>NC_066369.1:5204375-5517000 GCF_013377495.2 Cygnus atratus
AGCAAAATGTAGAATACTTTGATGGTAAACAGACTGAATTTAGATGCATTGTCTTTTTTAAAAAATCAGACAATATTTAAAGGATGATAGAATTCTAAATTCAAATTTCCCACACACATGCACTGAAATCAGTGCATCATTGCATCCAAATAGAAAATTCCCTATTTTCTTATATTCCTTTTTACTATTCTGCGGTATGAGCTGTATCAGTGCAGCATCTCTCTGGCATTTCAGATGCATGTTCTACCTGCCCTCCTCTCTCCCCACCCTCCAAATACACTGTCATTTACAAAAGGAAGGATTTTGATTAATGAGTTCTTCCTGCCAAAAAGATAGCCTTGCAAGCAGCAGAATGAAAATAAGTTAGATTGTATGGAGCCCATAAATACAATCCTTCTGCACAAAAATATCCAATTAGTAGCAAGACCTACTTGCTTATGAGTCACTAATGAATACTTCTATATGCTGAATATTCATATCTTTTTGTTTATGACACCGCCTCCAAGCTTGACCCCCTGTCATCATATCAGAAGGATCAAAGCTTTAAAAGAGGTATTAGCAATTTCTTCAATAGCTTTTTTTAAACAGCATGGAAAAACTATTGAACCATGACTGTTCGGTCAGAGACAAATACTGAAATTCCAACACATCATTTCTTTGGTCCTTCAGTGGCTGAACACATGAATGCCACGTGTTTAACCATATACGACATTCCTTTAGAAAAGTGCACAAATTGTTGGTTATTTAGGTCCTGGCCATGCAGTGAACTCTTTGTGGGCAGCTTCCCTGCACCCACGTGGAGATTTGTGGGTACAGACAGCAGAAAAGCCAGGTTCTTTCTTGTAATCAAGAAGAATTTGCTTTTAATTCACTTCTAAAAGGCAGTTTGATTCCATACAGATTAAAGATAAACTTAATTAATATATATATTATTTTTCTACTCTTTCTACTAACCTTATAACTGCTTTTTAAATTATATACAATCTACTCTGTTTTTTTAAAGTGAGGCAGTTACCAGAGTTGGGCAAATTGCAATTTTTTTTTAACTTCTGGTGGCTGATACCATTTGGCTCCTGGACATCGCTACCAACAATACCACTGAGTACCACGCTAGCATTAAACACGGGGTCTGTGGACTTTTGCAAGCAGGGAAGCAGTTTGGAAGCAGTCTCTTTCTGCTTCTTAGCCTTCCCCTGCATAGTCAGGATGAACTTTCCCCTGCCCATGAAGGCTGCAGTACCGGATGAACTCAGCTGCCTTGCCCTCCTGCCTGGAGTGCTCCACTATAACCCCTGTGGTTATAAGCTGCCACAAGAACAGACTGACTCTGACATGCAGCACCCTTGCTCTTCTCTGCCATTTCCCTGGGGTGAGAAGTACAGGCCATGGAAGAGAGGGTTGAAAGGAGAAGGGGCAATGTCTGTGCCAGTGCCAAGCAGAACAACCAGATAATGACCCAAGAAAGAGCCATAGTGAAACAGGACTGTGCCATACATACCCTAACATCAGCACCCACTTTTGTTATTGCTTGATATTGGATATGCTTAAAATCACCATATCACTATGGGATTAGCACACTCCCAGGTTTAGCAGAGCAGGGCTGGTCATGGTCACTAGCTTTGTCCCGGTGCTGCACACAATTCTTGTCCCATCCAGAAAGTTTCCAGGTTTCCAGATTTAAGTCCAGCACTTCAGCAGCTGTGACATAGCAGCGTGGCCATTCCTGGAGACATACACCACTGCTCACCTTCCCCTCAACTGAATCAGAGGATTTTAGTGCAGTCTGGTTCAACTGAAAGCACAGCAGTAAGATTCAGATGCTTTCAGCTGGCCTCACTGCCTAATAAATGAATGCTGTCAAAAGGAATACAGTTCTTGTTATTTTGAGGCTTGCATAGGGTCATTGTATGATGATTGTTCCTTGGGGTGGGGGAAGCAATTTTTGTGGTAGATTGCTCCTTTTAGATATGAGAAGCTGTGTAAGGCAAAGGATGTTAAAAAAAATAAAAATAAATAAAATGTGCAGAAAATACTTTTTTTTTTTTAGGCTGGAGGAAATACTTTACAGTGAGAGAACTAAACAGCTCAATCTGTTTATCTTATCAAGAAGAAGATTGAGTGGTGAGTAGATTACAACAGATAAGCACCTCATGGGGAGAAAATACCAGGCACTAAAGGGATCTTTAATCTAGCAGGAAAAAAATATAACAAGAAGCAAGGGCTGAAAGCTGAAGGCAGATTAATTCAATCTGAAAATTAAGAACATATTTTTAACTACAATTTTGGTGAGTTATTGCACCGAATATATTGAACTGGGAGATACTGAATGGTCTGAGAGAAACAGCAGATTTGCCAGGCCAATACTTTCTGGCCCTACACTATGAATTTTGGAGTAGGGTGGGAGACTGGGAAGCATTCTGGTTTTAGAAAGTGCAGTTCATACTTCCCATCAAAATAAAACAACTTCATTTTCCTATGCTTGATTCCTTTCTTCCACTGGTCTGAGAAAAAAAGATATTGTTACGTTTACTAATTAAGAATGTTTCAATAGCTTCAATAGCATTTCAATAGCTTCAATAACTTCAATAGCATTGAAGTATTTTCATGCACATTTGTATTATGACTCCTAATGAAGTAGCATTTAAATAATATTTTAGTAAGTATTGGGAAGTACAATTTTCTTCACATACTTTATTGGGGACTATTCTGTATCTACACACGTTTCATAGTAACAGCAGAAGGAAGGTGGAGAACTAAAGCTGGAACTAGGCAATGGACGGTTGTAAAGATCCATGGGACAACTCGAAGGGGCAAGAAGAGAGTGGAAACTTTATGAGGTTGGTGGCATGTTTTGGAGAAGCATGTTACATGGTTGTCACAGAAGCAATGGTAACAGAAGAACTAGGCAGAGATTAATTTCCTCAGATAGTTCTGACAAGTTTTCTCCTTCACCCTGACCTCAACTAGCTCCCACTAAGCATATTGCCCATGCAGGGTAGAAGCAACAGAGCAGTGGCATTTTTTCCCCTCCAAGTGAGGTGTATTAAGGGGAAAGGCCACTATCTGAATTGTCCTTTAACTTGGGTTTCATTCAGAAAGACACCAAACCCTTGTCATCACAGCATAGGACCAAGTATAATTGCTCCTCTCTCCTACGTTGACATTTTGTGTCGGGTACCCTCACTTCCCGAGGGCAGGGCTACTCTGTCCTCTGCCATGTGCCCCTTGTGCCCTGGAGCAGAGACCTCAGGCGTTCATCTCTGGAAGTGGCTGAGATGCCCCACTTGGCCCCCACCGCGTCCTGTAGGGATCCAGCCACCTTGCCCTGCCAACATGCCACCATGCCTGGGACGGGCAGGGTGTCTCACACCGCACCACAAAGCATCACAAACACCTCATCCAGGTCCTCATCTCCACTGGGCTAACAGAGCGATGGCTTGGGGATTTCCTATGTATCTCACCGATCATCTCCTGATCAGGCACTTCAGCAAGACTGATGGAGAAAGCATTTTTCTGATGTGAAAGCAACTATCTTTGTGCATTTTCAGTTCCAGATCTCTATATTTACTGGAAAACCAGCACTGAAAAATAAAGCCTGTATAGAAACTGACTGTAGCACTCCCCGTTATGCTATGGGTAAAAAGCTATGAAGCTACCAGTATTTACCTTGGGTTTTATTCTACTATTTACTGTAGATTTCAGTTAAAGCAATTGCTCTGAAAACCCACATGACAATTAGTATGTTCTCAATATAGTGTACATTTCTTTAAAATGCACATGTGCGACAAAGAATTCAGAGAATATCATAGGGAACTGCTACTTTTTAATTAGAAATTTCATTTAACTAAACAAAATATAATAAACTCAATTATCTTCATTTTTTACAAAATAAACTGATAGACACTGGTACTATTACATTCCTGTAAATGAGAGTAGGATTTTACCAAGTACAGCATAAAAAATCTTAATATTTACTGAGGAAACAAGGAAAGGGCCCACAATGTGATCGTCCATCACTACCCCATCAAACAAAACAGATACTTAGGATATTATCTGCAGTTTTGCCCAGTTAACCTGATGGATGAAGGAGCTCAGTGCTTCAGAACAAAACACAGCAATCTCTCAACTCTCCATTAAGATTTCTGATACTTCTCAAGAAGGAAATTGCATACACCAACAATACAGTTTAGGTAGCTACCCTAGGCGACAGCCAGGAAGCCAGGAATCACCAGAAGACATTTGAACAACACTGGAAATTGTTCATGGTGAGAAGTGAAATCGTAAGACTTACTGTGAGATTTAATATTTCAGAGAAGACAAACATTTTAGATGCTGTATAATGGTGTGTGCAGTGTGAACAACTCTTAAGTGTTCTGGTTTTTAATATCTATAGTAAATGCTTTTTACTAATCAGCTTAAATAGTGATTTGAACGTCCTGTGGAATAAGAAGTCCTTTGAGGTCAGGCAGGACCAGGGACTTACACTGATAGACTACATCAACTGAAAGACAGCAACAGGAAGAGAAGCTTCTCTACCCTGATGACACATCAAAAAGTTCATCTGCAAAACAAGATTTAAAGAAAACAGGAAATCGGAAGTGTAGGCAAGTAAGCAGCTATGGGACGAGCACAGGTTTGACTAAACAGAAGTCCTGTGCATTGGTGAGGCTGAGGCAGAGCACTGGGCGTTCAGATCGTTCAGAACAGCAGGAGCAGGCTGAAGCATAGCAGCCCATTTTCATGGCCACTGTTACAGGAATGAAGGGCTTTACTAAAGTGTGTACTGGAGACAACTCAAATTGTCTGCAATAATACCATCTCACATATTTGACACAGAAACCATGAGATATTTAAGGAAAGCACAACAACGCAGAGTGCTGCTGCAGATGTAGGCTCACAGGCAGTGAAACTCTCAGACCCTAGTACAGCGTTAGGCAGAGAACTGGACGATGCTTCTGTTAGACTGGCTTGGACCCAGATGACAAGATGGGGGAAAAGGTCGCACCAATGAGAAATTAACCACAGGAAAATCATTACCAACATTCAGATATGTAAAACATAGGTAAAAGTCTGGAATAAATGATTTTGAGGATTACTCAGTTTAATTCCATCTGTAGCTCTGCCTGTCATCTGATTTCCATAGGTTAGAAAATATCAGAGAAAATTGAGCTAAAAGCTAGAACTGCAGAAAACCTGCCTTCAGCTTACTAGATATGAAGAGGAACTGCAGGAAGTAGACAGCCATTGTCCAGCGGGGAGAAGCTTCCAGGGACTTGAGCACAGTTCAGAAATTCCTTTCAGCGTAACAGCTGACATAAAAGATGGGGATTAATCACAGTCGCAGAAAGTAGCATGACAAAAGATCGTGAATCTGCAAGGGGAGAATTTTCAGCTGGCTGATTTTTACCAGCAAAAGCAGTTGCGTGGTGAGCTGGGCTCCCAGCTGAGCAGAACCAGTGCTGCTGCAGCCCAGAGGCAGGGTCGGCGTTACGGGAACCGGCACCGAGGCAGCCCGCAGGGAGGACGCATGCTGGAGGCCCTGGGCAGCCCTCTGCAGCCACACCTGCTCCGATGCACCGTCTGCTGGAGCACCAAGGCTCCCAGGGAGGGGAGGGAAAGCAGGACATAAGCAGGCTATTGCTCAAGTTGTCATGGAGTTATTCTCTTAACTATCACTAAGGTGACTTCCTTATCACTGCCTATGCAGCTATTTCTTATCAGACCCCTATTCTGAACAGTTTTCTCCATCTCCTCTCAACTTTAATTTCATTTGGCTAAAAAAAAAAAAATAATAATCATAATTTGAAGCAGCGATATTCATTTCAAGAACAGTTGCTCCTTGCCCATCTATACTTTTAGTGTGTTACTGATGAGTAAGGCTGAGTCAGATTTACAATTAAGATATTTGGTCAAGCAATTAATGATGAAATTATCTGAAGCATGTGTTAGTAGTGCAATTTTGTTCCTATGGAAGCTGACAGGAGTTCTACTTTTGACTTCAGTGGCAGCAGAGCCAGCCTAACAGTGAGCAATTCAGGTTTTTACCTTAAAGCCTTTTTAATGCCATGAATAGCATGCTGTATCCTTGGTAGCATATCTTTGAGGCTATCTGTTGGCATGGCTTAATTATCCAGTATCAGTTTTCAATTACAAGTATATGAATTCTGACAAGGTTGTTAGAAGTCTAACAACTCTTCACCGAAAATGTATGAGCATTCTCTGGTGTCCTTAGGCACAATTTTTTCCTTCATCACAAGAAAATCTGACCTCTTTACTGGCATTAACAGTGACATTGTAGTTCCTAAACTATCACGTAATCATGTGATATATTTCCCTGGAAAAATAGATTCTGCTTGCTGAGGTATTGTCTGACAGTTCAACACTCAAGAATCAGAATGCTAAAGATATTTTAAGTCAAATAAAGCTTATGGTAATAAAGTACAGTCTGGTATATGCAGAGAGGAGTCATTGTCTTAAGTGTGAAAATAGAAGTAGAAAAAGGACTATAATTTTCTCTTAGTCTTATCATGTATCTTATTACATCTTCTCTGAAAACACAGTGACAGCGAGACTGGTTTAGAGCAAGCCTTTTCCCTGACTGCAGTCCTGAAGTTCACAGCAAGTCCTGGTGTTTCCAAAGCCAGCACTTTTCTCTGCTTAACTACAATGAGAAAAATTGTACTGGTAGGAGCAGACTACAGAGAAAATCATTCTTCTAGAGAAAAGTTTCCTGATTTTATTATTATTTTCAGCATGTTTCTATTTTAAAACTCCCAGATGAGAAACTTATAAAATACACAATGAAAATTGTCAGACCATTAACTACACTCAAATGCAGTACCATTATATCAAGACTTGCAGATGCTCCTATAATCAGCAAAGTAACATGATTCAGATTAAACAAGGAAGAAGAGATTCTTTGAAATCTTTTGCTCCTGTTTCCAAATATTTAGCAAATGCAGTTTTAATGCTGCAAATTATGTTTCTTTATGTTGTTATTTGCCTGAATTGGATGCTGTGACAGCAGTCTGCATTTCATAAGGCATGGTTTCCAACCAGCAAAATCTATTCTCTACAGGAAATATGCTCCACTTATTCCAAATGTTCTGAGGACATCAAACATGTTTGTATAAACATGCTGGATCATAATTGAGAGACTTGCTAGTACTCAGAATTTAGACAGCACTTTACAGCTTCAAGGTGCTGTACAAACATTTAGCTGATTTATTAATTAAATTTTCTAACTAGGGACATAACCTAGATTTAGTTGGAAGAAAGCTGTGGATGTAAGGAAGTTGGGTAAACAGGTTTATCACATTTACATAAAAAAACATACCAAGTTTTCACAGAAGAACTTCCCTACAAAAACAAATAGGTAAAACTTCTCAAAAGATATTCCAATACTGAAATCATTGCGCGAATATTATCAGAGCTTTGCTGCATTTTCCTCCTGGAATCAGCTCTCTGCTTCTCTAGCGCAGATGTGAGCTGACTCGAGCCACAGCCATTTCTAATATAATATATTTTAAATTCAAAATTCAAGTTCAGAGGACAAACCATTGACTTAAGTGTACTGGACTGCACCATTAACATGGGAAAACTGCAGTTGTGTACATACATAGACAGCATCTGTCCTCTTCAAAGTGCTAATCAAAAGCCCAGATGTCCACCTGAGTTCTCCTCCTCAGTGACCAATATGAGATTCCCATAATCTCTGATGCCCTGAGAAGCTTCTAATCCCCGCTCGGCAACCTAATGGGCAGCTGTACTGAAAGGTCAGCTCAGGCCACCAGGTTGAGGTTTCCAGAGGTATTTGGCACTGGTCTCACCAGTTTCTCCCAAAGCAGCAGAGAAGCTTACCACTGAATTCAGTAGAACCCAGATGAATTTTAGAAAATTTCTACCTGTCAGTCATGTCCTTCCCTACTCTACAGACTAGAACACTGTGAACCAGTAGCCTCAGTATTATAGGTCTGGCTTCTGGTTTTTATTACCACACTAGGGGATATTTTCAAAGACTCAGTTAGGAGTTATGACCTAGATTTACAGAGGTATTTAGACTTGTAATTCCTATTAGCTGCTTAATGTTCAGCGACATCAAGAACCTCATTGCCCATCTCTGGCAGGGTTCTTGGTACAAGCTGTTTCCTTTACAACTGAATTTTGCCCAAACTCCAGAACTGTTCTGAGTCAAACACAGTATAGCTACAGTCATCTGTCCTCTGTGGGTTTATGTTCTGAGTAGAGGTCTCTCATCTGATATAGGAGTGTCTCTGCATCTTATTATTCTTTCATTGGCACATAGTAAATTGAGCCTTGGCAATAGCAATACTATAGGGAAATAAAGATAATTAAGAAACATAAAGCATGTCACTCTTCTTGAACCCAGTTGGAATCTTGGTTTTGTGTCTCTCTCTTGTAGGATTATGAGCCTAGTTTTAAGTCTGTATTCTCATAATTTTACATAATTGACCATTTGCAATCTTCTATAATCTAAAATGTCTAATAACTATGCACAGAAAGTGAGCCTTTTCCATAATATTTATAAATATTTCATATGAACTGGAGTTAATACAATTTATTTATAATGCATGGGAGTCTGCAGTGGGCTTATAAAAATAATGGGTGTTAACATGCAGTCATGATTTAATAATCAGAAACTAATTTCTAAAATACATACGGAGAGTGGCTGCTTCCAGTAATCGGTAATAGGATTGAGAGGTGCAGATATAGATGGATGACTGAAGTATGGTTAATATACCATACAGGGTAGAGCAAAGATGGCATTAACAAGAACTTCATCCTCTCTCTTCTCTTATTCTTTTCAGTACCTGCCAGGACAAAACTAGAATAGCTTCTCCAGAAACTCTTAGGCAGCTGGATGCATTCCCTCCTCCTGCTGACAGCCACTGTGGTTGTGGATGATGTCACATGTATTACATCACCGTGGTGCAGTAACACCAACCAAGGATTCTCACCTTCTCCAGAAGCTGCCCAGGGGCCATCAAGCTACATAAACTATTAGCCATCTATGAACTAATTGGATCAAAATTGTTAAAAGGGAAGAAAAGATCTTTATCTGCTCCACAGTAAATGCCTCTCTCCCTCTCTCACCTGATCCACCAATGTTGCTTAAGTGATTCCCATAACATTTTAGAGATCTGCATTACAGATGGAAGAGAAGAAATCTATGTGCAGGAGAAACCAGATGAAGTTATCAGATTGACTTAAGAGCATTAACACAACTGAAATGGACCTTCTGGTTTTCATTCGCTGTGAAAAAAGGATGCAGAAATAAGGAAGTGGATGCACCTGATGATGATAGGAAGACCACAGCTGCAGTGAGACAGCCATGCAAAAGTTATCCTGCAGAGCACCATAGCAAGGGAACAGACCTCTCACATTAATGTCACTTTTGACGCACATCTCAATTCCCTTCCCATACTCTTTTAGCAACCTGAGTATGCAAGGTGATGGAGCAGCAATTATTCATGCTGCTAGATGCTAATTCCTGTATTTGGGGAAGGGGGAAAGAACCTTAACACCAACAATTATCCCATGAGACCATTATTTCAGTCATGCATATGCTTCTTCCCTGCAGTTCCAGCCAAACATTGCTTATTATTCATTGCAAGACTAGCCACACTTTCTATGACGGTCCACTGACAAAATGACTTTAGATTTCTTCACAATTTTTGCACAGCTCAGCATCAATAAACTGTGAAATGTATTAGAAAACGATGTTTTTAATGGCTTTATTTTAAAATACGTTTCAGGTCATTCATGTCTAGAAATGCTTATCTTTTGAACTCTCAGATTGCTGGGCTGAGCAAAACAGGGCCTTAAAAAAAAAAACAAAAACTATTTCAAATCCCCATTTTAATAGAACTTTATATACATGTATATATATATATACATATATATGTATGTAAGAATCTGAATGGAGTAAGCAGTTATTTCAGGGCAGCTGGACCAAGTTTCTCAGAAGTAAACGGGTGTTCAGGCAATGACTTGTGACATGGCAGGACTCTAAATACTTCAATTCCCTATTGAAAAGGACGTCATATTTTCTGTTTGGTAAGATATCTTGCTTATTTATTTACAAGAGAATGTAATTACAAAGACAAAAGAACCCTTAAGAACTAATATAAAATTATTCCCCTAAGTAGAGTTACCTACAAGATTCAGCATCTGAAGTTATAAGCTGTACTGCCTCAACTCTCATAAAGTATTTACCGCATTCTTCCCTCTGGCTCATGGTCTCCCCTGAACCATTTTGCCTGGTGCTGGTGCCCACTGTTTGTTGTTCCAACAGGGTTACTTTAGCTTCCAATCAGAGCAACGTGGTTTTATTTCTTGTAAAAATTTCATTTAGATCCATGCCACTAAATATCTACAAATCTAAAATAATATATTTATGATGCTATAAATAATATATATAAAAGAGTTGTAATATATATTAGTTAAGCCCAGAATGTTTCTCATTCTGGATATTATCTGTGGTTACAGCTATCAGGTGAATACTATGAAAAATGAGAACAAATATTTTAGTTTATGTTCTTACATATGTTGACCAAGCTGTTTGTGCTCTACTGCTTCAACAACCAACTGTCTGTTCTTCACATCATTTTAATTACCATTTTTCTATTTACTTAGAGAGGCATGGAAAACTGGACAGTCAGGAGGATACACATGGTCAATATTTATTACAGTTATAGCTGATGTCAATTCTGGTCTGAGTTAGATGCTGGCCAGGACTGGAAAGCAGTGGCCAGACTACTCGGCATGACAGATCCTAAACATCAAAACGGGTTCTCCAAGGTTTCAGTCACTGTAAACCTAGCCCCAGTTTGTCAGCAAACAAGGCTGTGGAAATCAGAGAGTGAAATAGGGTAGATGGCCTAAGTGGCCATCACATTACAGGCAATCTTCAGAAGATCCAAATCTGGGCTGTGCAGATGTTAAAAATAGTTATAGGCTTAGCATCAGCTACAAATGGATGCTAGATGCATCCCCTTGGCATTTAACTTCTGATTTCAGAAGCTTTTCTCTCTAAACTTTTCTCTGTGTTTGCGCATTAGTCTAAATATTAATAATATTTTAATTCTGTTAAAATATTTGCCTTTTGCAGATCCTTTGACCTTTCTCTTTTGCCAGCAGACTGTGTCCATTACCCATCATTTCGCTATTAACAAACCCATTTCAGCTCGATCCAGTTTCGCTTTTATGGAATTACAAGTGAAACCTCCAGGTTCATGCCTTTTGTCCTCAATAAATGCTTTTGGAGCATGGTTTAGTGAGTACCCATCATCTCAGATCCTGAAATCAGTTCTTGAACCCCTCACAATGTCCGAACTCAGAGGATGGGAGGGCTTACATGCACCTCTCCACTTAGCCACAGAAACTTTACTCTTAAAAGCCCTGGATCATTAATCTACTCTTAAACCTTACTCTTAAATATTGCTCTTAAAAACCCTGGAGAATTACAGATCTCTTAAAACAAGCAAAAGAAATCTCATGAGAGGCACTGCCGTGCTGTCCCATCTCACGAGCCAACACAAGTCCACGTTTAGATGGGTCAGACCTCCTCCTGCCTTCCCCATCCGCAAGATCTTATTCATGCCAATGGCCAAACTCCTCCCTGCAAACAGAAAACACCTGCACGTGCAGTCTTTTGTTTCTTGGCCTTCTCTGCTCAATTGATCTTGCTCAGGAAGAAAACCCTGTCCAAGCACGCCAGACTTCTCTCGCTCCAACTCCAGCAACAGCTGTTGGAGACATAACAGCACCTTCCAGGGCCAGGAACAGCCCCACCAGCTCTCCTTGGGCTTTCATACAAAATGCATGCTGGCCCTAATGAACTGATGCATCTGCATGGTATGATTTCACTTAGGGATTTTTTTTCCCTTTGCCTTCTTTTTTTTTTTTAAATGGAAACCAAAACAAGTGCAAAAAAGCAGAGCTCCTCAAGGCAGGTGAGCAACTACAGCATTTCAGGTAATCAGAGTTCAGGGTGAAATGCCAGTGATCCACACGGATAACCTAGCACACTTTTCAGACAAGAGAATACCACAATAATGGTGTATATGAGAATACATCTACAAATGTTGCTGATCAAATTTCAGCTCAATAAATGTTTTACTTATCAGAGTAAACATATAAACTTTAGCATCAGCTTAAAGCCTTTAATCATTTAATTCATTTGTTCATCCATTCATCTTTTCTCTAATCTGATCTATCAGTCTGGTTCTCCAACACAAAAACTATTATTGCAGCAAATATCACCATTTTAATTTGTAACCAGTGTCCTAGACACATCCCATAAAATATTATTTTAATCCCTTAAAAGGAAAAGAGGATTTTGTCATGAATAAATTGGACAGTCTTGCACATTAAATATAGTGATAAATGTCTTGCAATGCAGGTGAAATGTAAAATATAAACAAATGTTGACTACAGGAATGTGAAAATACTGATATTTATGTTTAGTTAGTAGACAAGTCTGCTAAAGAAAGAAAACAGTCAGGGTCATCTCGGCCCTGACAACCTCTCTCTTCTAGCAGAAGGCTGAAGGATACACATAAGTGTAAGTGAGAGGGGGAGGAAATAAAACCAGCACCTTTCTCAAAATGAGTTGAGAAGAGCTGTCTCTGGGCTACAGAGACAGTGCCCAGGGGACTGCTCACTTGGAGCCTACCCATAAGCTTAAAGGCTCCTGGTTAGGTTCTCTTTTTAATGAATTTTCCCTAATTTAGATCTCTCCTGTGGAATGAATCCTTTTGGTGCCTGCCTCATATCCTCGCACTTAGGGAAGCATTTGCTTAGACCAAATGCCTACTTTTCTGTGCCTGAAGTGCCGTGAATGCAATATGTACATTCTGTTCTCCACAACTTGGACTTTTTTTTTTTTTGGCAGAAAGGCCAGCTGTATGACAGAAAAAAAATCTGTATGGACACCTTTAAAAAACCTAAGCCATTCACATTATGCAAAACAGTGCAAAAAGTCACACGTGCACAATAGACACCGTGATCATAATTCACATTAGTACACTGACTGCTTCAAACCTTCAGAGCTGAAAACAAACAAACAAAAATCCCATGTCACATAAAGCAATAGGTTCTGTCCATTCTAACAACTGTTTTAAATCCAAATTTTCTCCCAAACTTGCTTTCTGCTTACAGTGGAGGCATTTGTAACAGTTATACATACGCCACACACCAGAACTTCTGAGGTTAAAGTAGATGCTTTTGGATTAATAGGCAACAGCTTGACCTACAGCTGCACTTTGCTCTAATCTTTATCATGTGTCTAAAATGCTAATCTGCAGTGTACCACCCAAAGGGTCAGTGGGAGTTTCTTGCCTCAGACCCGGTTCTGGAGGCCCAAGACAGTTTTCCTTCTCTCTTCAGCTTTGGGGCCCGGTCTGGGTCTGCAGGACCCCACTGCAGAATCGCTGGGCAGCCAAGGCTCCAGCAGACGGCGTGAATATGAAGGAGAAAGTAAGGCTGAATGCGGACGCTTGCTATTTATGAGCTGAGTCAAGACATTCTCTTTAGCACTAAAATATTCCTAGTATTAGAATAATGATTTTCTCTGTAAAAGGAACAATACTGAGAAATAATGTTGTTGGTAGTGATTTGAATATACATTGAGAGACCGTTCTTTACTATAACATCAAGCTGAAGATCTTTATGGGCTATGCAGTTAATCATCTAACAGGACTGATTCATCTGTTTTTCACAATCATGACACATCCTTCAAATTGAGAATGATGTGTAGCTTTGTTTTTTCAAGTAAACAGATGAACTATTGTTTGCATTAACTTATAGAGTAACATTGCTCCCAATGGAAAGTCAAGATCTTTTCTTTGAGAAAAAAAAGCTGTTAAAGTGATTAAATGTTAAGCATGCACATGGACATAGAACATTTATAATGAGACGAAATAGCACAGTACCTTTTAATTTATTCCCACCCAAACACCATAATAAATAAGAGCATAAATGCATTTTGAAAAAAATGTGTATGAGTTTATAGTTAAATTTTAGTCATGAGGAAAAAAATAAAATTACCAATGAAAATTCTTTCCAATATTCTGTTGTGTTCAGTATCAATTTGTCTATCGACATCCAAATCATTATTTCCAATAAAACCAAGCTGATGCAAACTTCAGAAATAAATGAACCTATCTCATCTACCAATCTGTGTAGACAACCATACCTCATGTTTTAAACTACAAAGATGTGTATATTGTTTACATATTTCTGCTATGAATCGTAATTCAATCTGCTAAAATCTATTTTGATGGGCAGATCCTATGCTATAAGCTACTAAAGCAATGGAACTGACCACACTCTTAGTAAGAGAATCAGCTTTTCCATAAGTGAAATGCTTGACCAAACTTCATTACAAGTTGTTAATCTGGAGCTGTGGAATTCTGCTCTAACAATTATAGAATGCTCTTAGTTTCTGTTTTGCAGTAAAACAGCACCACAACAAATTTAATATCAAATCCAGTCAAACAACTAATGTTTAGATCATTTTAAACTTGAAAATATAATTGGTGATCTTTTTCTTTACCTAAAACAGTTGGTTAGTGCTGCCCTTTACTGGTTCGCAATGGTATACCACAAATCAAAACTAATGGTTACCTGACAAAATGTGGTTCAGCCACAAGGAAACTAAATGAGTATCCTTTACCTCTCTCTGCAGGAGTTCCACACTCCTATCAAATGAATACCCAAAAATACCACTTCATAATCCAGTATTTCCAAGCTACAAATGCTTCTATATACTTATTTCTCGTTTTCATTTGGAGGGCTAAGATAATTCCAAATACTATCATCTGCCAAATTCTCTTGAGTTTTTATCTCATGTCAGAGTGTGATTGTAATTCATTCCTGAATGCTAAATTATGCTCTTCCTCCGTGAAAGAAACTCATCAACAATAGAACAATGAAAATCATCCCTGGAGTGTTTATATTCAATATAAAAATACTGCTCTGATTAAAATTGTTACTAATAAGTAATGTCCATATTTATGCATGAACGCATGGGTGATTTGATAAAAAAATAAAATGCTAATTTGCCAGACATAACTTTTGACCTGTTGAGTGAACAGAATACAGCTGGTTCTTTAAAATGGCAAATATAATTGTCATTGTATCCAAACATGAAGCCCGATTTGGAAACTGAATTCAGGAGTGGCTGATTACTTCAGCTAGCTATCACTGCCACAGCCTGTGACATACTATGAAAGCTACACATCTTTAAAAAGCTATTTTTGAAAAAGAAAGATGTTTAGGTTTGTATTAACAACTAGAGGATATCTGACAACAGACAATGAATTATTGTGAATTACCGTATGTATTACATTTACCAAATACAACCTTGGATGTGTAAGTCTAATCAGAGCAGTAACAGGTTCTGTATGCAAACGTAAGAAGCAGTCTCTGACTCAAAGACCTGGCAACTCTATCTGTTAAAAAAAAACAACAAGCACATGAAATATTTTCAAAGTACAGTGTTAAAAGATTGAACTCTTATTTCAAAAACAGGTTCGATATTTTTGAACAAATAATCCATTCCTTTTTATAAGATATTATGATTAATATTAAGTTTGAAAAACGCATGAAGCTTGCGTTGGTGCTGACTGCTTCTATAGAACATTTCCTAAAAGCCTGTTTATAATTGAAACAAACAAACAAACTAAAACAACTTTACTGTGCACATTCCTAATCAATTGTATTGACAGCTGTACCCTATGGTCATGCGCGTAGGTGAGGAGGCTCACCCAGGACTGGGCTCAGGTGCAGTGGTGGGAGCCTCTGTGAAGCTCTGTGCCTCTGTGGATTTCCAGGAATAAAAGAGTGCCTAAGCAGAAGGTGAACTGAACAGAGAGAAATTCAGAATACTGGAAAAAGTGAAGCTTTTCCTCCAAAGCACTTCGGACAATACTGTTCGGGGAGTTTGCCACTGTACAAATGGCTGAGTCAGTCCAGCCTGGCTACTCTGAAACCATCGCTGGCAGGGTACTGCACTTTCAGGGCTTGGAGCCCTGAACAGCAACCAGACTTTTATGATCCTTTTCTTCTACAGAATGCATAATGATAGTATGAAAATGCTTCAGACAAGTCTGCTTCATCCTTTCTCTTATTTTATGCTGGAATATTAAGGTTTACCTTTTCTGGAAGGTTTGGACAATTTCTGAGGACACTCACATCATCCACACTGCTAACCACAGCCAATGAAGTGAATAGTTAAACCTTCACCAAAGATGAGATTTATACAAATTTTTCATCACTAGCTTGGTTAATGTTAATGAAGGCAAATATAAAAACTATCGTGTGCTTAAAAAGCAGACAATAAAAGTCTTCCTTTTTCAGTGTCTCCTTTGGTGTTAGCATTTCCCTGGCTTTCCCCTCGTCGGCTCAGCCTACCCTGGAAAGATGACTATTTCCAGTGACATTTTGTGAGCCACTGTTACATACAGCTTCACTGAAGATACAGGCAAACTACATTGTGTCTTGTACCTGAAAGAAATGTTAAAATACGATCCAATATGCTATTGTGGGTTCGTTTGCACAGCTACAGCTTTCGGAACAACTGGCTGTTGCCTGCTGTGCCAACATGGTAGCCAAGAGCAGTAATACCATAACTGAGAGCAGGGACACCGCCATCCTCCAGGTGGGCCAGCCATCACAAGCAATACAACCCCAAGGCTTTGTCAGTAGGTTTTTCAGCTACTGCTGGCTCCTAGGAAATGATGAAACCTAAAAATACTGGGCTCTGAAGGAACTAATCGATGAGGGAAGGGCATATCTAGGTCTGCTACCCTGCACCACTATGATATCCTTTTTCTACACCACAGGGAGTCACTCCCTGTCAAACTGTACAGGAGGAGTGACTTTGACCCCAAGGAGGTTGGTTCCTTCTTTCTGCTGTGGAGATGAGAATATATTCTCTTTTATCTTGTTTTCCTTTCCTGCTGGGATTTTCCACATTCTTGTCTATATTTTGATTTAGATACAGCTGAAAAGATTTTGGTATTAGCCACTTCCCGTTTTTAATAATTATCAATTATTTGTGTTTTGAAAAAGCAAAGTGTGAAGTATTTGTTATTTTCAAAGGAAAACATTTATTTTAATGGCATATCTGTTCACAAAACAAATCATCAGTGATTGAAAATAGAATGTACGCTACCACTTTCTGAAAGTCATTTACAGCACAGAAAGACCACTTTGGCAGACACATTTATGTCTATACAAGATTAGATTTTGCATTTATTATGGGCATGTGGCATATTATTAATTATTAACACCAAAAATAAATGTTTATGTTTGCAGAAAAACAAGCTGCTAAATTCTGAGAAAATATTGTCAAGGATTTACACATTGTGTCACGTGCGTTGTGTAAATGGGAACAGCAGAGTTTCAGTATTTATTATTAGAACAAAACATTTTTCATCCTGCAAAAGGAAATCCAGGCTGTAATTTACCTGCATCTCTAAATCAACAGGTCTGATACTTAAGAATAACCCTTTGTATATCAAATACTTGACTTTGCTTTCTCACCAAAAGCATAGCTCGTGGCACTCCTTTGCCCTCATTCCCTACTGAACTGCAAGCGAATTACAAAGATGCTTCTCCCAGAAGACCTGAAATGCTTCCTTTTCTATCCTAGACCCAAGGAATGAGTAATGGGGCTCCACACCCTGCCAGCAGGAAAACAATGATATTCCACTGAAAAAAATCGTGCTTATTAGATAGTCTCTCTCCTAGATTACAAGCATACCCAATTTCACGATTTCAGACCAAGGTGTCCTGTTCAGAGAAGCTCTTGAGTCTTGAAACATGATTGGGAAAGATCTCCTTTCCCTCGAAGGAGAAAAAGTAATTATCAAAGCATATGGAAATAAAGGAAGGAGTAGGATGTCAGACTCGCATCTCTCTTTATGTAGTGCGCATCAGTGCAACATCATACTCCCAGCTGGCCACACAGATTGCCTTACTCATGGGCTGGAGGGCTTTGCAGAGCGCTGCATGCCTCAACCAGCCTTTTCCATTACAACTTTGCAGTGCTGCTAGTCAGGTTTAGCTCTGGGTACAGCACTGTGATGGAAGCCCTGGTCTAGACAAAGCACTTGTAGCTGCCAGCATTTTTCTGTTCTGCCATCCATCCCACTCAGAGAAAACCTTTTGCAAACTGTACTGTGATGGAGGTTTCAGAGCAAGGGGTGACACTGTTTTCAGTAGACTCTCTGTCCCCTGCTCTCAAGCTGTGTTGAAGCTCAAGCGGTGCCAAAACTCTGCTTCGGGGATGTCTGTGTTTCTGCTGCTTCCCCAGACAGACTCAGGATTTGTCTCCCTGCCTGCACAAGTGCAGAAACCTCCTGATTTTGTCATTTATCTCAATACAGTTTTCCAATCATTCTTCTGGAAGCGACGCTGCTGGAGGCACTGAAGGTGCAAGCCCAGATCAACATTCAAATCCTTGCCAAGCAATTGACTTTACAGGAGGTTAAACAACTGTGGGCAAAGCAGCAATAAAGTGGACAGACCAGCTCTGCCTTTGGGAGAGTTGCTCTGCTATTTGTACCTCAGCCTCAGCACAGCAGTGGTGGCAGGGAAGGGGCAGGTCCAAGTCAGCATTCCTCTTTCCCTTGCCTCATGCACTCTGCCTGCTGCTTTGCAAAATCCCCTTCAGCTGTCTGAAAAGAGGTCAGAAACGTGCATGCAATGCACTGGAGGAGCAGACCAGCACGGGGAGCAGGCACGGTGGCACCAGGACGCTCTCCAAGGAGCGGGACCTTCCCTGCTGCTGCTCAGCCCCAGGCAGCTGCACCCACTCCCCACTGCCCTGCTTCCTGCATGGCCCCATCAACCCCCTTGCTCTGGGCCAGGACTCACATCATGCTGTATCTGCAGGTGTCACTTCAGGCCGCAGATACCGCCAGACTGAAAGGCTGCTTGCAGGCAGGAAAGCTCCCCGTGCCTCTGTTCACACTTACGGGGACACCTACCACTGCAGGCAAAGGCAGCGACTGCTGCTGCCCAGTGCAGCACGCCCGCGTTGTGGGGAAATGCATTAATAAAATAATTCTGCTGTATCATTAGAGGTCAGCACAGCCTATAGCAGGTAATAAAAGATTCATAATGGCACATGAGGGGATGCAGTGAATGTCCAAAACTCAGCTTGAAATCATGCAGAGCTTGATTAGGTTTAGGGCTCGGTTTCAAACTCGCCGTTCAGCTGTTGTTTCACAGAAAAGTTTGCAATCAGCGATAACACCTCTGTACTAGCAATTTATGCTGCTTCTAGTAGAAATTATGCCTTGTAGCAAGCAGTATCCTAACATGCACAGAAGCTTCCACGCTCAGGCTGGGTAATCAAAAATTAATCCATTTCCCTGATTCCGTTAGGGGCCAATACCAGCTATTACTGAGAAGATGGAAGAAATACTGCTGGAAGCACTTTGAAGATAACACGTTCCTAGTGCTGTAACTTTCCATCCTTTAGTGTTTAAGGACTGGCTAAACCTTAATTTTAGCAATTTCTACCCCAGTAAAGCCGGTAGTGGGACCTGCAGTAGTTTATACTTCGGTATATATGGTATATATTCAAACGTTGGTTAACCTTCTGTTTTTGTCCAAACATCAAACCTCCTCTTGGAGTCCTGCTAAAATCCAGTCCCAAGCTGCTGCAGCAGTGGGTCCCTCAGTCCATTTAGATATGAACAGTCATCACTCGCTACCAAAGGGGCTCTTAGAAATTCAGTGCCAGGATTCATGCAAATATTTTTGGTGTGAATATAAAGGCATCATCCTTTCTACATCTGACTCCAGCTTATGACGCTAACAAGTACAAAAACAACAGAGAAAAATCTCCTTGCTGCTGAATTTCATCTGCTTTTCCAACCTTGCAACAGCATTTGACAAAGAAATTAAATCAGACCAATTTTTCCTGATGAGCTTCACATTTGGCTGTGAATTCTGGCCACATTCTCTGACTGGATTTGATTTTTGGCCATGATTTTTACCAGTACAGCACATCTAATCTCAGACTTGGTGACAGTGCACTCAAAGCAGCTGCTCCAGCTTTGATATAGAAGAGGCTAATATCACTAGCAGAAGAATTTAACGATGTTTGACACATCAGATGTCTTAGTCCTGCCTTAATTCTTTGTGGCCAGCCAGCCCCATCAGCCAAGCAATGGTGTCCGCAGACTGGCCAAAGGCTCAGCGTGGAGTACAGAAAGTTTCTAGTCCAGTAGGTGAGGTTTAGGACAGCAAAACACGCAGAGCAGCTGCACAGCGCACACTAAGCTTCGGTCAATGGCAGCAGGCTACAGCACCAAGCGCGCTACTACTGCTGGCTTTATTTTAAGGCAAAGAGATGCATGAGAAGGAGGCTTCTTCTCTCACTTCCCATATAAGACCAGCAAGCCCTCCTAGCATGCTCCCAAACCCTTCCCACTGCCGCAACCGCAGGCAGGCAGCCCCAGCCAGCAGCCAGAGGCACCCCAAGTGGCAGGCAGAGGCCCCCGTGAGCCACGGCAGGGCTGGCCCACCCCAACCTACCACCTCAGGCACTCAGCCTGGCTTGTGCAGCGCCCTGTGCTTCACAGTACAGCTGTCCATCTGTCCTGTAATTAGGGAACAACCCATTTCTCCTGGCTGCCCCTCTCCTTTACAGAACACCCCATGGAGGCCCAGTGCCTGACTTGCTTCCCTTTCAAGTGGAAAGAGAAAATTACTCATTTGCACCTTTTCTCCTTAAATACCAGCCCTCGGGGACGATTTCCATGCACTTGAAGGCTGCAAACAGAGCAAGAACTGTTTTGAGGGCTGAGAAACACTGAGGGTGGATTTTCCCACCCCCCTGATCATTCCTGGCTCGCCCATACAAACTGCTTACCCATGTGCATGGCTCCTGCCCTAACACAGCCACAGAAGTGCCAGCAAAGCAATGGGAAGAGCGAAGCAATGCCACTGCCTGGCACGCAGAAAAGGAGGCTGGGAGGAACTGGAAGGGATTGTTCGGACTTTGCTGCTTTAGCTATCTGATACGGAAAGAGGTAAAACACCCTCCCCGGTGGCTCCTGCCAGTTACTCACCATCTACCAAATCCCACAGCCCAAAACGAAAGCTGAGTTTCTCAACCCAACAGAAATCCACTGCCCCACTTCATTTGGTTACATCCCGGCAAAGCAAAAATACGAAACTCCTAATCTTGTCAAGCGAATACAACGGTACCGCTGCGTCCATAAACACGTTTAACAGCTCTCGCTATGCACATCACGCAAAGCACCAGACAAAGCCACCTCCGGAGCGCAGCCCGTGTCCGGCTGCCCAGAGGCCGGGCACCAGGCGCGGCCAGCAGCGAGCCCAAGTCCCACACGGGACAACAGCTTGCGATGTGCCGCACAGCCTGGGGAAGCCTAACGGGGAGAACCGCGTTCACTTGAACGAGAGCAGGGGGGAAACCGCGCAGAGCGGGCACAGCACGGGCACCCGGGCAGAGTTTCCCCCGGAGCCCGGCGGGTCCGGTCCGAGGCGGGCGGCAGGAGCATCGCGGCGGCAGAGCCGGCGCTTTCCCTCCCCTCGCAGCACCCCGTGCCGCGCTCAGGCGGAGGAGCGGCGTTCCCCGGCCGCCTCCAGCCCCGCCGGTGCCCGCGCCCCGGTGCCGAGGCCGGGAGCCCCCCACCCTCCGTGCCCGGGGGCGGGGAGCTCGGCGGGCGGGGGGGCGGCGCGGCGGCGGCGCTAGGGCGGCGCGGCGGCGGGCCCGGAGGAGGGGAGGGAAGGCTGGCGCCGCCGCCCCGCTCGCCGCCAGTCGCGGGGAGGTCGCCCCGAAGTGAGGAGCCGCCGCCGCCGCCCCAACTTCGGCCGCAGCGCTCCCGGCTCCGCTCGCCCCGAGGCCCCGCGCCGCGGCCGCCCCGCCGGGGGCCGCCCCCGCCCCGAGCGGCGGTGACGGGCGGGGAGCCCCGCTGGGGAGCGCCTCGGCGATGAGCTGCCCGCCGGAGGACAGCGGCAGCCCGGCACCGCCCGGCACCGCCCGCCGCCCAGCGCCAAACTTTGCGGCCGCCCGGCGCCCCGGGCCAACTTCGGCGGAGGGAGGCAGGGAAGGAGGCGCCCCCCGGCTCCCCGATGCCGCCCCGGCGCGTCCCGGCGCCGCCCCGCGGTGAGGCGAGGGCGACCCGCGCGGTGAGTACGGCCCCGGGGGGGGCGGGGGGGACACCGGGGCTGGGGGGGCGCGGCCGGGGTCCCCCCCGAGCCCCCCCTGTCCCCCGGGGTCCCCCCGGAGCGGAAGGGTGCGGGACGGGCGCCCCCTGCCGGCCGCGGAGCGCCGGGCTCGGAAGGGGCGAGGCAGCGGGGAGGGACGCAGAGAGGCCGGGGGGTGCCCGGCCGCTGCCCCCCGGCGAGCACTTGGCTGGCTTTTGGGGGAGAAGACGACCCAAAGTCGGCTTCGAAGGAGGGTGGGGAGAGTAACCCCGATGGAGCGGACGGGGCGCTGGTGCTCAACCTGGAAACGGTTCCCTCACGTCGGAAACTGCAAGTGATTTTTCTAAGCACTCACCCCCCAAAAACGTATCTAAAGGGACACCTAATGATGGTGAGCAGCACAGATGAGCTAAATCTGATAAAGCAGATGCTTTTGTACTCTCAAAGTTGGTCCATGTGCTTTTCTGGCCTGTACCGAATGCACTTTTATTGTTCCACAATCAACTTTTCGATATTCTGGATTTGATGTGCTAGGAGCCAGCCTCGCTTCTGCAGAGATGTTAGCAGAGACAGTGAGTGAAACAAACGGTGGAGATGCTTTTAAAGAGGGAATAAATCACTGCCTTGCCTAAGGACAATGCGGCTCGGGATGAGCAGCTGGGGCCTAGGCAGCCAATCAAAACGAGGAAAACCCCAGCAGAACTTTCCCGGGTTTGATTTTGGTGGGTTTAGATGCTTTTTTTTTTTTTCTGGATTTGCAACGAAAAATAAAGGTTGATTTCAGGCATGTTTTTGGAGCTTTAAAGGACGTTCACCAGAGAGCTTCCAGCAATTAGCAGCATTTTTCCAATAGACCCATGGACTGCCGTCAAGCCTCAGCCCCGTGACGCTGATAAGAAGTGGCACCAACTTTCTAGCTACGTATGTAAAGTCTGGCAATAGCACAGAAAAAATTCAGGATCCGTTAGACTTCTGCTTTCGTTCCATTTTGACAGTAAGAACTTAGAATTTCATCAGGCTTTAGAAAGTCAGCAGCTCCCACCCTGCCTTGGAGGCTTGGTAGCCCTATACCCCCAGGTTCTGCTTTCTGAAGAGCGCATAATATTACCTGACCGGGTGAAAAATAACCAAAAAAGCCCCAGCCACCCCAAATGCTGACTTAAATGCAGAGAGGAAAAACTTGCACAACAGATTGAGTCTAGGTACAGAGATATTTAAGGCAATAAACCACAATTATAAAGATTCTAGAGGAAAACCTTAACACAGCTACACACGAAGGGTTTAAAATTTAAATAGCTCAAGTGCCTTGGCTCCATATGCTGACTGCCGATGATACCCTGCAAGTAATGGCAGCGGTGGTGTGAGGTGTCACTCAGCAACGAATGATGTGGGAAAACCCAAAATAATTTAAGTGCAGTGCCGAAACCCAGCTTTTTGGGAGCAGAACTCTCTATCTTATTTTCCTCAGCCAATAATTATTGACATTTTAAATTTCTCCTGAGACAAAGAAATCTTTTTCTGCTAGATAGTTGAATAAGCCTGATAAAAATAGAAGATAAGCTTTGTTTGGAGCAGGGTTTGAGTCCACAGGCACTACAGCAGTTGTTTGGAGTATACTTGGATCTGAGTGTGATGGGAAGTGTGCATTAAATAGTTAAATATAGGTTCCATTTTTGTTTGCATAGATAACTAATTCTGCATAAGATGGGATGCGATTGTTACTATTTTTCAGATTGGAGCTGTGTGTGTACTGGGCTGTCAAGTTTTCTAGGTGTACCAAGGTAAAAATGTTTGGTTTTGATTAAATGTTGTGACATGCGGGAATGAGGATTAGTTCTGTTTTGTAATACCTATTATTTCATCAATTATAATTAATAATTGGCGTGGACATAAAGGATCTTTTTACCTGGGCGTGATTAGATACACCCCTCTGCTGAAGCTGGGATACAAACTTCCCACAGGGATACAAGCTGTTAGGGGTGCAAACTTTTTCCTTTGGAAAAAAGCGCTCTGCAGGCCCCCACACTGTCAGCTGACAGCCCCCATTCCATGCATCAGTTAGGGATTTTAACCAGTTCTCCTCACACTGGCGTAAATCATAGTAACTGAGTCGGGCTCTCGTTCTTACTCCTGTGTCGTGGCAGTGTATGGTTTATCAAATACCTGGACTGTAGGAGAAGCGATTGCTTGTTATTTTATTGCATTCTTCACATACCTGCTGTATGTCAGAATCGAGGGCCAGGAACCACCCTGTAACACTGTGCAGCAACTTTTCAGCAGGGACCTGATGCAGGAGAGGGACTGCAGAGCTTCCAGCTGATGCCTTTTGTGCCGAGGGAATTATCTGGGGCCGGGGGTTGGATTTTCTCTGTGATGGAAGAAGGCAGAGGGGGTGTGTTTGCTAACAACCCCTGACAAGAGCTGAAGTTCTTCACCAGCAGTAATTCTGCCGAGGTGCATTTTAGCTGGTTTGTAGAGAAGGGGGTATCTGCTCAGGCTGCAAAATGGAAATGCTGCATGAGGTCTGACTGGCAGCCTCACCCACCTGGGAGGAGGCCGCATGTGCACCTTTACAGCCAGTTTTAGTCTGGGGGTCAGCTGTTTGCCTTCCTTAAACGTGTGATGCAGCCGATCTGTAACATGCTCATTGTAGCCTAAATGTCCTCCACTTTGCACAGAGAGGTGCTTTGGGGGAAGGCAGGGACAACAGAGGCGGTGTTCAGCTCCCAGGTGCCTGGGGAATGCCTCCTGTTTTTCAGGTTGCAGAGGATATGGCATGTGAAAATCCAAGGCCCCCGCTGCTCAGCAGTTCACACCGCTGTTGCCCCACAAGGCAGGGTGCCTTGAAGGTTTCTGGTGTGTTAGCTGTCCTCCAGCAGCGTGCTGCCACCTTGCCCTCAATCCATAGCTGTGTCACTCCCTCCCTCCGTCAGCCCCGTGGGCCCTGCGCCCCCAGAGCCTGGGACAAGCTGGCGGACAGGGAACAGGAGGTGCAGAGGGTAGGTGGGGGTGTCACTTACTGGTTATTCCTGATTTGTTGATTGCTTCTTGTAAGGTCAAATGTGCAGGCGTTAATTGAGGGGGTAAAAACTGCTGCTTTGTTACCCACAGCAAGAGGCTTAGTGCTACGGGGCGCGCGCAGCTATAAACTTCAGAAATGTTATTCTAAGTGTTTTTTACAAAACAATGCACATATTTTTAGAATTAGAGCACTGAAATATGGAATGCATATAGCAAGTGACTCTGCAGGAATAAATATAAGCAAGACGAATTGTATGGCTCTGTTAGAAAAACCCCAATAGCGCTTAGCATATGATCCTTAATGTGCTTTGGTCAATATCTTTCTCTGTATCAATGGAAGCTCATTAAAAGAAGATATTGCAGACTAACTGAGCCATGCTGTATTAGTTCTTGCCAAAGCTTGACATTTTTAATACATTAATAATATGTCTGTAAATGTAATGGAAAACTATTAATCAGAACTGGTTATATGCCAGAATTTTAAGCTATAATTGGCTGCTTCTTGTCAGGGATGTCTGTCGTACAGTTCTACATCTGCCTAATACTCAGATGTCTTGCACTCCTCTGCACTTTTTCCTTGTCAGTGCACTAAATTCGATCGATGTTATAGTCTATAATTCTGTGTAACGACCATCATTATGACTCTGGCTTACTTTAATGAGAATTCGTTATATGGGAAGTGTTTTAGCACAGTGTGTTAAGGTAGCGGCTTGCTTCCTATTATTTCAGTCCTATCCAGTCTTGTTTATTTGTAGATCTGCATCTCAGCAGTTATAAAAAGGTTATTGGAAACTGAAGAGCTAGCAAGGAAAATATTAAAGAAAACAAATCTATTTTTCCTGAATATAAAAGCTTGTAGACTAAGGATAATTAAACCTTGTAACTTCTTATTTCTACACAGAAACATGATGTTCACCGACTGTTCATTCCAGCTATGACCAAGCATTCTCTAATAGAGACTGTGTTCTGATTTCTGACAATAAATTTCAAATAATTTGCAGGTTTTGAGCCAGGTCAAGGGTCTCTCTCTTTTTTTTTTTTGGCTTTTATTTTAAGCAGAGAATATTTTTCCCTTCTGTATAATGACTGTGCTAGGCTATGTGACTTTTTTTTTTTTCCCTGCAAAATACAGTAGAAAGGACTAGAGGAGACAAGTATGAGGGTGTCTTTAGAAGGATGTGGAAAAACTTCTCTGAATTATTAAAATCTAAGATAGTAAGTAAATATTGCCACTGAAATCAAACAAAAAATAATGTAAGGCTGCTTATAACGCTATGGTACTACCCAACGTGATTCTTAAGAAGATCTAATTTTAATTTAGTTTTAGATATTTTTTCTTTTATGTCAAATTCATATTTGAGGCTTAAATGTATTTGATCTAATTGAGAATTGTTATTGCATGAAATTTCAGATATTCTCTGCATATTCTGATAAAATATACCAGAGTTGTATGGTAACATTTGATAAAACGAATATAATGGAAAATTGCATTTACGTCCATACGGCAATTATTGTAAATTACTTTGCTATGGAAACACAATTCAACCATCTGTTGGCATTTCATAGTGTCTGCAGTTTAGCTCAGTTTAAGATGAAGCATTATTTAAATATAGGGATGCCGTTTGTGAATAGCTTTGAAGATAAGTTTTGAAAACGTGTATTACCAAAGAGACATACACAGGAGCTCAGCGAGTCATATGACACTTGCTGTGGTTTGGGGTAGAGGAGGGTTCATGGCACACAATTTAAGCATCAGAACAAGCAAAGTGAGTGACAGAACATGATGACTTACGGTTGTTCCTTGACGTCTGCCTGAAGGGTTTGCTTAGATTTTAGCAGCATCCAGACAAAAAGAGTGCAGAGGTGCTGTGGTGGCTGTCTGAAATCCTCCTCCTGCAGAGTCCAGTCCTACGGCCACAGAAAGCAGTGCACAAACTCCTGTCCTCAGCTGGCACAGGCTGCCAACAGGCGCAGGCTGAAAGAGATGAGATGGAGTTTGTAGTCTGGTTTTTGCCTGTCCGTGTTTAGGGAGCTTACCCCATCTTTGCAGTTTCCCCCGCACACTGTTTGTATTTTAACCAAATACATATGTTGTCATTGTAATAACATCCTGGGATTTTCTGTGTGTAATAAAATGATTGACGTGACATAAACCGAGCGAATTTCTAGTTAACGTTTTGAAGGGGGGAAAGAGGATATATCTGCTATGAAATAAATACCGAGTACACAGGGACCCCCACCCGCAAACCTAGGAAAATACAACATCCATCCTAGAAGGGGAGAGCATCCTGACAGTAAACGATAAATGAACTATTATCTTTATCAGTAGTTTATCAGCATGATCAGTTAAAGAAGAAAAAAAGGAGCAAAGCTCTTCCAATGCTAATGAGAAGTTTCAAGGAAACAGAAGTGCATTTACAGTATCTTTGTTACTCTTCCAAAAAAAAAAGAGTGTAAGAACCATGTAAGGCTTTTGGAGCTCACTGAGGTCCTCTTGCCAAGAGACTATCAGACCTGGTACTCATCCCTTTGTCACCTCAATAGAAGAGCCTTCCTGCTGTTTCACCACAGAGTTTGGTTCCCTGCTCCCCTGCTTGCCTGGATAGACATACACAATACTCAAGTTCTGTAGTCTGCTCTCTGGTGTTGCAAGGAATAAAGTACAGTTTTGGAAGCAGAAACATGTAACTCACCTGGAGTGTTATAGATCTGTGTTTGTTAGAGAAGAGTTCAATCCTTCATGTGAAAATACTTTTCACTCTGAATGATTTGGGTGGTTTGTCCATTGTAGCACAGCACCCACAGTAAAGGTTATCCATATTATACCAATTTGCTTTATATTGCATCAAACCTCCAAAATGTCAACATGTAATATATTTTGTAATGCATTGATTCTTGGACAATAACTCTAACTTTTATTGTTTCTAAAAGGGTGCTGGTGCCAGAAGAAAAGAATGATTGATGGGAAACAGACACCAGCCTGTAGACACTCATCCTTTTGCTTCAGATACTGATTTATCAATGCATCTGGGCATCCCCTGTGAGCTGTGAACACGGAGGATCACTCAGGGTTATCGACAGTGTAGCTGAAGACCCACAACTTCACAAAGTATTATCTGCTATTGGACATCTTTTACAAGAAGCCCTGACAGATAAGTTATAAGACAAAGGACAAGCTCTACGTACCTGTGAAAGGCTGTCACTGGGGTCTGTGTGGCTTCTACCAAAGTCTTCAACTTAGTAAAGCAAACACTGTATCCTAATGCTTCACGTTTGAGTTGGAACCTATTTTATAAAATACATACATGTATATGTATATATATGTATAACCTATATAGACTGCACGTACGCCGGTACTGAACATCCTTACAAAGGTGACATAAAAGGATTTAGAAATGTATTTGTCAAGATTCCTGTCACTTCACGCCCTCTGGGTTACCGTATCTTCCGTGATGCAGCATTATCCTTCTGTGTGGGGACATTATGATGTGTGTAAGACTCAGATTTACACAGAAGAAGGAAAAGTATGGGATTACATGGCCTGCCAGCCAGAAGCCAGAGACATGATCAAATATGTAAGAGTGACTCTGGATCCCCCAGACATAACGTGTGGAGATCCTCCTGAGACTTTCTGCGCAATGGTAAGGCAAGCTTTTAATTTTCATAACTAGCGGATATATCCTTGTGCTAGATGGCTGCAAAATGGAAGTCCTGTAGTGCACATATAAATATCCTGGAAAATCTGCCTCATGTTCCAAATGTGAGAGGGTTCTGCTAAACAAACGCCAAGCAGTACATGAAGCTAGGCAATGCGATGTTCTTATTATTGGGGCCTAGCTTGACTTTGTCTCGATTCAGTGTGTCTTTAGGTCAACTTTTAATGACTTAAAAGAAAGCAGCATAAAACTTGTAGTCCGTTAAACCCTAACCAGGGCACGTTTGCCTCGATCACGAAAGTATTCATTGAATTGGTTCTAATACAGTCACCTGAAAGCATCATAGCATTGTATAATTCAGCATCATTTCTCAAGGCTTGCTCAAGCTGCAGAAGCTCAAAAGTGGTGGTGGGAGCTGTGCTGCTGGAGCGTTTTGGGCAAGCCTGCGCTGGCACAGACAACGTTATTGGAGCCTGGGTACCCCAGGCAGCACGTATTAACATTTGTGTGCACGGGAAGCATAAGAAAGCTCTTCATATAGGGGCTGGCTCTACGAACCGTTGAGAGCTTTTTTTTCTTTAAGTGAGACTGCAGGCATTCAGGTCAACTAAGAAAGACTAAAGTCAAGTTCCTTAATTTGGATGCTCCTAAAATTAGGAAACAATTTTGGAAATGCTGGGCTTGGTAAATAATTGTACAGGTATGAGAAATGAGGCAGACAGCATATATCAGCCTTTTACAGCTGTGCCGCTCCTGAGTATTTGACAGATTGTGCTCTAAGAGGTCAGGGAGATTGGAGGAAATCTTCAACTTGCAGATAACTTTTTTCTTCTCACAAATACTTAGTATTTTACAGAAATAAACATTTTACGGAAATAAATAAGTGGAAGATACAGTATTCCTTTACTACAGAATGTGAGTTTGAGGCACAAAACATATATATTAATAAAGCACTGGAAATTTACATCATGTTACCCAGATGATTTAGGTTTGAAAAAAACATGAGTTCTGGTAGGTGAGGGAACAGTCTACAAGACATTTGTTTGCCTGTGTACAAATCATCATCACTGTGTGACAGAATCCCCACAGGAAGGAAATTTGCTTTTAAACGCCTTATGGTATCATTTGCAACCACTACTGTTCTGTAAGGAGTTCAGGTCCAACCACACATACATTTAAGGCATTATGTGCATGCATGCAGCTGCTTCCCACGTACATTATGGTAATAGCCACGTGATAAATTGCGGAGCTACGCGAATAAATTACATTCACTGTGATCCTTTGACTGCGCCACTTGCTCTCTGCCCACTAATCCATCTCTGCTGACATGACTTTGACACTCTAAACCTGCAAGCAGCTCCTGTTTAAAAACAAATAAATGCAACGTGCCTTGTGTAATATGGTTGTTTACTTTTTTCTTTATCATGATGTGTATTTTCTCCCTCAAAATTGTAATGGATAGGATTGAGCCCCCAATCAGTGATGTTTAAACTTGTTCTTCTAACGCAGTATGCTGCCCAAGAAAACCTGTTTCTTCCTTTCAGTGCAGATAAACATTGCAGCAGTTCCCATATTAAGCAATTTTTTAAATTTCTGAATGCCTTGGTTATCACCCCACTCTTTAGATAGAACAATGATGATAAAAAAATGACATTTTGATTAAATCTATGTATTAAAATGGTGGCAGAACTCCCCCTGTAAATATTTGACCCAGCAAGGTCTTTGCTGCAGTGATGGGGTATGAAAGTTTGCCTGGGAATCACCTGAGGTGACATACGTAACTCACTTGCTGCATGAGCACTTGAGATGCAGAAGGCCACCAGAATCCTAACAAGAGGAGTGGAAGAAGAGGAGGAACTGGAGGGAGAGTAGGGGGAGATGCAGAAAGGGAGCAACAGAGCACAATGAAAAAGTGTATTTAGTGATACGAGTTTATGTACTACATGATAAACAGTTGTATTTGCTTTCAGCATAGATGTATATTGTACATATGCTCTGTATTCACATATGTGTGGTTAATGGCATGACTTACTTGAAACATGAGGAAAATTACAGAAATAGTTGGTGTTCCTGAGGTATTCCAAAGCAGCAAAGCACTCCCTTCCCTAAAAAATGCTTCATGTCCACCTGTACTATATCTAATTACACCTCATTCAAAATGAGGTTTTACATATTTGTAGGGTTGAGCCTTTGGCATTTGCCAATGAGCGGATCTTTTATTTTAGTGTTCATTTTTAGTTTTAGAAAATGAGTTAAGAAAATAGCACTGTCATAGTAGGAAGAGGTGGGCAGTGGAAGAGAGTGCGTTCCAGTTAGGCATGTTCTTGTACTTGAAACAATTCCTGAATTTGAAATGGCAGAGATATAAGCATTTCTTTTCAGCATAGCAAAGTGATGAACAGACTTATAAAAATGTTTGGTTTTATTACTATGAATATTATATTTTAGTGTACCAAACCTATGTAGCAGTTTTTTTGTTATTCAAATCAAGTTAATGCTCAGCTGCCTTCTCGTAATTCCTTGGAGATCAGGGTCCTTTCAGATACTCTAAGAAAAGTAACGGTACCAAAAAGCTAAGCCTCCTTCTGCAAGAGGAGGAAGAGGTTGCATGAATCTTCTGTTTCGTCTCCATATTCATTCTCCAGTCAGCCTAAATTTTCACCACAAACTATACGGGTAAATTATATAGACTGAGGTACTATCTATCTGTTGAGTCTATGTCAGTTATAAGTATGGCACAGATAAGACCACTAAACCACAGCCAGACTGAGGAATTTCACCCAGTTTCTGTTGGGAGATGGCAGTAAAATCTAGGGAGTCAGTGAGAGCAACATAAGAGTATATAGTAACATACAATGTAATCACGCACTGAAATGCATGCAATCCTACAATAAAGAACTAATTTCGTCTCTGTATCTGCAGAAGACATTAAAAGTAAGGGCTCTAGATTCCAGCAGGGAAGGCTAGGTACTGAGTAAACCTGGTAGTGGTCAGACTGGGCAGTACTGGAGTGGGTTGCCCCAGCAGAGCCCACCTACCTCTGGGTAGGGGCCTCACGGCACATCTTTAAGGGCTGGTTTAGCAGAGGGCTGGCAGGAGTGAGCAAGGCATCAAGCATGGAAAAGAGGCAGTCGATGGTAAAGTTTGTCTCCTACCTATTTCTGCATACTCCCCATGGAATTAAATGGTTTTCTGAGTCCAGTATGATTTTTTATTCAGTGAGCTTGCTTAGTTGACAAACCAAATAACAAGGTTCTGCACATGCAGATTTGTTACAAAATGCAAATGCACTCTTCCAGTCAGCAGCTAATCCAGCATGCGGCAGCTCACCATTCTTAAGTACCTTTGGGCCATCCCTCCAGGACAGCATGTGTAGGTATTCTGGGGAGCAGACAGCAGGAAAACTATCCTACAATTGCTTTCATGCAATCTGTTCTGAGAATAACATTATAGTTTCTGGTGACATTCAGTATTGACAACTCATGAGATTATTCTGAAACCTCAAACCCCTGGAGTCCTATGATTATGAGAGATCCACCACTTTCATTTAAAACACCATCTTCATTTTCTTAGTCCTTCTGGTTGCAAAGAAAAGTTTGAAAATGAAACTAAGAAGCTCAAAAAGCAAAAGCCAAACAAATAGCCCACCAAATTATTATTTGTTTTAAAGCTCATCATTTTTAAAGTCACTCAGGATTTTTAGGGCTTGGGAAAGGATTTTGCTTGAGAGGAGAGAAGCATGAAAAAATTATAAACAAATAAATGGCATAGAGCAGTTAATGCTCACAGTCTCTGGCCATGGAGTTGTGTCTGTAAGGAACATGACTGCATCCTTCCCTAACAAGTAACTCCTTCCTCTGCAGAAGGGTTTGACTGGTAACTTCTGTCTTCCCTGTACATTTTAAATCAATCTTTAGCCTCTTACGTGGGAGGCATGCATGGTGGCAGATGATGCATGTATATTTTCAGTGGCCTTCCTGCAAGGAAATATGACTGTCCTTGTCAGTCACAGTACTGGATGGTCATTGTGTTTGAGACAGTGTGGCCATCCTGCCTTTCTATAATTCATGAACTTTGAGCATTTGGCATTGGTAACAGTGTGTCTGGCACAGTACACTTATGGGTAGTTGGCCTGGGGGAAGAGGAAGCTAAAAATGGGAAGAGAAAAGAGCTACCTCACATTTTCAGAATTCACTTTGCAAAGATACCATAAGCACAATGTTAAGTATGTGAAGGTGCTAGTTATTGTGGCACTGCAGCATTTCAGTTTACAAAACATATCCGCTTTAAATCCCCAGGAATAAATAACAGCTGGTGAAATCTTTTAGCTCCTTAATTGTAAGCACTTGTTAAAATTTCACAAAAAATCTGTACACTTACAAAAAGAAGCAAATTTGAATTTTCATGACTGTGACCGTCATTTGTCCTACAAAAATACTACATAGGTTGCATCTAACTTCCTTGTTTTTAAAAAGTTTGTCAGCTGTACCCCCGTGTGACTGCCAGGAGCCAGCTACAAAGATGAGCAGCACAATCAGGAGCAGGAGTGAGAGCCCCAGAACAAGCATCCCTTCCTATGGCAAGCTCCTACATTCTGGCCACACACCTCGCATGGCTTTTGCAGGTGCCTTGTCCCCAGGGTCACAAGGCACAGCAGGAGCTGTAGCACAGCTCTCCGAGCTGCCAGCACTCAGCAGCTGTCTGCTGTCTCTTGCAAGGGCTGACTCCTTCGCTAAAATCTAGCATTTGTCACCGGTTTTGCATTCAAACGTTTGCCAGTCTTAGTAATGTAAATTCTTCACAAACCTAACCAGGAGACTCCTAGTGGCTATCACTGTAATTTGCAGACTAGAGATGGATTTTATTGTGAACCTGCATTTACAGCTGAAATGGCAACATGAAAATATACTTTTCTGCTTATGTTTAGATCACACCTAGCTATCATAACACAATCCAGCATTCCAGTAGCTAAAAAAATGATGAAATTATCTGTAATTAATCTGTTGCCTGCAGCTAACTTTCTTCATAGGTTAAACAGAATCTTGAAAAGAAGCCTACAGACGGAAGTCACACGTGTTTGTACAATTTACAGAGCAGAAATGCTGATGACGGTAGAAATTTGAGCCCTTGAGTGCTACTCTGTATTTCATCACCAAAACTAAATTAAGAAACAAAGATTATTAAAAAGTCTTGTATGAATGTAATTCTGGCATAATATTATGAGGTGGACATTAAATTATTCCCTCTGAGACTTTGAGCGTCATTAATATAGCATTTCTTTAATTACAAGTAGGCTTATATTCCTTAAAAAAAACAAAATACTCTTGCATAGTTAGTGATACCATTATAACGTTTACTGAAATAATTAAATGAACAGATACTCTTCTGAGCAACATATAAATCAAAATGTGAAATAAAAATGTATTTTTGGAAGCATTTTGGCATGCATGTAGTCTTGGGTAAGATATTTTTAGAATAACATTAAGCAATACTGTTAAGGGATGCCGATAAGAAAAAAGCCTTTTATTTGCTGAATATGGACAAGGAATCTTTCATTTTAGTTCCATCTGTGCAATCTTATGAGGTAGCGTGGGGGAGAATGGAAACACGGAGTTAAAGATGAGTCTATTATATTTTTTTTTTCTTTTTTAATGTGAGTTTTCGTAAGTGTATATTTAAAAATATGTACAGCCCTGAAAGTTATTACAGACCTGCATCCATCTATTTTGGACTTTTTTGAGTACATTTAATTAACAGAAATGTTACTTTGTTGTTGGGAAGACTCTCATCTTTCAGGGAGCAGAATTTTTATTTTGTCATTTTTTCTCAAGTTATTATTGCATTTAATTTCTGGTATAACAAGATGTATATGGGGAGCTAAAGGCTCTTTTGCTCCTTCTCTTCTGCTGAACCACTCTGACATTGCTATTCCCATCAAAGGACTACCTCGGTCCTTGTATTGAAATTTTAGACCAATGCATCTGGAATGAATGAGAAGTCAAGAAGAAAGCACCATGCCCTTTGCTCCTTCCCTCTGTCTCGGGTTCCCTCCTGCCGGCCAGCACATAGAAATTACAACATACCTGTGCCTTCTGTAACACCATGTCTGCAGAAACTTCAAAGGCGTTTTGTTCCTCAAGCCTCTTAGGACAGGAGTTCTTGGTTTCCTAAACGATGGAAAAATAAATAAATATACTTAATCACAGCAGAAATATAAAAAAATGGCTAGCTAAGACATGTTTTCTTTCAACTGGAACCAATCTAAAAATTAATAATTTATCATAAATCAAACCTAAAGATTGCCAGGAAAAAAAAAATTTGCATTTTATTCATTATCACACATCAAGATTCCCCAGTCAATTATTAATAAAATTCTGTCCAGTTTTCTCAGTTACACTTTGAAAATGGAAATGTTTTCAAACCTTAAGTAAAGGAAAAGCATGCCCACAAAGTATTTAAGATCTTAAAAATATTTGGGGGTAAAACAGCGTCCCTAAACAAAGCCAAGGCGCTCTGTTTATTTTCAGTTACTAAGATTTAAGGCATGTATCACTACAATACATAAGTACTACAATACATAAGTGCTTCATTTTAACAAGATGAATGTTTTATATATGCACTTCATAGAAACTGTTTCATTGCTGCTTTTAACACTGTCCTTACTCCATTTGGTGGATTCTTTCATTTTTCTTTGTTATCCTGAAGCTAGCTGAAAAAGTTAGACGTTTGTAGCTAACTCAGTGATCAATAAATTATTATCGTAATAATACCTGATCTTAGAAAGCAAGGGATTATAATATGTCAAGTAAAATTTCAGCAGTAACAGAGATTATTTTAGTGCTTCTGTCACCTGGTAACAGCTGTGCAACATGCATATTTGAAAGAAACAGCTGCTAAGATATAACTTCTATTGGCTAGTTACTGAGGGCCATGGTACGACCAAACCAGTTGTGTTTCAATTCCAGATTTTTTTTTATTTATTTTTTAACTATTCCAAAGAACTTTTTGTCTTAAACACTTCACTCCTGTTTGTCCAAAGCTGCAAATAAGCAATTCCTTGAGGGCTGGTGGCTGGAGAGGCCATCACCACTCCCACTACTCTGGCTGCTCCAGCCTCCAGCTGCACTCTTGCCCGCAGCCACACGTCCTCAGGGGCGATGTTGGCTCTGGGGATTCCCAAAGGTACTCCCAAAGGTTCTCCCAAATACCTGTGCTGGCATCACCCCTGCTACAGGCACCCAAAGCACACAGCCTTCATGGCTCCAGCCCTCCGGCTGAGGCAGGTGTTTGGGGGAGCTGCCTGACTGGACCCAAGTGCCCTGTGGTGAACCTGCTTGGTCATCTTTGGGTGCAGAGACAACAACAGCAATTTTATAAAGAAATAAACAGCTTCCACTGTAAAACTGACACCCTGCTATACACAGGAGAACGTGAATGGCTTGCTGTCTTGCGTCTGGATCAGAAATGTCCCCTCAGCAAGCACCTTTAGTGCCAGCTTCTGCAGTAAAATAATACTACTACTTTCTAAATAAAATCTTCACTTAGCAATGTGTTGTTATTTGTACCTCTCTCAGTGAGGCAGAGGTGATCTCAAGCCTGCAGCTCGCTTCAGGAGGGACCAGTGCCCTGCACAGGCGTGCGTGCCACCTGAGGGCTGGGGGGAGGCTGCATAGGCACCACACACACACACACACCCTGCTTGCTGTGTGCTGCAAATGCTGAACTGCTGTTTTCTTCAAGGTGGGTAAACTGGAGCTGCCTGCCAGCACAGTGACCTTGGCTCTCTAACAGGCCTGTATGAGGAGTCCAGTCAGGAGGAGTGGTGTGGGAAGGTGCTGGGGGGCTGTGAGGCCTCACAGTAGCTGTGGGAGCACCAGGCTACCCAGGCCTAGTTCTGCTCTGAGGGGAGCGCAAAGCCAGTGGGGTGGTGTATGTCCTCCTGCTGTGGTAGACAAGTCTCAGAGCGCACACTTTGGTTTTACTTGACAGAAGTGAATACGGCTAGCTTTATGTTGTTCAGATATGTCCAATATATCTGAACGAAACTATTTTTTCCTTCTTGTTTTAGTACCTGTATGTCTCCAAACCCCAGAGCTTTACATTCCTTTCTTGCAGGGCTCATACTTTGTAACTACTAAGAACCACTGGAAACCAAATGCAAATTGCCAAGGCACTTCCATATATTAAATTTTCATTTGTAAGCATCTTGGTTGAAACAATGCCAAGTGAACTCGGCTGAGAGTCCTGCAAAGCCTGTGTAAGGTTGGGACAATCATCACCGTTAGTGTGCGCTCCAGTAGTCCTTCAAGAAGGCATAAGGCAGTAAGTCTTTTCCTAAACAATGATTTCAACTTTAGACTTTTATGTTGTTTATGAAACAGCTAGTCCTATGTACAGCCAAAGTTGCCCCATGCAAACGTGTAAGCACACAGTACGCTGTCAGAACATTCCAGAAAACAGGAGTCACAGACTCAGACAATAATCAGGCCCTCTCATTCCCTCTGCTATGTACCATGGAAGAAGGAAAGAAATCCAGACAAGCATTAGCAGTCCCTGTTGACAGAATATGAAAATTACCCATCTCCTTGTGCAAGGAAGAAAACTGGTAATTTGTTTTTATCCACAGAGTTCAGAAAGTGTTGTTTTTGTGAGAGCTGCTGAATTTTAGTACAAGTATCTCTGCTGTGTTTTAAACAATACTGATAGTGTTTTACCAAAGCTGAAATTTCCAATACAGAAAAGATGCATCCCTATTTAGGAATAACTACAAACAGGCACAAGGGCTGTTAAACCAAATATTTCCTGACTTTGCTCAAGGCCTATAAATACTATTTGGATCTGAAAACTCAGAAATAATCCCAGATACTATTAACATCACTGACTGATGAGGTACAAGTCCCTTTATACGCTGGAATGCCAATCTCACTAGCTGAAAAGTGGGAAGTAATTCTGTACCCAATTTACTCGTAGAAACAATGGCTATCAATATACATTTTACATAGGGAATTTTATGTTTTCATAGGTCATTTACAGTGACACCATCTTGATCTACAAATAAAGGTGTAGCTAGAGACATGAAAATCCTCAGCATAGACAGGCAATGTGCATATGTGATTTCACATAGCTTTGACATTTGCTGTATATTTTTCTGTAAAATGGCTTTAGTTACTCTCATCCTTTAGGCAGATTGTTTATGTGGAATCTAGGGATTTAAAAAAAATATTAAAGAAAAGGACCCAAATGGATTTTAATTATATTTATTACAAGGAAGAAATTTTACCATACCAGAGATATTTTATGTCATGCTTCAGCCCAGAGAGAATTTTTTTATAGCTAAGTAGTTGTAAAACCTTTAAAAGAGGACACCGTTATGATGAGAGGAGCATTTTTTTACATGTACATACTGTCTTTCCAGCATCCTGGTGCATTTTAGATTTTTATCTGTAAAACTGTCAGGAACCATCATTTTAACTCATCAATTTGATTTTTACCATCTACACCTGCTCATAAGGCTCATTCCTCTAGTGAAAACTAGAAACAGAGCTGCTTGTGGGTGACATTTACAAATGACTGGAGGAAAAAAAAAAAAAAGGAATAGCAAACAACTACAAAAACATCCTCATCTTTTAAAACAGCAATGTGTATAGCTATAGAAAAGAGTACAGACTGTAGTTTTCTGACTGCTAAAACAACTCTTTCTACATGTTCTATTTTAGCCATCTATTTTTATCGCAGCCTTCCAGACTTTGACATGCCTCTTGGCTTCCTTGACCATATGGAACTGCCAAACAGTACGAATACTGTAGGGATAGCCTGCAGAAATATCCTAGCAAGGTGTCTCAGTCACAAGAGTTTGTTCTAACTTCCAGAAACATTAAGTAATAGGTTTAAGGGGTTCACACATTGTAGCTTTCCGTGCTCAAATTTTCGTATAAATTTATGCCAGCGCTTTACACAAAAAAAGAAAGGTTGAGAACACAAAAGTTTTTCGGTGTCTGAAGCACCATCAGATTTTTAAAAAAGGTATTCTTCAATAACTAAAAAGCAATTACCCGTGAGTCATGATGTATATGTCATGCTTAAGAATCAGTGTTTGATTATTCATAAACAGGACTTAAAATGTGATCTTCCGTTGAAATGGATACACTCTGTACAAATCAACAGAAGAACTAATACTGACAGCAGCGGATCATGCCCAAATATTGCTTCTTTAGTAGTGCCTTTAAATCCTTTGTACTGGAAACTTTAAAACTTGGGTAAAACACAAAATTAGCAGTATGCCTTTATGTTTTTATCTCTTTATTGACAGAATCAATTTAAATAAAGTTCATTAATTTCACACGTTTTTCAGTTATAAAGCCTTCTTCACTCATTATATTAGTTCTTCATTTTGGATTACTTCACTCTTCCAAGTTTCAGTGCAAGGCTGATTTGTCTAGTGACAAGACAGGGTTTGGCTAATGGGATACTTTTTTTTTTTTTTTTCCTTGGGTACAGTTTTGGCAATTGGGGTCATGCAAGAATGCTCAGAAGGTGTATTTTAGGTCTTCTAGCTGGTAAGTGCCTCATCATACATATCAGGGTTTATTTTAAATTTATTCATCTCATGGCTTATTTATAAATAAAAAAGGCAGAAGACTATTATTGAATAATCTTCCCATGGTTCTTCATAATCGCACTGTTACCAGTTTTAGCACTTAGCAGTAGCAAAGTGTCATTGTTTATGAACTTCAGGTTTCATATGTTTAAAGGCAAGTCTCAGAACAAAAGTTCAACACTTTCTTTGTTAAAAACAAAAAGCAACTTTTTAAAGCAATAACATGACTTTTTTAAACGTTAAGCAGTGGGTAAATGATTGATGTCTGAAAATCTTAGGAATTTTATTTTTTTTTAAGCCATCTTCACATTTGTTTCCCTTTCCCTGGGGGCCAGCCCATCTCTCTGGACTTGCTGAAATGGAAGCTCTTGAAAACGATGGAGAAAAGTTAGACTGAGGAGAGAAATGGGGAGTTACTACAAAGAACACAACCATCTCCCTTCATCATGCTAGTGTGGCTGGATCCTTGTATCTTTACACGCTATGGGCTCTAGAGCTTAAAACCAAGCCAGAACTGATGGATTTGTTTTTACTTTGGCTTCTGCTGCCCCTGTTAGGCAATACAGTCTCTTACAATGGTAAAGATCCGTGCAGACTTCAGTTGTGGGCTTTAAATGAGTACAGGTGGCATGTCTTTTGAAGTATTTTTTGAAGTCTTAAGGTTAATGAGTTCAGCAGTAGGATAGAGGGAAGCATGTGCTGAAATGTGGATTGTTTTATGAAGACTCCCTCACAGTGCTGCTCATCCTAGGCACAGCCTCCAAGACTACATACATTGCAGGAGTACAGAAAAAGCAGGCACAGCCTGCTTTGAACACAGGCGGTGTTCAGATCTTCTGATCAATAATAATGTGACTAAGAATTTGGAGTAAATGTCATTTCGCTGATTGTGTCTTGTCAAATGCCTAGTGCTGGTAAGCAATGGGTTTGGAATGATAACATTATGTATAAGATCAGAAACAAAAATCAGCAACAGCAGGGCCCCACTGAATTTAACCTTTGCCTCATTTTTTTTTTCTCCTCAGTTCCCATCCTCAAGGTGATTGTGCCTATGCTAATGCCAGTGTCAGTATCTTCCTCCTGTCAGACCAGTTCCTTCCAATACCCCCAAAAGAAAAATTACAGGAGCTGAATAAGGAAAACTAATGTTTTTTCACACACACACACAAAAAAAAAGAATTAGAGACATACAGCAATTTAAAAAAATTGCACCACGTTATATGAGGTGTCACATAACCAGTCGTAGTTGTTTTTTTCTGCTCTCAGCCTCTCCAAGGTCCTAGTCACTAGAAAGTAGAACTTCAGGAGTACAAGGGCAATGCTAAGCAGTACTTTGCTGTCACTGGCTTTACTCTGGATTAGTAAGTGGCTTGCTTGTAATTATGAGCCCTATAAAACCTTGCAGGAAATGCAGAATATATTTATATGTTTACAGAGAATAAGTCATAAGTTGGAAGCATCTTTGGAATTCAGGAAATGTCCGTCTGAACCGGTGATCAGATCCACAGCATTTTGCTGGGAAAGGTGCAAGTACATTGTACAGCAAAGGACTGCTGCTGGAGAACAGGGCAGTACTGTTCTCCAGCACCAGAACTGGAGCTGGTAATTGCTGTCTGCGAGGTAACGCTAGCCTCTGGCAGATGGGATGCTCGGAAGAATACAGGGAACACACAGAGAGCATTCCAGGAGATATTATAGCCCCTGAGCAACTTGTGCACTTGGAGAGAAGAATGCAACAGTATTGTCTTTGTTAGAAAACATTATCTGGCCCATAAACACATAAAGCATAGAAATTTAATCAAGTCTACAGTATTTCTGTCTGATAATACTCATGTCTACTTAGGCCTTATACTTCATAGATCTGCACATGCCAGGTAGTTGATTTCAGTTCCTGTTGTTCTTAATCATCTATAGTGTTCTAGTCTAAGTTTCTTAATGCTTTACACAGAAAAGTGATGTAGAAAGTAAAGATGTAACAAAATATGGGAAAACACAAGTAAATTACAGAGCCTTAAGCTAATGAAGAATAAGAGACCTTGCCTGCAATAGCTGTGGCTAGTAGATGTGGCAACATCTTATTCTGCAATCAGTGAATGTCACAGGTATTGAGCAATAGTTGATTTTTTTATTTTAACAGAATGTTTTTATCTTCTCTTGGTTTAAATCAGCTTCCAACTTTTTTTTAATTTTTTTTGTTAATAGGATGTGTAAAGGTCACAGAACTAACGTTGAAAAAAAAAATCTAATCTTAACCTGCAGTTGATTTATGAAATGATACTCAATTCTCTGAGTTTGTGAAAGTAACATATACCACTAATAATCTCTTGGAATTGATTTAACACCATATTCTGCTGGAGTGTTAGGAGGAAGCCAAGGACTTGTAACAATCAGTCATTTGCAGTGGCATTTTTATTACTCTTGCAGAAATGCTGTGCTTTAATTGTCTCCCTGCTTCAAATCAACTGCTTAGTTTGCTTTAACACCAGGTTGGGGTTTTTGTTCCCCTGTCTTCCCCCAAAAAGTTTTCATTGCCCTTGCTACTGGGATCCTATACTCTCTGTGTATTCCTGGCATGATAACTGCTAACAGGAACAGGACCAGCAAGCCTATCCGTGTCCCTCTAATTTAAGAGTGAAAATGCTATATTGATTCTGAGTCACATTTTTATGGAGTTCACACTAAATTCTTCATAGACTTGCATCCCAGGCAATTCCCCCTTGATTCACTAGGATTGAACTGAGAGAAAATCCATCCAAAAAAAAAATCTTTTTTCCTACTATTATGAAGTTTGCAACAGGCTGTCCAACAGAGAAACGGCTTTGCTTTCAACAATAAAAAAGAAACTGCAAGCTCTTAATTTAGTAGCAATGCTGCTAGCGCTTTAGCATCTCCTTCAGCGTGCCTCCAACTGATGAACTGAAGCACAACTATAAATAGCAATGATGTCTTTGTCAGCTTGTGATAAAAAGGTTTCTTCTTCACATTTCCTGAAAGGACATATAGTAAAACATCTCTCATCTCATTTTTGCTTCATACATAGATCTATCTGTTTGGTGGGTTACTGAATCAGACCACTGATTTGTTGCCAGCTGGGTCACAAAATAGCTCGGTGAACAGCAGGAACACGGCCCTGAGATTGTATCATGTATGACTGGCACCCCAAAGCTGAGCTTTACAATTGTGTTAAGTTCTCAGGTTTAAGGTTCAGGACTCTGCAATGATCTTCTCTTTTGACGCCAGAAAAAGTGATTTTTCAATCATTGCATTCTGGGGAACGCGCAGTGATTGAAATGACTTTCCACATTTTCACTGTGACACTGCATGCCAGGGTTAGGTGCAGGGGACAGTGCAGAAAGGCACAAAGCAGGGGTACAGCATGCTCCTGCCTGCTCTCAGATGGCCACAGTCACAGCCAGAGGGGCCCAGCTCTCAGTCCGGTCCCTTGCTGCCAAACCACAGCCTGCAAATTCACATGCTCTGCACTAAATACATGTCTAGATGACAAGGGCAGCCTCTCTTTGCATCACAAATCCTTGGGAGTTCCCTTCTGCAGCTGGGCTGCTCCTTCACCACCCTGTATCTGATAACTGGGAAGCTGCCCTGGGAGCAAATGGCTTTGTTAAGCTACCTGCTCTGTATTTTAAGAGAGTTCCTGCCAGGAAAGCGTTAAGTTCCACAAGTCCCCACTTTTGGGATCTGATGCAATGACAAAGAGGAGGGACGTGACAGCGGCTGAGGTCTGCCTGCTACCGCGTTTTAATGGAACAGATGGAGTCTGTCCCGAATTGTGAATCAGGAGTTCATTCTGGCAAAATAACGATTGGAAAAAAAGAGTTAATTTTCAGGGCTTGCATGCCTTCAGGTTTGTTTGCTGGAGAATATTTTTGGAAGGTAATATTAGATGCGAAGGGAAAGTTACAGCGAGGCTTGTGACTAATGGATGAGATGCACTGTGCTCTGTGATGCTGTTAGAAAAATGCTGATGCAGTTAACTTACAGAGATAAAATAATAGCAGCAGAGATTTCTTAAAAAAAGCAAAAAAAAGAAAAGATTCCATAAAGTTTTCAGAGATCCTGCCTTGCTATCATTTTGGAAGATGTTTCTAACTAATAGTCACACAAATAATTGCAGATTACAATGTCGTAAAACTCCATTAACTAGGTGAAGGAAAAATAGCAATATTTTCATTTTAATGAGACGTCAACTCTTTCCTTCTCTGTACCATGCATCTTAATGTACCTTGCTGTCTGCACTGACTGGGGGCTCCGAGGCTTTGTCATTTCTTGGCAATTCCTTTCTCTAATTTCTTCTGACACATGGTGCTTAAATCCACAAGAAATGTGAGGTGAGGCAGAGAGGATTCCTGCAGACTGCCGTGCCAGAAGACGAACGCTCATTTGCATTATTCATTAGATAAAGGCACTGATTTGCATCTCATTTTGGTCGTCTCCATTTCCAGGCAGAAGATGTAGAGAATTCTCAGAGTTGCTAATTTTTTATGATATTAATAGCATTCATTTGAGATTAAGTCTTCATTTTCTGCTGCCCCGTATTGTCCCACACTTACCTTAAATACCTACGGAACTGACATGCTTTCGTTCCTTTGGTAAGGAACTGTAGTTATTCACTGCATGGTGTAAATGTGCTAGTTTGTTTATCATCACAATTTGATAAGTATTTTTATGAAAGGCATAATTCTTTACTTGGTCACTATTTGTGATTTTATTATGATCCGTATTCTGGTTTTCTAAGGTTATGGTTCAAACAAAAGCTTGTAAAGCAGCTGCAATTATTGTGTACGATCTGACAGCATCTGATTTTTACTATTTAGTATTCTTAAGCACTAAGCTTTTAAGAACTGTATCACCTCTTTTAAATAACACGTTAAGACAAAGTTAAGGAATAGAGTGGCCCCAGATAACTTTCAGTGATGTTTTCATCTCTTCTAAGCTTTATGAACTGGTTTACATCATGCTTAGCATTAATATTTGATTCAGAAATCTGTACCATAAGAAGGAGGAGATACCACTCTTCTGTCCACAGTGCATTGTATGTGTGGGTTTTTTTGGTTTGTAAATTGTTGGGTTGGTTGGTTTGTTTTCTGATGGCGGGGGGGGGGGGGGGGGGGGGGGGGGAGTTGTCTTTTGGCACTATTAAGCCCTTTTATCCTGTTATTAAACATACACAAACAATCGTTCTGGGGAAGTTAAAAATTCTAGAAGACAAATAGGTATCATTATTTGGTATATGCTTAATGATAAGCAACTTCTGAAGATGCTTACGAAATCAAGAGCTACTCCCTTAGCTGTCATTTACCTCCTAGGACAGCTAATGACTGAAATAAATGGGGGGTTATTCAGATTGTCAACGCCCTCGGTTAAGCTTGGTGCTTCGCTAGGCTAGATACTGTACAAAAATAAAGGAAGACATGGTCCCTGCTCTAAATAACTTACAGTATAATTGAAATAAATGTAAAAAACAATAAAACAAGAATCATAACACTGACTTTAGCAAGATGAGGTCTTGAGTTTGATTGGGTGCTTTTTTTTGATTTTATTTACAACGTGGCTGCATGACTGGCATTCCCTCTGCTTTCTGTAGTTGTCTGGCTTCTTAGGATGTCACAGTAGACAGATGCATTTCGGGATGGGCTTAGAAGCTGGAAAAAGCTATGGCCCTGAGAAGCAGTTGGTCAAATCCCTTCACGTGTAAGCAGGTTTATGGCAAAAGATACAATGTAAATGGCACATAAAGAGGAAACTGGTTTATATTATGACCCTGACTAATATGCAACTTAATTACAATTGAGTTTGCCACAAGTTAGTGACACACTTGAATCTCAACGAATCACCTAGGTAATGCACTGATGGTACGAACAGCAGTTGTCAGTGGCAGAAGATGCCATATGGCTCCTTCTCTCTACCCAGGTCAAAATATTGTTGGGAAGAGGCTTAAAAACATAGACATAAATGAGGAATTAGCTGATCTGGCTTTCGTCCAGCCCCCAGCATTCATACACGTCCTATGGTCTGTCCACTTTCTGGCACTGTGGGGTAGCTAGCCAGATTTTTCCAGAACATACAGAGTCGAGAATTTTTGTACTTGAGGACAAACAAAGGCAGCTGGCACTTGTTCACACTGCACGGACACTGCCCAGCTCTGTGAAACATGCCTGGATTATGTCCGGGCACTTCGTGAAAAGAATGAAGTTACCTTGAACACAAAACAGGTAGAGAAGGTAAGGGGCAAATGAAACAAGATCCACTTCTGCACAGGGGAACGTCAGGTTCAACCTTACACAGGGGTTTTCACGTGAATGGGGGACAGGTATTGAACTTCCACTAAATACAGAGAATTTGGTGAAAGTCTTCTGAAGCCTGTGCAGCCTTTTTGTTTTCTTATTTTGGGGAACAGACAAAGCTACAGTATAAATTTTGTAGTCCCACAATCAAGATGTTACCTCACATTTCCGTACAATTTCAGGATCCCATCCCTCTACCATTAGTCTGAAACCAGTCACCAACAACATTGCAGAAGCTACTGCTGTTCTTTACTACAGGGTCTGGTGGTATGGCTACTTTTAAAGATCTTCAGCATTCCTATTCCAAACTGCGTGTGTGTGAGATGCTTTTCTAGGCTGCATCAGGCTGAAGCATAAATTCCATTTTTGGTGTGCTATGTTAAATTATTATTAACTTGAAAAAACTCCAAAATACAGGGTTCTGACAATTTGACTTATATATTTATGTATTTTTCAAAGCAGAAAGCCTACTTCAAGTTTTTAAGTGTGCCAAGTAGGACAGATGCTGCCCTTCAGAAATAAAAATTGTCTAAACTGATGCCGTGATGATTTGGGTTGTAGAAGAGCAGTAAAGTTTCTGCCAGACTTAAAATATCTTTCCTTGAACACTGGTCCCGCTGCGCTGATCTTGCTGTCAGCGAGGGTTTGCAGATCCTCAGTTATGAAACACCTTGTCACCACTCATCCAGTAGCTTGCTCCTGCTCTGTTGTTGCATTCGTTGATGTACTTTGTTTAGATTTTGAAATATAAAATGGGTTTCCTAATGATTTCCTTAGCAAAAAGGCTGCGGACAGTCCTTTGGTACAACTCAGGGCAGCTATTATGAAGCATGTTATGGGAGCAGGGGATAATCCAAAGGCTTCTGCACAATGGATTATGCTAAACAATATTTACCCTTAAAAATGTCCTTGTCTAGTGCAAAGGGAGTGGAGCAGCTGTTCAACATTTATTTTTAATCTTCATTTTTCAATAGATAATAGACCTCTGCCTCTTTCGGGGCTCTCTCCTGCATCCCTAAAGATTTTACTGCACAGCTCTGCCTCATTCATTACAACCCCCCTATTTTGTCAGCCATGGGTCCCTCTGTGCCCTCACCCACACCTATGTCAATTTGAAGGTAAATCCACTGGCCCCTGGTTTGGATGGCCATGCAAAGTAGCAGAAGAGCAAGCTCAAAGAAGGAGCAGAGGATGTTTACTGGCACAGAAAATTTCCTCCAGTGGCAAAGGATTGGCAAAGCCAGCTCAGTGCCATCTGCTCTTTGATCCTCCCCCTGTTTCAGAAGCACGTTCAGGAGGCAGACCATGCCAGCAGCAGGAGGATGTGGAGTGGACCAAAGAAAAACCATTCCAGATGGTCAGGACAGCCAGTACGCTGGGGCCTGTGTAACCAACATGAGTTGGAGCAACAATTAGGATGCTCTGAATTATGCCAAGACTTGTTCCAAATCTTAAACAGGACGAAATGTTTTTTAGGACTACTTTTCTCCCTCTCCATTTGTGATGAGCACGAACTGGAAGCCAAGACAGACAAATTTGTTCCACATAGTGGGTAACAATTTTTACAATAGATTCATCATTAATAACATGAATCTGTGGTTCATATAAGCTTTAAGAATGCCAATGGAAAGAAAAAATTGCCAGTCTAGTGGGTCACGCAACAGCATATCTTAGGTGCTTCTTGGCAGCACTGAAAACACTTTTTTCCTGCAGAGATGACCTTACAGGATAAAGCTCTCCTAATGTGCCTCACTCTAATTACAGAAAACTGATCCTCATGTGTTCATCCCACATGTGTGAAATTCTGAAAGCTGAATCAAATTAAGTTCCAAACATATTTTCAGTTTATGCTGAGAGATGCTGCTATTTCAGCAACTCCAAGAAAAAACGAATATTGCTTTCCTTCGAACATTACGAACAACACTGTAGGGAGATTACATCTGTTACAAGAGGAAAATGCTATATTTATGCCTTTTTGTAAACCAGCCAATGGCTAATGGACAGGAAGTCTTTCAGAAAGTTTTGCAAATCCACATAATGTTCCCTGAGTACAAGAGAGCGCGTTCGAATCTCAGATTTATCAGAGAGAAAAGAGCAGGGGGGGTCGTGCAGACAGATAGCTTGCTGTTCAGTAGGTATCCAAGAAGGATCAAAACCATAGGCTTTCCAGCTAAGATTAGCGTTATCTGAAGCTTAAAATACTCTCTTCTGATGTTCCTTTTCAGTTCATAGCATGTAAATCAGTGTTGCTTCTTGCACTTTGGAGGAGACCAAAGCATTTGTAGATATTTTGCTGTGATAAACATGGAGAACCGTGAGCGCATGGAATCAGTCCCTTCTCCAGGGCAAAGACTCATGTGCATTTGGAAAAGCTAACAGAAATCCTGTAGATGTGTGAACTAATCTAAATTAGAAGGGCCAGAAATGAAGATATACGGCGACAGCTGATCATGCTACACTTTATCATGAACTGAAGCACAGAGCAAAGCTGGAAGAATACTTCTGATAAACGCACACGTCGTTTCCGATAACTTTCATTACACTTAGTATTTGTGTAATGGTTTAAATCCATGATAAGGGAACTCTCTAAACCTTGGAAACCTCTGACTCAAGTACCATGATTTATACTGCAACCTTTCAGTTCCTTTGAGGCTTCCGTGAAAACCCCCGTGGTTTTCAGGAACATGCAATGAACTTGAGTGAACGCCTGCACTCATGCCAGCTCCGTGGCTGCGGTGGTGACCTTCCCATGGTACTTGGTCGCTCCCGAACGCCTCAGTATGCAAGCTCCTAATGAACAGAGTGATTAAGGAATCTCTTGGAGGGAAATTAATAGGAGAAAATGGGAAACCACTATTCATATTCTCTTCTGTCCCACTGTTCTCTGTAGGTACCTTCAAAGCAATTAAATATGTGGTACTAAGATCTGTAGAGGCTTCACTTTATGTCTCAGAGCATGAAAGTTCCTGCTTTTGTACAGAATTCTTGAAAATCGGTGTCACAGTGATAGGTTTCAAGGAATAGCTCTCATGTTTGCCACACCAGAAAAATATAAAAGATTGCTGTTACAACTCAAGCATTCCAGTAAGTCAAAAAGCGTTGATGGTGCTGTTTTAACAACTTAATGTACTTCCTATGCGTCCTTGTTGCTTATCATTTCCCGCACGTCTCCTCGTTCAGCTAAGCAGCCCACCCTTTTCAGATTCTCTTTGTCTAAAAATCTTTCCATGCCTCTCATCCTTTTTCTGTCACAAGGGAATCAGAGTTCTCTGAACATAAAAATAGTGTGAGAATAACGGGTAGTAACAAAGTCTAAAACATTGTAGGAGTCTGCAGGGGAAGGCAGACCGAGGGTTACGCTCTGCCAGTGGGCCATTAAAGATGCATGTTTGCCATAAACTCCAGTGTTTAACTGGTTCATTCCTGAGCAAGCAGTTTCTACTTGGCCACTACAATAATTATTTGTACAACCCCACTCTTTAAGAGCACTTGTGTTTATGAGCCCTTATTGTGCTAGGTTGTGTCCAAACACCCACATGTCCCTTCTCCCCAAAAGCAACCTCTAATTTTAAGGAAACAACAGGTATGGACAAATTGTCATGCACAAGAAGTAAGGAGTCAACACTAGTCAGCATGATAGACAGTCATAATACAGCACAATTAATATTTAGCATCACACTTTTACTAGACATCACTGCAAAAGAGGTGCTTTTAAGGTGATAACCTTATGGAGATTAATGATCTGGTTTCACTAACATTTACGGAGGACTCCTCCCAAGGGCGAAAGGCAGCACAAGGAGAAAGCACAAGGGTGCCTATGTAATAAATAAATAAAAATCAAACAATTAACAAGTGAAGGCTTTTACCACCAAGGAGCGGTACAAAGCAGGAGTTGGTTTCCTGATACTGAATGGGAGATGAGGAGCAGGGTGGGAAAAGGCTGTGAAGGGCTTTAAAAATGAGGGCAAACAGCCTGTGTCTGATGAAATGGAGAAGGGGGAGCTGGTGCCGGAGTGCAATGGAAGTGCCTGGTGGTCAAAGCAATGAGCTAAAAAAAAATAAAAAAATAAAAAAAATACAAGGGTCTCTGCAGCAGTATTCTGGATGATAATCATCAACAGGGCAAGACAGCATTTGTCAAGGCCAGAGAAAAGGTTGTTGCTGTAATCAAGACACGGGATGGTGAGAGCCTGAATGAGAGTTTAACTGGGAAGATGGATAGGAAAAACCATATCACAAAGATATGATAGTGATATAGCACAGAAACCATAAATCATCTGGTAGAGCCAGTGCACTCTCAGCAAGGTCAATTAGCCCATGATGAGCACTGTGCTGCCAAAGCTAGGCTGCTGCTAGTACCCAAGCTATCGAGTTTGCACCTATCTCAGGAGCATCTGAACAACAGATTTATAGCTAGCTCAGATCTGTGCTGTGTGGAACTAAATACAGTGTAAACATATTTAGCCTAAGTGTGACTTTCCAAATTAATCCACCTGACAGGCAGAAGGTGCAGCAGATCTGCTCGTTTTTAAGACACTCTCTGCAGAATGTGTCCTGTAATTTTGTATTTCTTTCTTCACTTGCAGAGCTTTCAGTTCCTGACATTACAGCCTCTCTTATTGCTGATCAACCGCCCTACAACAATCCTTTTTCTTCTCCCCCCAATACCTTTCATTTTAAACTGAGGGTCACGTTCTACTTTGTCTTCCACCTTGTTAAGGAACAGTGGTTTGTTCTGATAAAAAACAGATAGCGATGGGTGGTGGTGACAGCGATCCACGTGCAGCGAGACAGGTGACATACTCGAGGAATAGGCCTATCTTACAGGTCCATTGTTTTGCTGCATTTCTGAATGGAGACATTGTGATTTCGCTTGCCTTATTGTGGCAGATTTTCCGTGGTTTTGTTCAGGGCAATTAACACACGAGGGTTTCTGATACCTACTTCTCAAGAGACATACTAGTCCTTTCCTCACATGTAAGACGCGCAGCAGGCTCCTTGGTACCCGGCTGGCAGCTCTGGGCTGCCCCCAGCTGTCCTCAGAGCGAGTGTCCGAGTAGCAGGGTGGGGTGTTCCTCTGTGATGGGAAATGCATGTGTTTGTATCAAAGCATAACTGCAGAGCCCAGCAAGATTCTTCACTGTCACATCAGTATAAAACTCAGCTGAGGTCAGACGGGGATTTCAGAAGAGCAAGGATTTTTACATGTATTCATAAACAAGCCAGGATGAGCACCCGGCTCATCCCGGGTTGCTGACTTCGCAGCAGCAGATAAACAGATTGTGGCAAAAGATGGTACGGTGCATTACACAGCCCCTGATGCTTCGGTTCAAACTGGTGCAGTCAGCTACCACCAGCAGCACTACAGCAGTACCCATCTTGGAGTCGCTTGGCAGTCTTGGTCTGTACTGGTGCAAGCTCCTTACTTCCCATCACAGGACCAGGCCATTGAATGTGCTTGCAATAAGTAGTTTTACATGCATAGAAATGTTTGAGAGCTTTCCAGTGATGCTAATCGGTAAGCACAGGGAATATGAATAGAGAGAAACATGAAATCCAAAACGCTCATAAGTATTATGACAAAAACCTTTCAAATTCTTGCTGTAGTATTTTATTGCATCTGATAACTGTCACATCAGATTTTTGTGAATGGCCAGGTTACAAAATTATCTTTAAAATTATTTTATATACTTGTGATAGCATTTTCAGTGAGTTAATTTTCTAACTTCCAGATGTTAAGTCTTTGAAGCAAAAAATTAAAACAAGTGTAATGTGCTTGATTGCATAAAATAAGACCCATCTAAATGCCTATATAAACTTGCTAACATTAACAGTCAGTGAGTTTATGAGGGACTGGAGCTACATTTACTGCGCAGTATTTGTCCACAGAATGAGGGATTTAATGAGAGTAAAGTAAAATTTCGTAACTAGCTTCAAGCCATTCCCCACCAGCTCTGAAAGTTTCTATTGTTACAGCTTGGACCCATGGAAAATGTTCTAATCAGCATTACCTGAGCCAGAGATTTGCGTGGTATTAATTTGCAGTACCATAGAGCAGTTGGAGGTAAAGTAATGTGGTGAGAAAGAACAGGAGATGCGCACACACTCGCTGTACTTGCATTTACCGTGTCCTTCACTCAGGGGGCCTCCGATGGCCACACACAGACCGTGTCCCTGCACTGAAACTGAAAGGGAAGGGACAGTCCTCCTGCCACCATTTCCAGTCACCCCTTTCAGGGCTCACGAGATCAGCAGTCACTTTTTCCCTGTCTGCCCACAGTCCCACCTCCAAGATACTTGCTGTGATGGGGTGGGACATGTTTTGGGCCAGAGCCACCATTATTTTTCCCCATTTCATCTGTATGGATTGCACACACACACACACACCCTTGCAACCCCCAGCGCACTTACTTTCCTTTCCACAGTAACTCCACAGGCTAAAATACGAACGAAGTGAAAGAAAACACAGCTGCAGAAGGGTTACCCGCACCAATTGACTTGCAAGCATGAGAGTAGAACATTAGATTTCTATCAAAAATTTGTATTTGGGATTTTATCTCCATTTTATCTGCTTTAGACCAGCTTGAGCATGACTCCTCTCTAGAGCAATGCAGATGAGGGAACACGCAAGGTTCCTCTTCCTTAAGCTTAAGCACATACTCAGGATGCGTTTGACACGACAGCAACTCCTACCAAGCATCCCTGAGGAATGCAAGCAAGCCTGGTTCCCTCTGCCCTCCCAAAAAAGGAGGTGAGAAAGAACTGTGCTCCCTTTGTTTTTCTGCAGAGCTAGCATTTTATAAATATGCCACTAATTGCTCAGCATCCTAAACATCATTATAAAAAGCGTGTTTTTCAGCAGAATAAATTCAAGGGTCTCACTCATCAATTTTAAATGAGCACTGCAGGACTGCGAGGTCAAAGGTGTAAGCTTATGCTGTTGCTGCTTTGAAAATGCCAAGAGTGGGATTTTCACCATAACACCACTTTGCCCCAGAGAAAAGCGTACTGTGTTATCTTTCCAAATTAAAATGGACACCGTGAAAAGCGTTGTTTTATGAATTAAGAGAAGGAAGTTTGCACTGTGGCTTTATTTGGAATAATTACAGGGAAGTATTTTTCCACGTACGTTCTTTCCCTAATTAAACCCATGGAAATGCCTCATTTTCTGGTTATTGCCAAAGTGTTTCAAACTCCTGTAGAAATGCTTGATTGTAATTTCATTAGAATTCCATTTCTCCAGGCTATACAGGTGCAATGAAAGAAGCAGTAAAATTAATTAAAACTGTGGACATGTTTATACCCACCAGGTGTCATAAAAGGTAGTGGCTGAGACATTTTTCAAGTAATTAAGCAGACAGTTCTGCATTTTCTGATGAGCTATTGCCCTTCCCTCTTTAATCTGGGTAACAGATTTCATCAGAGCACTGTTGTCAGGTGATGGGATTACTCTTTGCAATCAGCATTCCCCTTGCACCGCCGCGCGCTAATCAAAATCACATCATCACTACAAAGAGGCAGTGACACGCAGTCGGCACATTTCCAAAGTCAGGCTTTGTATGCCAAGGTCTACCCATAATTTAGGCTAAAAAGGGGATAACACAATTCTCAGTTTAACCATGTCTTGCTTAAATAGCTCAGATTGTTTATTTGAGGCGTGACAACTTCTGCATGTAAAGCTCAGCTCTCCTCAGTGAGGGCAGCATTTCATCAGGTTCATACATGGTGGTGGCGGCTGTGTTACAGGGGGTTTGTTGGTTTGTTTGCTGTTTTTTCTTTTTTTACATTTGCTTCTGTTTTATCAGAAGCTTGTCTTCCAGTCAGGTTGAAATAATCACTGTTTTTCCTAAGGAAGCACAAATTGCCACGGTCACATCCTCAGGCAATATCGTACATAGGGTTATAATGATGGCAGCCCCTGAGTTTGCAGTGCAAGCTAGGAGCCACAATTTGGCACATTTTGTTTCTTCTCACTGGAAGGGGATATTAAAAAAAAAAAAAAAAAAACACACCACATCTCTCTGCTCTTCTCTTTTGGCTTCCAATACCATTAAGTACTGCCCATATATAACTGCGGCTGTATCATAAGTACTCAGCACTGAGGCTGGGAAAGGAGCAGGGAGTCACAGCACCCATGGTGCTTCCTGTGCTCAGACATGGCAGTGCACATCTTTGCAGCATTCAGCAGAGCTAGCCTGGTTTTATCAGCTCATAAAGGGGATATGGCAAGCCTGGCGTGCTCCCAGGACAAAACAGCAATGCCATTTCCCCTCATGATGGGCTTGTGGAAGAGCCAAGCTAACCCAGTGTTCTTCAGGACACCACCACCACCCAGCTCTGTTGAGCATTATTGCTAACCACAGCTGCTCTACACCTCTGACCATGTCATTGTCACATGACAGTTGTTTTCCATCCCACACCCAAGAGAACAGGCTAGCTCCTAGATTTTCTTGTGATCCTACTCAGGAAGTCATACCTTTTCTGCATTTTGGTGTTTTATGTGCCTCTTGCAGTCCTATAGCACCAGTACTATAAAAGAACTATAAATATTCCAGAATGCTGGATGCTATGCTTTCTTAGTTAGAAAATAAAATAATGAAAAATTAGTTTTCCTTTCTTACTTGGGTTGGTTTGCATTTTTCAATCGCTATTGATTAAATATTTCCTAACATGCCCTTATTTTTAAATATTTAAATGAAACAAGTCACTATAAAATTGTTAACTACAGAGCAATCTAAGTGGAACACGCTAACTATGTTTGGTTGCAAATACCTTTAGCAATGAACATACTTGCAGAAAAAGTAATTCAAAACATTTGCGTCAGAATGACAGCATTCATCGCATAGTGCCATTTTGAGCTAGTGCCCTCTCTGAGCGTATGTTTTTCTTGGTTTTTACTTAATGCTGTGTCTTTATTAACTTTCTATCATTTTAATTAGATTTCCTTTCATAATATTGTAATATTCTCCTACTCTCAAAGTTATGCCTTGCAAGGTCATCCCTGATACATGACTAATGCATTTGAGTAAAACGCACAAATAAAATACGATAGTCACATTAAAGCATATGGGACTGTGTTGAGAATAACAACTCAGTCCAAGCTTTAAAAAAAAAGTGAAGTAAAAAACCTTGGAGATGAAAGATAAAGTCATATACTTCTAGAACCAAATTCAGCTCATGTGTACTTTGTACCTGCTGTTCTGGGGCTGAATTTGACCTTTTGAGAGTTGAAAATGGCTTTTGAAACAGTTGTTACTTTTTTTTTTTCTTTTCAAGTTTTAAAGAGCTATTTTACACTTTTTCAGTACTAAGTTCTTCTTTCTGCAACAACCAACATAAATCTAGAATTTGCTTTGACCTAAATGGAGCTCTCTTCCATTACATATCCAAACATTTTACAAATTTGTCACCTCTTTTGCAATGCTTAGGCTTTCAGTTAAATATCACAGGAGTAAGTTCCATAGGTAATAGACTTGAAATATATTACCCTTTTGTTTTAGTGATTTGTATTACTTCATTATGTAAAAGAAAAAATAGAGCACTTCATTTACTACTTTTGTGCAAGTCATACTATGCTGTTGTATTTCTTCCAAACTCATTAATTCCTCCTGTAGAAGTCAGTCTGGATATCCAGTCATTTCCATCACCTGATTTTAAGTCTTTTCTATTTCTGCTGTGTCCTATTTCAGGTGAAGTAAGCGAAAGTATATTTTAAGAGAGGGTACAGCAGTGATTAATGGAGCAGTATCTCAATATTTCCAGTGTTATTTTATATCCTATTATTTTGCATCTTAAATTTTCTGTCTCCTCCCTCTCCACAAGTTTCTGCTTAATATACGTTGTGCTGTTTCTGTAGTACTTTTATCGAATTGATGGGATCTGGGTTTAGCATTGAAAATAATTTTAAAATGGTTTAGTAGCCACTGAAACACCTCAAAGTTTATGCAAAGATACTCAGAAGTCACTGAAAACAGTTAGAAAGGTACTCAGTTTTAAATAATATACAGTATGGACATCTGCAATTTATCTAGGAAAAAGTTATTCTCAGGAAAGTGTAGCAATTGATATTTTACACTGATTACTGGAAAAGAAGTGGGCTTGTAACATCTTAGAAAACAGTTAGTATGGCAGCCAGGTGCTTCTAGGGCATCTGATGTCTATTGCAGTCTTTTGCCATTCCTTTATGGAGTAGGATAACTTGTGATTAAGTAATCAAGGATTTTGTATTAATTTACTACCAAAAGATTTGAAACATATGTTGTTAGACGTCCTTTTTCCTCCATAGTGCATAGCACCTTTTAACTTAGGGGGGGGAAAAAAAAAAAGCAGATTATAAATACTCCAGCGACGTTGCCCCATGAGCTAGGCTTTCTCTTTGTCTGTGTGTCTCACAATACATCGCAGCCTTCCCAGGCGAGCTAAGGGGGCACAGCACGCAACCTGATAAGCCTTCAGCATTGAGATCTTTAGAACCAACGCTACTGGGTAACTGAGACAAAGCACTTGCACCAGGGGCATTCAGAACCAACCCACAGCTTTGATACCAGCTCCAGCAGCAACACAACAGGAGACAAGCAGCATCTCTCCTACCAACTTTCTCCTCTGGCCTCCCACATAACCACCTGCCGAGAGCACTCCCAGAAGGAGCATATACTCCAACACACGCAGCAGAAACCAACATACACCAATTTTCACAAGTAGCTGCAAAGTCAGAAATAAACATACCAGCTATGCATGAAGTAATATCAATAAAATTCTAGAAAAATCTAGAAGCACCAGAGAATAATAACAAAACTTCTATTTCTACTCAAGTCATTTGCAACTTACCTTGCTGAGAAATCACCACACATCATTCCAATCTTCAACAAACCCAAGACTAAGCTTGACATACTCACTTAAGCTCTTAGTTGACAGCTGATCACCATCACTGACCTTAATTGGGTAAAGTTGTGGTGAGTGTCAAATAGAACAATCATCCACACCCAATTACCACCTCGTTTCCAAAAGCTGAGTTGTAGTAAGGAAAACCTTGCACTACTATAATCAGAACAGAAGGGAACCTAAAAAAACAAACAAAAAAAAGAGTTGAAAAAAAAAGAAATGCATGTTATGCTACTCACAATTTCCACCAGGTTATTTAGAAATTGAGTATTAAATGAGTATTGTGCTTTTATGTTGGGAGAAATACATTTGTGCACGGCATTTTCAGACATAATTTTTTAGAAGTAACAATCTGGTGTTGAGATTACATATGATTTGAAGAATATCTCTTTTTAGAAATACAATGCCTCCTTAAAACTTGAAACTAAAAGCCAAGTGGTGGCACCTGAGAAAGATGTAGGTGGGAAAAAACTTCAAGAAGTAAATCAAGCATAGCAAATCCATTGTCATCCCTGGGTATCTGAAGTAGGATTTCTGATGTTTTCTCAGTTAGAAGATACTTAAAATTTGTAAAAAAAAAAAAAAAAAAAAAAAAAAGCATACTTTATAAAATAAGAATCCAGAACCATAAATAAATTAGGTATCTTAGAATAATACTCTGAAGCTTAATATTCAGACAAGCTAACTAAGTCATACTATTCGTACCTGTCCTCAGCCCACTCTTTCTCCAGCCTGCATACATTTGTTTTTCTAGTTATAGAGTCACTGAATTTCTATATAGCATGTAGGCAGTTATGTATGTAATTGCTACTGTGCCAGAAACAAGTTAGTTCTGATTAAGTTTTTCCATTGTAATTTGCAAACTGAGAATAAAAGAAAACAGAAAAGAATTGTAACCCGCCTGTGACTAAATCTGACAAAGCTGAGCTATGCCAGCACATACTGGAAAACACACGGTAGTTTGCATTTCTGTACGTGTCCTATCTTCTTTTCTCCTGGGACCACCGTCCTTTTTCATTGCTTATTAAGGTGAGATAGGCTCTGTTACTTCCAGGAAAGGCTGAAGCAGCACAAACATTTCAATAAAGTGAAAGTGGATCTGATGAAGTAATGGGAGGAGAGGCGGTTGTCTGTTCCTCATTTATTGCTATTGTCCTCTCTGCTGGCTGTCATCTCTGGAGGATTTATAGCTCCCCAGAACCTGGTATTTCAGGTGTCTTTTAAAACCTTGACACCTTCACCATGTGATCGGAGATACCACTTCTTTTATTGCCGACTCTTCCTCCCCCTCCTCACTGCTTATTGCCCATTTCCCTTCAGCCTCTGCTGAAGGGACTTCTCCAGCCAGCCCAGTCTCCAGGTTTAGCTTAAACTGCAGCTAACCTAGGCTGATGAATTTTGCAGTCAAGCGAGCAGTTGGTCTAGCCTGCCCGCCCTGCTGTGGGTCACAAACCTCCAGGGAGGGGCCATGATTTAAATCCCTCCAGCAGAGTCCCTGGAGAATAGATGTCAAAGTCCTTCATGAGCTGAAAGTGTCACTGTGTCTGGCTCTAGCAGCATTTCATGTCTGTTGGTTTTGGATGGGTGCATTTATCTGAGCATAGCTCCTTCTCTGGCTTTTTGTTTGCTTGTTGTTTTGGTATTTACAAGAAGAAGGATCAAATTCCTTCAGCATCAGTTCTACTCAGTATCAAATATTAGTTTTGAACAGATTAACCATGATGAAGTGATTATGATGAAGTGACATCATGAAGTGACATCACATTAAACTTGTGCTTTGTTATATCAAACTCTGATCCGCACTCATTTTATCTCGGCCTTGTGGGAACATCCAGCTGGCCCTTTCAGCTATACCCACATGAAGATGTGAGATCTTTTTTTTTCCTTTTCCTGGGTTCCTTCAGCAGCTGTGTTGATTTAAATCCATACAGTCTTACATTGCCACAAGCCGTAGCCTTGTTTGTCCCACCCGTGGCAGAATATAGTGTTTCACTAGCTGCAGCAACAACTCCACATCTTTCTTCTGGACATCTTGCTAACCACTGTCAAAATTGTTTTGTAACCCGGTCTCCTGCCAAGTCTCTTTCCCATTCGGGTGATGACTTAACTTGTTTGTTCCACAGGAGGACCAAAGGCTAGCAATGAGTCCTTGTTTTCTGCAGCACTGCACGGTTCCTGAAGCAGCCTGGGATGCCCATTTTGTGCACTTGCAACTTAATCCTTCTTTAGGATCTTTCACATCAGCAGCAACTCCTCTGCATCCAAACTGCTGACCCCACAGCCGCCTGTCCCCAAAGACACTATGGCTGTGCACTGTGGGCACCATCTACCACTGTTAATGTCAGGTGGTCTCTGCAACACAAGGATGTCTCTTGGAGACGTCCTTGTGGCACAGGAGCCCCAGCACCCTGATAACTTCCAGTTGTACACCCAACGCTGCAGCCAGCTAGTTTGGCACTTTAAATAAACTACAAACTTGCATGTTTAAGGAACACAGTAAAAAGACTTTACACTGGAAAACAAAATGATCACGTTTCTTTTCTACCTGGTTGGTCTTGTCCTGTTTTTCCTAATAGAATGGAGCTTTTTAATGGAGGCAGTAGCAGCTTGTGCTCCTGGGGAGGCCTCGTCTCGGTCGCACGACGAGTTTGATCTCGGGTTGTGCATGGCCTTTCGATGCTGACCTTAATGTGCTGTTAGTTACTTGAAACAGGCAACATGCGGAAATCTTTTCTTCCTTACTGTCACTACTTGTAACTAAAGTGGATTTTTGCAGTAAAGAATTCATGGCTTTTTTGGTATATCGTACCCCTGATAGAGCTGTTTTAGGATTGCATTCTTACAATCTTCAGAAATTACACTTTGATCCAGAAGCTTCCATTGAAGAAGCTTCTGGTTATTAGTTAACAGGCTAGAAATCTGACCTAAAGGATTTATATATTCAATTTTATTAAAGCCATCAGTATTTGGGCAACTCAGGATTACTGTGATTGGCAGTTCAAAAATACAATGATCTTTTGTGTCTAGCGCATGTAATGCTGGAGAATATTTAAATCAATAATAGTGCTATCAGAACTGGAAATCAAATGCAAAATAATTCCCTGGGCTTCCCATTTCTAATGGCATTTGCTCTTTTGATGAATTGCTAATGCATTTTTGGACAGAAGAGCTGGCAGACCAGCCAACTCGACTATATAAATGGCAGAGCTGGGAGAGCTGTATTGTATTTACCACTATTTACTGCTAATGAACAATGCACCATTCAGCACATTATCTCTCCACTATGAATCCTTCCATTTCTGAACAAGCAACATCTAAATAAACTTTAAAACTACTCTTTTAAGAAATTACTGTTTTCTTCAATGAAACGTTAGCTTCTTTTGTTTGTTTTGAAGAGACAGTATCAAGTCGAAACATAATTATATTTGTAAAAAGGCAAAAATGGTTTCAGCTATGGTGCCTGCCTGCCTAATCCTCCTGGCAATTTCCACGATTCAAACTGTAATGCATTTTTTCTGCTTTCATTTCTCCTGTGTCATTTCTGACACCCCCTGAAAGAGAAGCAATCTGAGTAACTGGCCATCAGACCTGCTCTGACAGCAGTGAAATGAACTATATCCAACATACCGTCCTATGGCTAGATGGGGAATGGGGGAGAAAACAGAAAAAAATCCTCTAATCTTTCCATTTTATACAGGCAGTAATTTTGTTTTTTATATTTAGCAGTAATTGGCTAAAACTCACTCAAGTAATCAAGCACAGATAAAACTGTGAGGTGTTTTACTTATTTGTTTAATAACGTCACTGTAGGGACCCAAAAAAACATGCACTGAAAGTTTTATTACCATGAATTACAAATTTTGTCAGCGTTTTAAAAAGAGCAGTAGTTTTGAGATGTTTCTAAGCATGCTGCTGTGCTATGATTTCTTTTCATAGTGAATTCAAAAGGATTTTAAAAGCATGAAGTATTTCTGATTCCCAAAGGACTCTGGCTTTGCTGGAAGGTGACAGTGATAAGACTGTAAAGAAAACTTTATATTAGTGTACTCTCTAGGAATTTTTAACAGATGTATCTTTTGATCTTGAGGTATTCAAATAATATTAATTCTTTACTTAATTAACTATGCTCAGCACCTTAATTAAAATCATCATATCCTCTACATTGTATTTAATACGTGTATATATAGATGTATTTAATAGGCATGGTGTAGAAAGAGCTGAAATCTTACTAGCCCTTTTCCAGAGTAGTTTCTACCTGCAGAAATGTTTTAATGATATATAAAAATATATCCCTAAAGACTATCTTGAAGAAAATCTTATATTTTTCCCCATATTTATGTGTTGGTTCTTCTTCATGAGCTTTCCATTTCAACATTGTTACACACGTACCAGACATTCCAGTAGTATCACACTGAAATTGCTTAGAAGGATCGAGAGAACAAATTAAATATGCATTTCAAAAACAGAAACATACTTTTTGGCTTTATGCATTTTCAAATGAACATGAATTTTCAAATTAATATGCTTTATTCATTATGAGCGATTGAATGGCTGTGACACAATTAACAGAAACCTCACAAGGTAGAATATAATCTTACAGTGAGAAGGTAACAATTCACAAGACAATAGATTCAGGTAATACCTTGCTTTTCATTACTTTAAAATTTCCTGAGTCGCTTGGTTTCAGTCTCACTACTGAAATCCAGCATCACTGGGTGGCTAAAATTTTTTTTTTTCTCAGTTCTTCTTAGATTGCAAACTGCTTTCAAAAAAACACAGCGTATTTCCCTGTCTCCCAGTTATGACTGCATCTGGCGAATTTCTCATCATTGCTATATGACTGTCTCTGCAGTGCTAAATGGACCCATGTGATTTCTGCCATAATAAGGCTTCAGCCTTAACTGAGACTTCCAAGCAGAAAAACAGAAATTGTGAATAATAGTAACAGTGATTATCCGTATGGAAATTGCATCCATTTGAGGAAAAAACACAGATCTGGGCTGAAATGAAAGGCAAAATTCCCAGGGGGAATTGGATTCTCTTGTTGTGAAGGACAGAACAGAAAGTAGAACACTCTCAATTGCATTCATCTGTAGATTAGGAGAATAAGTCACACGGGGTGTAGGACAAAGGGCTGTAGCTGAGTCCTTTGATACACGATGCACCCGCATCTTAACAGAACTTCTTTCCCAAATAATCTCAGCACCAAAAGAGTGGTAGGAGAAGCCCCTTTATGCCCCAAATGTAACAGCAACTCAAACCTAATGGTGAGGTTGGAGGTGCTTTGCTGGGTAAAGAGCAGGCCCTGGTGCTTTCTTTTTCTGAGCTCAGGCTGCTCAGGAGGGAGGCAGAGCGATGATTTTGAAGTCGATGCTTACCTGAGAGGCATGCTTGCGACATCCCTGTTGTCAAGGCTCAGACTGTCCCATCAGTCAAATAATGTTTTTACAGTTTTTTATTCTCTGTACCTGTAATAGGTACAAGTTTTACGAACCTAACTCTTAAGGTTTTGATGCAATCATACAACTAATACCTGCAGCCCAAAGCATGCTGCATCAATGCCTCTCTGGTTACCTTTGGTGTTTCTGCTAACTCCCACTAAATTACATAAACCATGCTCTAAAATCCTCATCTCTCTTACATATATATTTTCCAAACATGTCTCAAACTGAGCTACAAGGTCAGAGAGGAACAAGCACAGGTTTTCTTAATGACCATCAGAATCTCTCACTTGGCCAAAAACCAGAGAAGCAGCACTGCAGTGACTCCAGCAAGCCCACAGCACCACAGCCTGGCCTGCACGTGCTCAGCACCAGCCCTCTCCTCCTCACCCCTTAAAGCCCCTTTGCTCTTCTTTGCACCTCCAGTCATTGTAACAGGCCCTGAGGTTCATTCCTGTTCACTGCTGCACAGGTGCAGGCAGAACAAAACATGCAGAAAAGCACATGGCCATCATCGAGTCACACAGGCAAGAACCCCACTTATGCACTATTACAGTGCTAGTGGAATACAATTAACAAACCGCTCTTTGCGTGTGCTGGCTTACTTCACGTTTAAAATATATTCAATTTACTTCTATTTCCTTCAGGAGACTAGGGGAACAGTGGTGGTTAGGTGATTTCTTCTTTTGCTTCCTTGCTTTCTGCACTACTCTGTATGCAAAGAATTAGACTCTTAGGTAAATTGTGGGGATCAAAATACCCCGAGCGGTGTGTCCCCAGTACAAACTCCAGGACACGCTACTGTCACATTCTCACCACAGAATGATAACTAATTTATTCTCTAATGCAACAAGTGCAATTTTTTTTTCAGAGTGACAGATTATGTAAGAGAGTTTTTCACTTACAAATTCTGTTTCAGTTTCACCCATTGATTCATTGTTTCAAAGGATCCATTATCTCTCCAGTTTTCCATACTATTCCACAAAAGGTCATGTTACTGTTTCTGGAACTTTTTGAGGAAAAATAAAACTGTGCTTCTCTTCAGATCTGAAAAAATATTCTCACAGCTGCTACTGAAAAGGTTAAGACTGTGCCAGCAGCTCCGATGATTAGCGCAAGCTACTTGTTTGATTGTTTGCAGAGAGCTGGGACGCAGCCCTGCACGTTTTTCAAGTTTTCATTGTAGAGCCTGGCAGAACCAGTGAGTATTTATCTGTGAGAAAAGCAGCTTGGTGTCAAAGAAGTTCTGCTGATAAGATTGTCTCTTTTGCTGCTGGTGCTGATAGAGCTTTAGGTGGGTTGTAAATAATAGATATATTTGTACTGCGTGTGTTAGCTGCTATTACGCATATAAGGATTGCAAGCTCACTGGCTTTTGGCTTTTTGTGATCAAGTGTTTATCAAAAATAAATTCTCTAATAGAAAACCTTCACTGATCTTCATTTTAGGTGTCTAAACATTATGTGAACTACTCATTTAAAAAGATACCTACATACTGACGTTTTGGAATATTGACAGGTCTGTGATACGCACTCGCATTCCCACGTTGAGAACATTAAGCCACCCTTAGATATAACCATAACTAGATCAGCTGAACAGAGGTGATTTGCAAGGGAATGTACATTTTCCTAGCTTTAGGAAATACATTTCTCTGAATTGTGGGGAAAATATCTTGAACATAAAACTAACAGGGTAGGTTCAGCCATATTTATTTAAAAAAAATCTTTTCTGTCTTTAGGTGTGATTAGTGAGCGTCTTTCATTCTAATCTAATATGGTTTCCACTGATACATTTCTTTTTGAGGTAATTGCATTAGAACTCAGTTCTCAGTACTTTTCAGATAAATACCTAGACCTTTTGTTTGCTATTTCAATCAAAAGATGAATTGTTAATGCCTGTGCAAAGAAGAAAAGCAATGTTGAGCACAAAATAACAGGGCAAAATGCTGAAGTTCAAAACTTGCCTTCATTGCAATCGATTTCTTTCTAACCATTTGGATTTTCCAACAGAAACATTTCAGCATAAGTGGAGGGTAGGGGTTGACCTTGCAAAGTTTGGGGAAGGCCTAGGAGGGCATCCTTTCAGAGGGGGAACATCTTCTGATGCAGAAGCCCCCTTGTCCCCATGCTGCTGGCACCCATTGCTGGGCAGTGAGGATGTGGTGCCCTCTTCACGTGGAATAGGGCCGGGGCAGGGGGCTCAGAGAGAGGCAGGGGCTGTGCCTCTGCCAGCCCTTGCATGCATGCTGGGGATGAGCAGTGGCACCGCTCCTCCTGCCCACCAGCAGAATGGGAAGAGGCGGTAGTACAAGCACAGGGGCAGCTGCCCCGAAGCCCCCATGAATCCACCAGCACACACACCACAGGAGCATTAACATATTTCTGAGCAGTCAGTGAAACTGCAAAGGCAACATTTCCTTCTCATTGCATTTGACATCAGTGCCTTTGCTGAGTATCTCTTCCCTGACCATCAGTGTCATTCTTCATGGCAGGTTCTGCACTAGATTTAGAGATAAAACCAAACCCTGGTGTAAAACGGGCACTCTCCTGAGAGAGAGATGAAGCTGCCGCCAACTGTTCAGTGCCAACTGCTGTGGGCATCAAGCAGCCTTCCACATCTTCCCCAGAAACACAGGCACGCACTTAAAATACCCACGCTTTCTCACTGGAGACCATATCAGTTATACATCAGATATTCATCTTTCATTCTTGCATATTACTAATTGATAGCTAAGGTCTTTAGCACACATCATATTTCATTTTCTATTGTAGTTGTAACTAGATTCAACATACAAAGAAAAATTCCTTAGAGCTAAAGATTTCAATGAAGAGACTTTATAGATCTTAGTTTTACACAACGCTTCCTTTTTGTACCAAAATTACTGTTCTCTAGCTGTTCAGGTCCACACTCTGCTCCAATTTGCATGAGTTAAATCCACACTAGCATCAGTGGCTTTAGCAGAATTAGTACAGGTGTGTTGACATTTTTTCTAACAACATTAGTATTTTCCAGAAACCACTAATGGTCCTAGTGATCCAGGCCCCACCATACTATTACCTAGACATTGGGACACAATTTCAGCTTCAGAAAGTGCTGGGAGTGCAGGAAGGAGTGGATGAAAAGGGGGTGAGCTTTGTGCTTCCTCTCCTTCCTTCTGTGCCTTGCACCTCGCCCATCATCTGTATGGGAGCTCTCATTTGATAACAAGTCTAGAGAAAGCAATCCATTCTTCAGAGGGAAGACTATTAGTCTAGTTAGTGTGATTTTCCACTAATTTTCCTTAATTAATAAACCATTTCTAATTAGGAAAGCTGCAAAAAGAGAAAATCTAAACTATTTGAATATCTCTTCCAGCAAAGCCGAGCTGCAGAGTGGACTAAATGCCCATAGGAAGCTTGAAAGCTTTCTTCAGTTATATTGCCTTCTTTCTTACCTTTCTTTCCAAATCCCCTGCAGAAAATTCACTTGATATGCTGATCCATTTGAACTTTAAGTTGACATCTGCATGAACTCGTTACCTGAAGTTTTGGGTCAGTTTCCTGACTGCTGCATGTACTTCAATGTTTTTAATCTTTTATTTTTCTAGCCTTTGCTATTGCAAGATTTCAGCAGTTTTGAAATAGCAAGAAGAGGTGTAAGAAAATACACCATTTTTTTCTTTTATCAGTCAAGGGAAAGCTGAGAGGAGAAGGAAATTAGAAGGAAAAAGAAAAGAGGAAAAAGGAAAAAGAAACTTGAGCAAAAGAGCAAGCACTATTATTTTTAGAATAGGCAGCTGCTTCTGACGGTTCACCTAAGGTAGTTTTCTATTTCTCCACAGGACTTGAATTCATTCCTCTCAAGACTTTTCTATTGATCCTCTTTCTTTCCAGGGTTCCTGACCTTCCTCCTCTCCTGTCCCAGCCCAGATGGCAGGCTTTCATATGGCTTGGCTAGCTTGCCTGCGCTTGCATTTTACATTTCAGCAGGGATACCTTGAAGATATTTAATCTCTTCACTTAAACCCTTGCAACTGAACTGGTTGGTGATATTTTGTAGATTTTTTTTTTAAATAGAAGTTATCTATTGAAATAAAAAGTCAGGTTGATTTTTCCACAACTACAAAAATCTTAGAAAAGTTGTCTAGTACCTTCTGTGTATTTTCAGAATGACTTTGAAAAATAAAGTTTTGAAAGGTTTTTGTCAACATTTTTGACAATTCAAATGCTAGATACAGAAATGTGCTTTCAAGTAAAATTTTCAACTTCAGTTTAACATCCAGCCCAGAGATCAGACTTGGAATTCTCAAATTCCATCACTAGCTACAATTTCTGTCCTCCACAAAGCACGACGGGAAGCTGCCTGACCCTCCTTTCACAGTCTGTTCCTGTTCACTGTCTACAAGGGATGTTTCTGCACATCCTGTGCCTCGCTGTCCCCATCACCATCTGAGAGCCCATCTGCTGCCTTCTGCCTCTGAGCAAGGAGGAGAGGAGCCCGGGGGCTGTCTGAGGACAGCGCGGATGCAGGGGCTCAAAGTGGCAGCAGGACCCGGATGCGAACCCTGCCCCTGGGAGACCGCAGGCAAGAAGAGCTCTTGCGATGGCTGCGGAATTAGGAACAGAATTTTTTGCTTTTATGCTGTATGGAGAAGAAAAACAAAGAAGTGTTTTGAAGGCTGGGAGAAGTGAAAACAAGAGGTGCCTGTGGAGACACCATAGAGAAGAGCAGAAAATAATTATCAAAGGAAAAGTCTTCAATAAAATGCATGTTTTATTACTTGTGCTAGGGTATTTCTTGAACCATATCAGCACATTCCTGTTCTTGGATTCCTCTGCTGCTTCCCTCAACTCCCTTCATTCTCTAATTTTTTTCCCTTCTTTTTTCCATTACTCCTCATACTCTGCAAGTAAGGGAGGTTATTATCAATTATTGATTTTTCTCTTGATGTGTAATTGTTCAATGCTTACGTGTCAGGCTTCTTCATCCTTTGGCCGGGCCTGCATTGTCATATACCTGGTATAACGTGTGTAATGCATAGTTAAATTTAAGTAATGGATATAATGACTCACAAGAAACCAATTTCAGTGGAATACAAAAGAAAAACGATGAGAGCTTCCTGACGTTCCCTGGGGAATGTCTGTCCAGCCTCAACTAGTTTGAACCACCACTAGGGAACAGAAAATTCCTTTTTTTTTTTTCTCCTCCATTCCAAAATGGCAACCAAGTTAAATAAGCTAAATGAAGTAAATTCCATCCGTAATTATACCTAATACTGAAAGTCAAAAAGAATTGCCTATGTATTTCAAAGAAGGAGCTTATTTTTGGCTACATTTTTTTAGGAATTTCAGACATTAATTTTGGTGGTTAGAATTTGTAAAGAGCTGTATAAAAGAAAAGATCATTAGAAGTGTGCCTGTAGGATACAGGCATTATTGTAATCCTTAAGGAAAAGATGTCTGTTCTTATTTAAAAACCTCTCAGCAGTAGCACCATATAAACATTGCAGTGCTGCCTCCAGCCTGCTGCTGGTAATGAAACCTGCCTGCCTGCCTCCATTACCCAACATGAACATGAAGTAAACAAGACATTCAAAATTCACTCATTTTGGTGTTTTTTTTAAAGTATTATTAGTTCAGAAAAAGAAATGTACTGTCACTTCTCAAAAAATTATGTTGCCTACCTTCAACCGGAATAAATCAGTAAAACGACACGAGGCTGACTTATACTGGCTGAGCACCATCTTATGGCTTTCAGAACGGCTTACCTCCTGATGAATAAACGAGAAATAAGTTTACATTGCCTAACGCTGAACCTGTGCCCAAGCACATCACTTCCTCCACCACTTAATGTTCACAGACCACAATTGCTCATCTGAGGGTTTGTGGTTAGAAGTCTGGGTTTTTGTTTGGCTTGGTGGTGGGGTTTTTTTTTTCCTATTTTCTGTGTGTATATATCCTTTTTATCTACTTTGACATTGACATCGTGTTTTGCTTTAGTCTGAGCAGACTGGAACAAACAACCCGATCTGCATAAAACATGTCATCTTTCCCTCCTGAAATCAGTATTCTTCAAAACAAACCAATATGTTTATATTGCATATAACATACGCATATAACATCCTAACAAAAATGAGTACAGTAGGCACACCTTTTAAAGCTGATTATATTAATTGCTATTCAGGTCATAGCTTAGATTAATTGTTGTGTTTGTGTAGGATGTTTGTTAAGAGGTTTCCTGATTGCTATTCAGAAGATTGATTACTTGTTACATTTACCATGCGGTTTCTGTGGGGAAAACATCTTTTAGGCTTCAACATTTGCAAACATACTGATGCCAAGCAGGGCCATTGAGAAGTGAGGATACGTACACCTGCCACACTGACACGCCACAACATACTTCTTGTTAATATCAAGCTAGAAAATGGAAGACAAACAGATGTGTATTTTAAAGCATCTGAATCTAGAGATAACATAGCCTTAGGCACTGATGTACCTCTAGTAATTACATTGAAGAGAAATTTAAAAGCATGCAGAACAACATCAGTTGGCAGATGTGTAGAAGAGGCAAATAATTTACAAAAGAACCCACCTGAATCATTGCTGTACCCTTTGCACAATGTGCAAAAAAACAAGTTTCCGTTCCTTGAATCTCATCATTTGACAATGGCATGACAGGCTTTGCAGGCAAACATTGTGTGAGGTTTCTCCTAGAAATTTGCTGCTTTGGGGCAGAAGTGGGAATATTAGGCTTCCTGTGGGGAAAAGAAAAAAGCACAAAGTTCCATTTAGTATCTGGGAGATTTTACAGGCGTTCATGGGTACATGAGCTTTAAACGAATTCAAGAATAAATTCAAGTCTCTGTATTCACTGTATTTCATACTTCTACTTCTCCATATACCCATACTTCTATTTTTTAAAATGGCACATCAAGTAAAATTACTTAATATCACAAGACAAAAATAAATCACAGCCAAGTTCCATTAAGAGCCTGCTTCTGGTTCACAAACACACGCTCTTTGCAAGAGCATCTTTAGACTTTTGGGAAGAAGAGAGGGGAGGAAGAAAAGTTTTACTTTTGTCTGTTCTTCATGAGAAGTTCTTGTTCTGGTCTTTACTGCTTGTTTCGTCATTTAGCATAATGGCTAGGAAGATGAAGGAATGAGAGGAAATTATACAGTAGGGAAAATGACTTAATAGTAATTCATTTTTTGTAATCTAGCATTTTTCCATCCCATTTTCTTTACCCATCTTAAGACACTGACCTTCTATTTTCTCATGCTTTTCTTCTTGTGCGCAGAAGTCCTCATTGTAGGTAGGCTGCTATCTTCAGACCAGACAGTCAATTCCTTGCCTCATACACAGCAAAATGAAGGTGTGATTTTATGTGCATGAATCTAGTTATGCTATTTGGATTGTGCTAACATGTAGAAAAAAAGCTAACAAGGACCAAGACCTCTGGGAACTCCAAGTAATGCGTAATCCTATTACCCTACACTTTCAGTGCTAACGCTACCAACATGGGATAAATCACACTGGCACAGATAGGCATTTTTGTGTAGTAGTTACTCCCTGATTTTTCCATATCCATTGTGCTGTGACTAAGGAAGGGTGAAATGCTGGGCAGGTTGCTGATTATCATGGTTGCCTTTCTCTGAGGGCATTAGCTTCTGGAATAAAGAAATTGGGACCATGACTAAAACATTGACTATAGGTGTGACTGATCAGAGGAGTTAGGAGGACAGAAGACTTGACGCATACTTTTTGCTAGAATAATGTTCTGGGAAAAAGAAAGGAACTGTAGCTAAGTATCTGAAAATCAGGAAGAGGGCTGAAAAGCAGAAAGGGGAAGGTATTTCTTAACCTTGTCTGGAGAGATGCTTGGGCCCAATGAATGAATTGCCTCTGGTTCATAATGCCTGTCAAGTGGGACCTTCTGCATATTCATACTGGATAAGTAGGATTGTGTTAACAGATTTTCTCCTCCATCATCAATTTTTCAAATAAAACAACAGGACTCCCAGTATTGCCTTACCATTTAGAAAAAAGACCCAGCTGTGGTTTCCTGAGGAATGACCTGAAATAAATGAGGATTAAGGAGGAAAAAAACAGTAACAAAAAGCAGGGTTTCTTAAGCTTCAATTATTTTTTGCCCTTTTTTTCTGATGACCGCAGTTCTTCGCACTCCTCCTTTCCTGTTTCATACCATTATCACATCTCTATTTTAGTTTTACCTAGTGTTGCCAACAGTTAGTGATAACTTGTTTCAGAATTTGATTCTGCTCTTTTCCCCAGTGACTTCCCTTTCAGGCTGCTTTCTTGACCAAGGACACAGCCCACAGTCTACTTGTAAAAATACACAAGTAAGGGTAGCACTGTCTTATAGCAGAACTGCTGAAAGCAAGCACTCCTACAACACTCCAGTCACTGATCACATTTATACAGTATCACGTTATTCACACAATTAGCTCTCAGAAATAGTTGCAGTGCCTTCAGGGAGGCTGCTTTGAGTAGTAAGTGGTCTCAGCTGTGAATAAAGCATTCACATTTTATTCTTTGGCCAGAAGGGTTGGAACAGCATGTGTCAATGTGTCAATACTTCCTGTGAAAAGTGTTACCTGAGTGTTGCTCCTCTGTCCATGAAACTTTACACTTCTGAGGCAGTTAACCATGCTGTGGTACATCTACAAGTAAAAAATCCCAATAATGGTATCAGTATCAATTGTGATTGGTCAGAGAACCAAAACTTAATTTAGTTTGCATGCACTTGAGTGTCAAAATCTTCAGCTTCTGCAGTCTTAACACTTTTTCCCCCAAAGAAAAAATATTTTAAAGATACTTCAGAGAAAACTAAATATATTTGAGGATATAATTTCTTAACTTTTTGGTCTACTGCAGCTTTAACGAAGTCACAAGTTATTCCCACTTTATCCTAACCTAGACTTTCCCATAGCATATCATTAGAGATGAGAAAGTAAGCAACATAGTCTAGATTTTATCTAGGTTTTCACAGCACTAAAGAGTAAATGTATATTTCTATGGAGATTTTATTCAGCCACTATTGATATGATCCAGGCAGCTAAAGATGATCTCCCCTTAGGCTCTGGAATAGTCTAGGGATGTAGCACAGAATCTGCTTTGCATGTCACTTCTTTTGCATTATGTCATGCAACAGTAGAAAAACATGAGTTTCTTCTAAAACTGATAAAGAAACTGTACTGACATAAGGAAGTTGTATTGTCCTTACGAGTGCTTGGTTTGTCTTGGATCATTGCAAAAAATTAAGTAAGCCTTTCCCAGCCCTTCTTATTTGTCTAACATTTCAAAAGCCAAAATAAATCCTTTATGCACTTTCTCAAAATTTGACACATACTACAATTGCCCTTTAAAATATCATAAAGATAAAGCACGAAACCACCAAAGAGACTGGAGTCTGGGGTGCTGCTTTTACAGATTAATGATATATTTTCTTACAAGATCACTCGCACACTTAATTGTTATTCTTGGTGTCTCACTGGTTCAGAAAAGTTCTGTTCCCAAAGTGTCACATGCGCATGCATCACTGCTGCCTGTTCTGCTAACACCATGCAGGCAGCATGCTGCAGCCTGCTCTCAAAGCACTAGTTCCACTTGCAGAACATTTGGTCTATTCCTAATTTAATTAAATTCATTTGGTGAATTATTTTAAATGTCATACTTCATAATTGGTGTTTTCTAAATGCTGATATAATAGGGAAAAATTAATTCTACATGTAGTCCAGTAATACAATAACTCCAAACAATAAAACAGTGGGAGAGAAATCTTCATCTGAGATGACTGGGGGAGTACATCTCATATCACTGTGATCTCATTCTTTTTACCTTCATGATCATTCATCAAGGGATTGATTCTATTCACAGTATCCTGATTTAATGCAGTGTATCCCTTCATTATTATTTTCAACATCATAGACTCTTGCTGCTGTTTGCATACCTCAGCGTCTTGGAGCAAATCTGCTTCACTTAAAACTTCTGAAAATATTTCCGCAGTCTTTTGTGGGAATTAAGAGCAGCACATGAAGGACCTGTCCATCCCACGTGGAAGAGTAAAAGCACCAAATACCTGTAAGGCCTGACCTTATGCCTTGGGCTTCTCCCTGGAGCATTCCTACTCCTGAGGTACTCCCGAGCACAGGATGCGGCTGCTCTGCTGCCTGAGCAGAAATCTTCTCCATGGCACAGCAGCAGGCGAGCACCTGAGCTTCACAGACCAGTATATGACAGCGCGTCATCATGACAGCAACAAAAGAGCAACTGTCTCTCTGCAAAATAATAAAACTGACAATCAGATGTATCAAAATGCTATCAAGATTGGGAATGATTCATGGCAGAGATCATCTTCGTGTGTTTGAGCAGAGCCTCTCAGCAGGCTGTTGGTCTAGGACTGCTCTGTGACTTGTTACTGCAGTAGCAGTGTGTAAACAAACATTAATAGTTAATATGTACAACAGCCCAGCAGAAAGATTTTCTCCCTACTTAGCTTAGGCCATTATATTAATTTTGTTATTGTAACTGAACCATAAACATTTTACAGAGACTTACAGTATTCAATGTAATTGTGTTTCTGGAATCAAAAGGCTGGACTTGGCCCGGCAGTCTTCTGAACTACAAAGAAGTGAACAGCAAGATCAGGAATACTGAGCTGAGAATCTTTGACATAATTCACTTGTTAACGACAAATGTGCGCACACTATCAGGTGCGAAATCAGAACTTGAGCACCATTATTAGATTTTATCCTAAACTCTTCTGCAGAATGATGAGCACCATTATTGTAGAAAAAGCTAGTAGGACCCTCAGCATCTGTTTTTTTAGTCCATTTATCTCATATCAGCCCAAGCCTGACTTCACCCTACTACTGTAGACTCTGCTAACAAAGCCATGCATTTGTAGATGGCATTGAAAAAATTATAACCCATTCACAATGGTGACTGACAAATATTAAGCATCTTAAAGGTGCCCTGAAGGACTTCTGGCCTGCAGTGTAATTTAATTAAGATATCAAAGTGATAGCAATTATATCATCTATGACAGCTATTCTATTATAAAGCATTTCTTTAATTAACAAAAGGTGATACCTGCAAAGGCAGCACTGCTATGAAACACGGTTTACACTCATAAACACAATTGTTATTCACATTTACTCATGTCACACATTTGCTTTACTGCCTTTTTATCTGCTTTTCTGTCTAGCCCATGTTGAAAGCATTGCAGGCAAAGCATATGCAGTCGGCCTGCTCATTCAAACAATGTTTCTTTTTCTATGGCTTTCTGTATATCCATAATAAACTAAAGCCTAGTCTGTTAACGTAACAGGGATTTCTTGATAACTATATGGATCATGTTTAGTTCTGTTTGGGAATGAGTGGACAATTAGGACAGCCCAAGCTGAAAACAGCCAGTGCTGTTCTCCTGGCTGTGGGAATACCTCACTCAAACTGAGTCCCCTGCACTGGCATCAGGGGGAGATCAGCTGTGGCAAATGAGGCCAGCTTCAGAGAAGCTGGATGTATGTGGAGCTAAAAGCTGCTGGGGAGTGACAGGATGATCTGGGACCTCATAAATACTAGGATACCTCCTGGAGCTTTTATTCAATTGCCACTCAGGTTTTATTCAGTGAGAACATCTGTTGATTTCAATGAATTCTTGACTAGGAATTAATTTAATTTAATCTCTGGATAGGATTTGCCTCATTGAAAGGAACTTCAGAATTTGAATAAAATCATAAAGTTCTAATGAAAAACTTCTTGTAGCATAAGGTTATTTTATAACATAATAAATATTTAAATATCTTTTCATATATTCAACGTACTCAGTTTGAAATAGTTTTCTTCTTACATGCTCACATATACCAAAGCACTCTGATTTTTTTTTGTTTTTGAGCATCATAGCCAAAATTTTGGATTTAGCCAGGTTTCCTGTCATCCAGATATATATAAAGGCAGTTTCTCCAGTCTGGGGAGCAGGGAGGACAGACACAGGACAGGACCCTGCACAAAAATGTTAAGTCAGAGCTAAAGCTGCTTGCAAACCTGAATATTTATTGTTGTTCTTCTAAGTTTCCAACTTCTAAATCTGCAAAATAATGTTTACAAAATTAAGTCTAGAAAAGCAGCCTAAGAAATATTGGCACTGTAGAAAGCTTTACTAGGCATAAAGTCAGATGGAGAAATTGATTTTATAATCTAAAGCTAGTCAGTACTGTGTTACAAAATACATACAGATAAGTATAGAGATATAGATGGTGATAGTCACAAATGTTTGCAAGGAGGCAGGAGATAAACAGATTTTTTAAATAGCTTCTATGACAAAGACAAGTAACTCTCAGCTTGCTCATCAAATAAATTACAGTAATAAGTCATTTAAAATAGCTTATAGTGACATACTAAAGTTAGTAAAAATCAAGCAATTTAACAGGCTTGTTTTCTTATGTATGTTTTAATTGTTGGCCAACTTGTTAATTCACAAGTGCCAACGTAAAGTATCATTTATTGAACTAACATATGCAAATGCTGCGTAACAAAATTTACAACAGTAATCTCAAATCCATTTAAAATTTAGAGCCCTATTCTGTCTTGAGATATCAGCTAAAATTTAGAGATCTTCCATTGATTTCACTGCAGTACTTCCAGTAGATGCCCAATCAAAAATTAGGAGAAATGAAAGTAAAGAAATCTAAGGGCATAAATCTTTTGAAGTTGCTTTTTTTTTTTTTTTGCATTAACATATCACAGATGGCCATGCTGAACAGGGTGATCTTATATGCCGTCTTAAAGGTCATCATTACAAGCAGAACTGTGCCACTTCCTACCCTTTAACATACTTTTATTTGGGCCTGAATGTACTCACATGGTATGCACAAGATGTTTTTTATATAAAGCATAATCAACAAGACTTAAATCCTGCATATCTTTAAAGAGACATTGATTTGTTCATGACATAGTACAGCCCTGTGTCTGAGGAAGGAGTACCTCCCCTTCTATGAGGGCTTTTATTTTTGCACCCTTATAAATAGCAACTCATTTTATAGACAGCTATTTTTCATTCTAATAAGTGTACTTCACAGAGCTCCTCTAGTACAAACTGGGAGCTAAAACTCCCTTTAAAGATAAATGCTGTAAGGCACTATATTGCTTAAATTGCAGAATAACTGTAGAAATACACCGAGGCATATCCATCATTGTGGTCAGGCAACTCCATGCCTTTCTGGCTCTGGGTGCTGCGGTACCCAGCCACACGAGCATCTCACCTCAGAGAGGCATCTGAGCCCCGTGGAGCTGACGTAGGCACCGTGCCCTCGCCAAGGGGCTGCAGTAGATGGAGCTGGGCTGCCCTGGGGCATTCCCACACTGGGCAACCCTGATCTAGGGCTGCACAGACGGGGTGCTGGCAGCTGCTTCAAGCTTTTGACCTTTCCTTTACAACACTAGGCTGCAAATCACCTCACCTGCTGGAAAGCAGTGCTACAGCCAACCAGCAAGTCATTAAGCAGCATTTTTACTCAAAAACAGTAAAAGAGCCAGATGGGCTGGGAATGAAGAAATAATTTTTCAGATTTCAAATGGCAGCAGTTAATTGCATTACTTTATCTGAGGTGTTCTCTTTATCACGTCTTCTGCAAGACAAGCCTGTGATGGGTAGAACTGATAGGGAACGTAATATACTGTAATTTATTACTTCCCATGGTGGTTCACTGAGAGGAGCACACTCAGAGCTTCTTTTTATCAACTTACTCTTTAATGGATTGAAATGTATTAAGATAAAAGGAATCCCTGCCCTTAAACTGTACCTTCAGGCATCCTAGAAGGCAATTGTAGAAAGTCTGTTTTTCCATTATAGAAAAAACACATTTAGTCTCTTCTCATGTAGAACTTCCCACACCTACCACAGGTCAATTTTTTTAGGGTGTATTTGTACTACATTTGTCTGGAGTCACAATACTCTCATCCTGCCCTATGCAGCCAGGCTTTATCTTGGCAGAGAACACCACCACAGGTATAGAGGTGGCAGCACCACATCCATTCAGGGCAAGAGCACTGCAGTACCAAGCACCGCTGCGGGCTGTACTCAGCCCAGGCTGGCAGGGATACCTGAGCTGGCAAATTAACGCAGGTGCCACATGTGGTTCCTCCTTGTTACAGTGGAGGCTGCAGAGGTTGAAAACACAACCTCATATTGCAGCAGCCTTACCAAAACTCTATGGTGAAAAAAGGCTCTTCATTTCCAGATACAAATTACTTCACAGCCAACTCGATAAGCAAGCTACACCCAATTCAAGGAAGTTGTGTGCAACGCATACAATGATGAAAACATACAACTGAAAGTATTACATAGATTTTCCTAGGCATTTCGTGCCTTAGAGGTAGGTGCCCTTGTATTTCAGGTAGAAGATTCTTGTTCAGGCTTGGGAGGTCTCTGTCATTTGGGACAGTAACTGAAGCTATGAAATACTACTGACAACCTGGCTTTATCTCCACTTTCCACAGCTCTGAGTTTTCTGCTTGAGGCAGCCGAACCTGAGGGGCAACAGCAGAGAGAACAGGTTCCACACCCCTATCTCTTCATGGGGCAGGAGCAGCTGCTTTTGTTTCTCTTACCCTGAGATCCAGCCAGTTGGAATTTGCATAATGAAATGTTTTGAAAAGTGGCAGGCTGTTAGGAGTCAGTGCAACCACATAACATCTGCAAATTTATACTTCTGGTAACAGTCTGAGTACACATCACCTTTGGAAATTGTATGTTCTTCAGAGATGTGCTGTTATTTCTTATTATGGATATATGTAATAAGGGAAATTACACAAAAATCCCCAACACATAACCAAGTTACCAGCTTATCACAAAGTTTGCTACCTGTCCTCAAAAGATACCATACATTTGATTGGATTACTTATATCAGTGCAGTATTCTAATGTAGACTTGATGAGTGCCTTCATTCTCTTCCAAATTACTACGTGCTATAATCCGAATGCACAATTCATTGTGTGTACTAATACATCTCTTCACTGTATAATGAAATTCAACATCTAAATTTGTTTCTCTAAGAATTCCACATTATGTGGGAATACACTGTGATTCATTAGAAACATTTATTTTACCATCTTGACAAACAAAGGAAGGCAAAACAACATAGACCACCTTTTAAGAGAAATGAGATGAAATTGAATTTCACTTACAATTGTCATCTTTGTTTATGTTACTTTTCCATCATCATTTTCATGGTTCACATACACACAAGGGTCCTCTGAGTCTGGGAATTCTGTGAAAAAATGATCAAATACAACAAAAATGAGTACAGATTCTATTGCAATAGAAAGAGGGTGGTTTTTTTTAATATATTAAAACCAATGTTTCTGCATAACATCAGCAATTCTAATTGTGGTGTTTGACATTCAGCGTTAATCTACTGGCTCTAAAGCTTATTAAAATGGCAGTAGACAGTGGTAATACAGAAGCAGGTCAGAAATTCTGAAGAATAATACTGACATTAAGAATCAGAAATAAAATTACAGTTAATATAGAAATACAATTTTGCATTAAATTCACAGGCATAGAATCAATAATACTCAGGAACAGAATGAATAGTGCCTACAGATGCAGACAGTTCCAGAAGTGCAGCTGAGACATTTCCAACGAGAATTTCTTCTCTTTAGTTCCCTTTATTTGTTGTCTGGCTCTGCATTTTCTTTTCTCTATCGCATTAGCCAGAAAATTAGTACAAAGACAAGAATTCTCTTTGCAAAAAGAGATCCATGGGGCAAAGGAAAATAGTTTGTTCCTGGCCTAGCCACCACTCAAGTGAGTGCTCATTACTCACCTCTGTGAGTGATCTTTCCCAGCTGTAACTTTGCAGGCAGCTCAACTGCAAATCATTGAGATCTACAGCTAAAAATATGCAAAACTAATTATCATATTACTTGAACATGGGTTTTAAAACTTTTGTAACTTTAGGTGACACAGTTTTGCTATCCTTATTTATAGCAAATACACTACATTACTACATACTGTTGCATGAACAACCCACTGAAAGCACTATCAGTATGTAAAATAGGGGCAATCGTTTATGGAGAAAGATAACTTGCCTCAGCTTAGCAAAGCCACCTACTTTCAATGATAGCCAAGTAAAAGATTATGATAATTTGGAGAATTTACTATTGAATTGCACTCAACTCTTGTCTCATCATGAAGATTAATAAAATACCAATTTATTTTGGTAGCACTCTCATGAACACACATTATTCAGTGTAGTCTTTGCAGGCGTTTGAGTAGACCATCTCTGAGAGGATAACTGTCTTTTTGAAAGAAAGCCAAATGACATACCTACACCACCACAACCCACCTATGTTTTGCATCACATTTGACAAACAAGTTATTTAACTATTGCTACTACTCAGGAATGGTCTACAGCAGTCAAGCATCCCACAGAGTAAGTGAAAATGATCCCATGAAAATTATTAAAGCAAACAGTGGTTTGTGACAGGCAACCATTAAGGAATACCATGGAGGATTTGCTACTCCTCTGCTCATTGTCTCGCCATGTTATATAGTCAATATCCCACAGATTATGAAGACTAGACACATGACTATTTGTTCTAGTTGTACATTTAGGCAAGAAGATAGCATTTAAGTTGAAAGTAAAATCTGTTCCCCAAGGGTGAATACTTCAATAAGAAATGTGTCTTTACAAAGCCAGTTATGTTTGGATTTCGCTTCCTCCCCACCCTCCCACCCCCCCCTTTTCTTTTTAGTACAGGGACTCGTGTTTCAGTGCATGAAAATGGCTTTGTATGAAGTCTGTCAATCAGTATAGCTTGATACAACATATTTTGTAATATTACTCTTCATCATGACAGTTTGCCAGTATTCAGAGTAAAATGTAAAACCTACAGTCACAATGAGATAATGTAACTTGCCTTCCACCAAAATCAGCTGTACTCTCAAGGTATAGCATATCCCACAGTTATAGTATTCTTCCACTTACAGGAAAGAATAAAATTTTCAGGTAAAGCAAAGAATCTGAAGCACGTTCAGACACCTGCATGCATACAGAGAGGGGAAAGTAATGCGTATAGAAAAAACAAAATCCTTTACACTGGAACTTCTATCAAAGAATTTGCAAAACAAACGTCCTCAGTGCAGGCCTCAGTAGCATTTGCTGCTACTGTTTACATGTGCAGGAAAGAACCCAAATTTGCTGTCCTAAATCCTGCTGTCCTTTGGAATAATAAAATCCTAATGATGCCTTGAGGCAACAAGTAATGAAAATAATTTTGTTGGGACAGAACTGGTTGTGCCCAAGTCCAATACACATTTATGCCCCAGGAATAGTTTTTTACATCATAAATAATGCTCACACATCCAAGTAGCTATTTGTATATATAAATGATCTTTTTACAGATAAGCACAAATGTGACAGATTAGGCATAATTTAGCTCTTTGTTCACAATTTAGGGTGCATTTTCACATTGCCCTTAAGCCATTCAATCTACACCACTTCACTTCTGTCCCCAGCTGTTGTATCCCTTCTGGCACTCAAGTAGGCAAGCAGTACATCAGATCAGACTTGATTCAATGGAAAACAGACTGAGAAAATAAATCCTTGCTTTCCAGACACTTCAGCCCTCTCATCTTGTTCACCACACAGTAGTATAATTGCTAGGTATAGAGGTGGCACAATTGGTGGTTAAAAAAAAAAGAGTGGGAGTCTCCAAGTTTGTAAGAAACCTGTCTCTGGAGACAAACTGAGATCTGCCAGCTTGGAGCCCCTCAGCTCACCAGCAGGAGCACAGGAAGAGGGACTGAGGAAGCAGCACTCTGTTAAGATTGCAGGCTGATGCTGGCTAGAGGCAGGGGTGGGCCCACAGCAAAGGTACTGCTCTGAAAGATTTTCCAGTGGGTCCACTGCAAGGTGCTGGACCAGAAAAGTGGCACGGTAGGAAATTTTCAAGACTTCCCATAGCCCCCAACCCTGCAACTTAGAATAGCTAGCTAAGCTTGTGCTACTTTAAAGAATAGCCTTGTTCTTATTTAGTGTGAAATTCGCTGTAGCATCTGGAAGCCCTTGGTCTGTTCCACAGCAAGGGAAAGGTAGGGCCACAAGCAAGCGCCTGCAACACAGGTTCCTCCCTGTGCACGCCTGCATGTGTACAGCCCTATCCCAGCCTTGCAAATGTGGCCTTCAAAGCTTCTGATGGCAAAACATCTATTTTTAAAAATATCATAGGGCTCTAACTGCAATTTGAGCTTTGCCAAATCTGAAAACTGCCAAATTATGAAGCATTAATTATAAATTATTACCTTTCATGTTATTCAGCCAGCCAAGTCAAACATGCAACTTGAGCTATTGTATGAACCACATGAATAAGTTTTTGAATAAGTTTTAAGTTACTTTTACACATTCCTAGTAGGACATAAGCATTTCAGACTTTCATTACCTAGTTAGAACCTGCACAGAAGTCAGAAGTATAGAGCTTAAGTGGGTGTAATTTTACATTTGTTTTCTTCATCTTTATAGCAACTGCCTGTACTTTTCTTGTTACTCAATATTCAGGTATAGTAGGAATAAGCAAAAAGCCTTTATAATTTACAAATTATTTTCTGTTTTGCATTATACATTATTGCATCCTGCTTATGTAAAATACTTTTGAAATTTTAATCAAATATGGTAGCTTTCAGTTCCACTCTAAATAGTTGGATACTGTAGAACAGCTGTTTGCTATTAAATAGCTTTAACAGTCAGCTTTGGTGGACTGTCAGCTAATTCTTGAAGCTACATTAATGTGTTCCATAGTATTTTAGAAGCCTTCTGGATTGAAAAATACCACAGCAAAGAGAAGAAGTACAGGTTTTGTGCATCTTAGTAATCAAATATATGCAATGTTTAACTATTTGTGTGACAATTTCAGTATGGCAAGTTTTTGTCCAGCTGTATTATCAACAGATGATTTTTAAACTGCATGGAAACCTATCCTATTATATACAAAAACCTTGGCATAATATAGATAACCAGTGAGACCTTGGTGAAAAACAGTTTTTAGTGTAACTCCCTTTAAAATAGGGACACAAAAGTCATGATAATTCTCTGCTTTTATGACCCATGTAGTTTTCATTTAACTCATTGCAAAACATCATGCTTATTTCTCAATAACTAAAGATTTTAAATTGTGTTTCTGCACTGCTTATTTTCAAGCTCATACAGTAGTTAGTATATACGTGACTGTTTTTAAGAGCTGTGATGGATGGTCTATAAAAAGAACTGACCAAGGTGCAATTGCTGAAAGCAGTTCAGGGGAATGTTGCACCAAACATTGCATAGTAGCTCTTCAGATAAACACCACATCAGCTCTCTCTTCTGCTAGCTTCATTTGGTTTACACAGAGGTCAAGTTGAAACTCTTGGCCTGTATCTGAAGGTACTCAATTGCTGGGACCTTTGACATCAATGAGCCTTCACAGATGTTACTTGAGAGCTGTCCTCCTGAAGAAGGAGGAAACCCTACCACAAAAGATGGAGCTTCCTCAGGAACCCATAAGAAATCTCAGAGCAACCTTCCACAGAAGTCACAGCCACCACATCCCACGTGCCTCCATGACTTGCGAGGCACATTTCATCATTTGTCTGAGTGAAATAAAAACAGAGTAGTTATTTATGCCATCTACCAGAAAAGAACCGCATGGTACTCACAAACGTCTGGCACAGAGAGAAGCACCAGCTGAGCACAGCTTGCAGTAATCACCCACCCTACCCAAGAGGGTTTGGTAGTCCACCCTCACCAGCAGGGTGCAACAGCCCACACAGACTACAATGCAATACTCCAGTTTGCTCACTCTGTAACACTTCCTGAAATTTTTCCCAAGACAAGATTTCTACGCTCTCATTACTTCAATTTCATACTCAACTAGTCGAAACCTGCTCCACTGTTGCCTAGGGCAAGCTAGGGATCTTTGTGCTACTTCCATCTCCTCACTCAGAGCATATCTCCACACAATTGATCAGAAGCAGAGTGGCCCCACACTGGGGAAGAGGACCACCTTCACCAGTTGTGCCCTTACTGATGGTGGGGTGGCAAGGGGGCACACATCCTGCATGGCCAGGAGTCCCAGCAAGCCCACTGACAGCCCCAGGCACAGCAATGGCTGGAGCAGGGTCATCCATAGAGCCCCATCAGGAGCAGCAGGAGAGGTAGCTATAACACAGACCTGAAGCCCACCCAGGAGAAAGAATCAGATATGTGCCCTGGCTTGAGTTTAAGTAGGGCCTGGCCAGGAGTCCACATGGGGCTGGTCAGGGTCGTTAAGGCCTCATGGGGCACACCCTGCCCTCACAGCACATTTCTCAGTCTTTTTGCCATCCACAGATGTCCCTTGTGAACCAAAAATCTGAATGCAGTTATTTCTAGTCAAAATAAAATAAAAAACTAAAATAAAATACTGAGATTTTCTTCATGTTCCCAGCACCCTAATTCCCTCTGCCATCACAGAGACGATTTAATGTCTCAGTTGTCACAATGCCCCTGTTCCCTTTCTGATCCACCACGGTAACTGAGACCATCCCTCAGTAAGGCCACACCAGCTTGCCCTTGCATGGCCTTTTCCTTGCACAGAGATGGCACATTTCAACTGTCATATTTTAGACATGTCCTTTTTTGACTCCCTCCCTCAGTGGCTCCCATTCTAAATTCATGGATAATGGAAAATAATCAAAAAGAGCAAGGAAGGTGAGATCTGTATCAGACCACTCAATGTAACGTGAGTGGCACCCTTTCCTGCTGGGGACCCTGCAGGGTGGCAGCATGGCTGCATGAGCTGATCTAACAAAAATGCACAGAAAACCGCTGAGCAGGACCGTGGTGATCTATCTCCTCTGCTGCTACGTCTGAGGAGGCCTCTAATAGATGGGCTGGCTTTGCCAGGACAAGTGCCAGTATGCTGACAGGAATGGATGTTATGTCCCTTGTGATTTCAGTTTCTCAAACCCAAATATGCGTCCAGCATATAAAGAAACTTAGATTTTCTTGGAATTGTTGCCATATTGTTTAGCCAGAGCTTAGCACAATGGGGTCCCAGTGGTATGCACCTCATGATATTACAAAAGCTATAAATAGGAAAGTGATTATATTGCCAGATACCTGCTGACACAAGAGGAAAATGCCAATATTGAGTTTCTCAAACAACAAAAATACAGTTGGGTCAGTGTCAGTAGATCTGCCATAAAGTATCATTAATGCCAGAATCACCAAGTGGTCAAAATAACATCAGCAAGTTTGCCAAGTCAAAGATCGCCTCAGAAGCATAAAATTGTCAACTGGGAATGAGCAGGCTTTTCCCCGGAAAAAGTGGGCAGAGTTAATTCAGAGGAAACAAAAATCCGTTAGACTAGTCAAGTAATTTGAAAAGCATTTAGAAAAATAAGTATCTTGAGTAACTAAAAAGAAATAATGTTCTGATAGGAATTAAGTGCCTTTGCAAATGTGATCATATTATACCAATGGTGATATGGTAATAGTTCTGCTAAATTTCTCAGTAACTCTCCTGTGAACTAGAAAATTCCAGAAGCCCGAACAGATTTAGATGATATAATTTAATTCCCTCTTTTCACCAAGCAAATTATGCCCTGTGTTCCTGTTACACAGTGAAGAAGGGCCATGGAAAGAGGGAAATACAGTCTTCCCGTAATGGTGATGCAAATTTTAAAATGTTTTTCCTATGATACATTTTCAGCTACTAGTATTGGAGAGAGGGATGATCTAATAACAATAATCTGAGAACTACTCTGGGTACCAGGAATGCCTTGAGGTGATCTGCCGTAAGGCTTTAGAAGAAACAGTGCAATATATTCAGGGATTACAGAGTTCATCATGCAAAGGCATTTCTCTCTATTCTGAGCTATATGTAAATTTGGGATAAGATCCCTACCTCATGGAGCTATTGTCATGAAGATTAATTAGTTAAGCCTACGTTCCACAAGACAAAGTGCCAGATCTTTAGAGACTTAAACATCTTTTAAAAAAAAAATCTGACTTTTAAGGGCCTCCTTGCACTGCATTTGTTTCAGGATCAGGACGATAATCTGCAATGTATTTTCAAGCTTAGAAGTGCACAAAGTTGTTAAGTATTATTATTTATTTTTGGTCAGTCACATCCTCCTTAGTTTAATCTTTTTAAGTCTCTCCAGAAGTTATTGATTTAAACATTCTTTTATTTTCTTTTTGCTGTTTTTGGTGAATTCACAGTGTGCAGCCTGCAGCTCAGAGTTCAAAGTGCTTGTCTGACCATCCAAATGCCTCTCACGTGGGAGCTCTGTGAGAGCATCGAATCTTCCACTGAGATTTTAGCACTTTTTCTTTTTTAACTTAAATCACTTTAACTTAAAATGCTGTCACTGCAGTGATGAAAGGTTATTGATGGTGAATTGTTCTCGTCTACAGCCATCCCTGTATTCATCACAACAATAATTCTACAGACATTGACCAATATACTCTCAAACTGGCTAATGGATGTAGTGATAACATGAATTATTATGCGACGGATTCTGTGTCTTGCCAATCGACTACACTGACTATGTGCCCTTAGACAGAGGACTCCTAATGAGTAGTATCTCCCAGTTAATGGTTTCATAGTCTGGCTGTGTAATAGTAAACACATAACTAGAAATCACATGGAAAATGTAAGCATTAGGGCAATTTTTGCTATCAGTTGTTACTGTCCAATTAGTTATCTGCAACGTACAGCGTAGTACCGAGTGGAAAACTTGAAATGCCCTTTTGGAAAGGAAAACAGAAATACTCTATTATTTCTGAAAGTGTGACTTGAATGCAGTAACTTACTGCACAGCCTCACTCCACGTTTGATTCAGACTATATTTATTTATTATCTAGCGCATCTGAGCTAACTACCTTGAGGCAGCAGTATAAAAATAGGTTGCTGTGACTTGCTTCTTGAAAATTTATTTTGCTCCTTCTTAAAATCTTGGCCTGCTTGACCTCAGCAGCCTTCACCAGTTTGAAAATGCAAGTTATAATCTTCTGTAGGGATTTAGCCAGGTGTCTATTACAGCATGTAATCTGTGATACAGCTTCCAATATTCATGCTGAAGAAAGGTTAAGCCCCCCTGTCTTTGTTCCCAAGTAGAAAGGTCCATGAGGTGTTAGTGTGGACAGGAAGCAGATTGAAAGAAGCAACATCTTCAATCAAGCCCTAAGCCTGTGTATATGCCATTGAAGGGCCTCCGTGATGGAGGCTTCGCCTGAGAGGCAGCAATCGTATTTTAACTCTTGAATAGTAGCTGCAGCACTGCTGCTGGCTGCCCTGGTGACGTTCAAAGATCACACTACTACTGCTAGATGTCTGTTTTTATCCTAAATCCTTAGTCAGGGGTCACTGTCACTAAGTTGTGCCCATGGGTACACTTGGTAAGACACCATAAGGCCTGGCAGGGAGACGGGACGGTGCCAGCGTCAGCCCAGCCCTCAGCGCCCAGGGGCCTGCAGGCCTCTTGCACAATGCCAAGTGCCTCTGACAGACTTTTGAGCTCACTGACACAGACACTGTGTGCAAACACAAACCAAATTCAGCTTCTTGAGGGGAAACCCTCCTGGGACCAGTCGGTCCTAGTCAGCAGCTTCTTAGATAACTCTGCCTTTTCCATTCGTGGCTGAACAGGATCAAAATGTGTGGTACAGCTGTAGGCCCCTGGGCCGCAGGGTAGCACCTGCAAACAGGCACTTCCCAAAGTCCAGACTGCTAAACTACAACAGCAGCAGTTTTGGTAATATTTTGAATTCCATGGGTGACAAAAAATAATAGCAACTTAATTTGACTGCCTGCAAGGAGCTATTTAATACCAATCTCCAATTACTGTACAGCAAAATAGTGGGTTTCTTCTAGATGGTAGTGGTGTTGGGAAGGCCTCAGCAACCTTTTATGCTAATTGGCAGTAAAGTGTTTAGAAGTATTTATTAGTGTTTAATTATTTAGAAATCTCTTAATGGCATAAATATCATTTTTAAAAGTTATAAATATTTTCCACCTTGTCCAGCTGAAAAGCTGTTGCTCGGAGGACTTAAATTAAGATCTATTTATGGCAGCCTGCTGGTCACAAAATTACTTACCGCTGCTAATGCTCTGGTCTTTTAGATGTCTTCAACACAGAATGTGCTTAGTTTTGACAAATCGGGGGATAGTTTCTCTTTGTTGTATTCATTTTACTGAGATAGAGGTCTTAAAGAGGATTATCACAGAGATGAAGACATTAAAATACATAACTAATCCCAGTTAAATTAATTGTTTTCAAACTAATATGTACTGAGGGACTTTTATGTACAGTAAGACATCTTTATGCTGTTTTGATAATGTAAATATGACTTAACATGTAAATTATGTTTAAGATTAAATAGAAACAATTTAAAGCCAAGTTATTGGTAGAGAAAATGGGATCTGACTCTAAGCCGCTGAACCAATAGTCATGTTAAATATTTCAAAATGACTGACAATATGACAATATTTCATCAATGACTGACATGGCAGGAGGCAGAGGGGAACTTACCTATCAATACCATTTGTCTCCCCTTCCCTGTACTAGAATTCAGGACATTTATTTTTTTGAGCTTGCATTTGCTTATTATTTTTCCTAATTTCCTCCTCAGGACACTGAACTCCACATTGGTTATTTTGGTGTCATCAAATTATTCATACCTTAAAAGACAATTGAGTGGTATAAGATTAAAAGAATAATTCAGTTTATTGGGGAAGATGTGCCAAAAGCTTTTTACTAGGAGTCTCATTTGCAGTGCTTTTCTTACACCAGGGTTTCGGCAGAGTTGTGCCACTGATGTTATTGCTGGTAACGGTTTAGGTGCAGGAGAGCACTGTCATTCTGACCTGTGTCTCATTATACTCTGCCATTAACTACTGCCAGTAGTGCCATCTTTCCCAAAAAGCTGTGTGCCCACAGAGATGTAGAGCACCATTCAGTAGCAAGCAAATGCTAATTTTTAGCATTCGCTGTATCCATACAATCTGGGTTACCTGCTCAGAGTCATAAAACATCCCTCCTCCTGTACCCAGGGGCTAGTGGATCAGAGTAGCTTTTAGTTTTTAACATGAATCACAACAGCCTCACTGTCTGCTTGCGCTGTAAGAAACCAAAGCCATTCCTCAGCAATGCTTAACACAGGTCTGCAATCCAATTTATTTGCTATGTTTCAATACCCATGATCTCTCAATGAAGTGGCTTTTGCCAAAAAGATGACAGAGCATATACATCATAGGTATGCAACAGTTTCATGGTGACTGAAGTGACCGGACTTTTCTAGGAAACTTCAGAGAGGTATGGCTTATGTAATTGTGAGCATTTACTGCAAAAATCAGATTTACACTATTCAAAGTGTATTGAACCCTGCAGATCTCAAGCACGTAGAGTTTTCCTAAGGAAAGGAAAAGGCCTAATTAAGGTGGCAAGTCCTTGTGTTTGTGTGTGATACATTAAATCGAGCTTAAGTAATAAAAAATTCAGTCTTTTATCTATTCTGCTTAAAACTTATTTTTATTTTGATTTTCACTGTTTTATTCAAAAGGAAGGAATAGAAATAGTAACTGTGAGCTTGAAATCAGGAAAACTGTAACAGGAACTTATTATAGACATGTTTTACATCATATTTTCAGTTACAGCTACATGTTTTGAATCTTTCAGTTTAACGAGCATGGTTCTGCTTTTCAAATAACGCTTTTTTTCCTTAACTTCAAGTCTCAGTGAATTGATCTTGGAGGTCTCTTCCAACCTAGATGATTCTGAACCTGTGCAGGTTAGAGGAAGTAGGAGAGGTCAAAGCAAGTGTTTAAGTCCTTTTAAGGACTTAAGGTCCTTTTAAGCACTTAGTGCTTTAAGTCCTTTTAAGCCTGTGGGGAGGTCAAAGCAAGTGCTTAAGTCCTTTTTCTTGTGTTTCATGGGAGTATGCCATGGAGCAGAGCAGTGAGCAAGGTGGAAACTCACGTTTGAAGCTCATTTCACACAGTGGATGGCACTGAACAGCCTCATTGCCCTGAGGCCTTTAGATGGAGAGAAGCAATAACTGTAATTATAAGAAAAGAAAAGGTTGATTATCATACCAGGGCTTGTTCTATTATCGGGGTAGGTGAGGAGAACTCTGATTAATGACAATCACAGCTACAGTTAAGCCTATATTCAGTGCTGCTAGATACAGATATGTGCAACTTTTTCCCCAGCAGTTCTGACCATCAGTGAAAAAAGGCATAGCTTCTTCCATACTGAACGCACAGAGAACATACAGAGCAGCAATTGTTCTCCGAAACAAATGTAGAATGAACAAGTAGCAAAATATTAGTGTACTGTTGAAAACCTAAATTAGATGGACATGATTCAGTGCAGCCTACAGGGTCTGATATCTTGGCAACTGATGCAAGATATTCCTGATCTGCAGACAAAATAGCCTTTGTGAAGAAGCAGAAGATTGTAGTGTGCAAGTTAATGTATCAAAAGGCCAGGAAGAGAATAATTCACTTTCACCTTGCTGCAGAGGACAAGTAGCAGTAAAAGCTGTGCGTTATTGGCAAGCTCTTTTTGTTGCTGTTTTTAACTCTGCCCACAGTTCAGACCTCCAGCCACCTCGGCAGCGTTCCAGCTGGAGCTGCTGACATCTCCCACCTAATCAAGTGGTGGATTATCTTGTCCTGATAAATTGGAGCCTGTGCCTCATGAAAAGTCTTTCCTGAAGTAGTTTGCTACCCTGTAATAAGATGGCAGAAGTCTGAATCAAGCCCCAGAGCTTGTGGTGCACTGTTTTTTCTAATGACTTTTGGTGAAGAGTGTCAATGTTTTAAGGGAACACAGTGCTAGGCTGGGAACAGAGTTAAGCATGCTTAATTTCACATCCAGGTGAAAGGAAACATGAAGCTGTACTGGCTGTTGTTTCTTATAGAGTACATAGGGACTATACTGCTGCCTTCAAAACATTTGACCTCATATTACTTCTTTTATTAACTGAGCTCTTGAGGAACTTTCTTAATTTAAAAAGAAATTCTTTCTGGTTGTTGCATCTTTCTAAGAGTCAGAGTTACTGAACTATAACACTTTCTTACTCTTCCTGGTCTTTGTGACTAGATTGCTGGTCCAAGTCACCCACACACACTACCAAAACCTTGCCATGTAAGCTCGATACAAGAGTAAATAAGCTATTTTCTTTCTCTAAAACATACTGAGGAAAATGTTTACATTACAGAAGCAAAGGTGCTGTATATGTGTGTGTTTGCATGTATGTTTAGTTTAACAGGTCAAAAGTCAGAATAAATCTAGTTAAGATAAAGATTTAAGATAAATCCTTGCAAGCGTTCATTTCTTCTTCCTGGGTTTCACTCCTGAAGAAAAAGCAGCAATTCTCATGCGCCACGCACAAAACATCTTCATGCGTCACAGTGACTGTACTGTGCCTCTTGTAATGCTGTTTTGCTCTTTTCTAGGGGAATCCCTACATGTGCAATAATGAATGTGATGCGAGTACCCAAGAACTGGCTCATCCTCCGGAACTGATGTTTGATCTTGAAGGAAGGCATCCCTCCACATTTTGGCAGTCCACAACTTGGAAGGATTATCCAAAGCCTCTTCATGTTAATATTACGCTCTCCTGGAACAAAACCATTGAGCTGACAGATAACATAGTTATCACCTTCGAATCTGGCCGTCCAGACCAAATGATCCTGGAGAAATCCCTCGACTATGGACGAACATGGCAGCCCTACCAATATTATGCCACAGACTGCTTAGATGCTTTCCACATGGATCCAAAATCAGTGAGGGATTTATCACAGCACACAGTCCTAGAAATCATTTGCACAGAAGAATACTCTACTGGGTATATGACAAATAGTAAAATAATCCACTTTGAAATCAAAGATAGATTTGCTTTTTTTGCTGGACCTCGGCTTCATAACATGGCTTCTCTGTATGGCCAGCTTGACACAACCAAGAAGTTACGAGATTTCTTTACCATCACGGATCTGAGGATAAGATTGCTTAGGCCAGCAACTGGAGAAATATACGTAGATGAGCAACACCTGGCACGCTACTTTTATGCAATTTCAGACATAAGGGTATATGGAAGGTAAGAGAATACAAACCTTTAGGAACAGGCACGTGTTTGTTTTCAGAGGTTATGCAAAACTGTTTATTTCCCCAGATGTGACAACAGTATCTACCGTAACATGTTCATTGGCAATCAGGCTCAGTTGGTGTGTTTCTGATAGTACTAGAAGCTTCTGACTCAGTGGTACTAAATCATGGGGGTTTGATGTCACTAGCCTGGGAAGCCCTAGATGTTGGGAAGAGAACAGTATTCACAGTTTCTTACATCGGCTTAGGAATTCACCTTGACATTAGGACACTTTTCAGGACCTCTCTTTCTGTTTTTATACAGTTGGCACCTAATCTAGTGGCAGTTGTTAACTAAAAAGAGAGATTCCGTTCTACAATTTTTTTCAGGCCTTTAATGAAAGATATGATTGATACAACAGCCCTTGCATGGACTAGGGCAAACTGTGTACAAACAACAAAGGCAGCAGAAATGAGAGTCCATTCCTTGTACTTTAATTAGCTCTGAAATGCAGTGAAGCTGAAGTAGAATGTAAAAATGAACAGTGTTTTGGAGAGCATAAGACTGATTTGAATATAGCAAAGATTATTACTCATCTGGGTTTAAGACAGATAATCCCTCTGTGGCAAGCAGTGGCTGGTATCAGGTGTCATAGACCCAAAAATAATATCAATGCAATGACATCCCTATCGGGAAATTTTCTTCCCAACTCAAACTAACAATTAACTGATGACCTCAGGCAGGAGGGTGATGTCCTTAACATGTCTTGGATGACAATTTTTTCAGAAGAAACAAATGGGACCTGCTCTATTAGTAATTCGCCCAACTCTCAAACATACTTTTTCCCTTTTCTGTGTACCTTTTATAGAATATTTCAAATCTTCCCTTTTAAAAGCTTTATTTATTTTTTTAAGAGAAGCTAGATACAAACAGACAAGCTAATGTATCCTGAAAGGCCATGGTATTTTTTCCAGACACACAAATGATAGAAAATTAATAGAGACAGTGATTATTTAAAACACTAGTGGTTTTATTTCTAGAAACTCCCGTAGTGAGTTTGCCATTTTCTACCTTTTTTATACAAGCCTTTCAGGTTCCTAAGCATTTCCATGATATACAAATAGATATCTAAAATCAAAATAGAATCAAATTACTGTGAGGTAATCTATTGAAAAAATATTCCTCTAAGTTTATACAAAAGAATTGCTGCCACATACAGACTTGAATGTGTAAGCATTTTTGCACAACCATAGATTTTGCATGTAGTTACAATGTTCTGTCCACACCAAATACATATGCGTACAAACAGAGTTATTAATTCAAAGTGTAAAATTACAAGATAAATATTCCTGTGTTAAGAATTCTTACTGTACTGATTAGTTATACTGTAAATTTATTATTATTTATAAGTCTCTTGGCAGGACTAAGTAGATCATGGACAGCTTAGGATAGTGTTTGAAATAGTTTAGTAATACTAAGTATACTTTACTAATACTAAGTATGCCCTGTATATCCAAATTAACATGTATGTTCTACTTGATGTGTATCCTTTCTCCATGTAGCTCCAAATAGGTTACATGTACAGAGGGATTATATCAGAGCTCAGGATTTTAAGTTCCTCACACTTTAAGAAAATGCTGTTCCCCATTTGAAAACCCCAGAATGCTGGAACTTGGTCTGCCCTCAATTAGACCATCAGTGCCTTGTCAAGAAAGCATTTGAGGTGCATAAAGGGTGCATTGCATGCAAATTAGAAACAGAAACCTTTCAAACACATTTAGGGTACAGATATCTCGTGAAAAATTACCTATAAAAATGAAACATAACTGTACAGAGAACTTATCTTTTGCTGATGCTTGTTGTTTAAATGCTACAGTAATTGGATACGCATTAGAAGAATCATCTGATATGTAATACTATCTAACAAGATTAGATCCATGTGGATTCTTATCACTCTTCTGCTAGTGAGAACAGCTCTTTAGGGATTTGGGGTCCTTTCCTTCAATATATAGTGAGCCCTTCTCATTAAATAATTTATGGGCTTGCTTATTGCTAGGTACGCATGCTCTGATTAGTTGTTTGCACCAAAGGCAACGTGCAGTAGGCCATTGTCAGCCAGTTCAGGTTATTTTTGGTCTGCTTTCAGAGACTTGATAGGGTCCCCCTGGAGAGTCTCCAAACCAGCATTGCAGACCATGCCCTCCCTGGTGTGCCCTGGGTGGTAGCGGTGGGCGTGGGAACGTGACTGAAGGGAGGGGGCAAGGGTTACAAGTGGTTTTGTGCCCATTTCTGATTCAGCTGAACTTTCCAGCCCTCGCACATTAATCTAGGATGTTAACTGGAAACCAAGGTATAATAATTAATTGCCACGGTGGTTCATATTCAAGGCTTTGAGACGTAGGTATTTATGTGCATTTAATAAAGCTGGACCAGACAGGATTCCACGAGCAGGGGATACAAAGAGACGATGCCAAAGAGCTTGATGTGGTGGATGAGTGATGCTAGCAGACACATTTTGAAGCTAGTCTTTTGCTGCAGAAACATAACCTGTAGGTTAAATATAGTTAAAATCACCAAAGTTCATAATAGCACATTTCTAAAGGCAGCATAAAATTTAACTTGTTTCACACTGCATTTTAAGGATGAATGCCAGTGAAAAACATCTACCTTAAAGCTGTCATATTTAAAGTACAAGATGCTGGGGTAGTTAACTCTTCACAATTAATTGAAGGTAGGACATTTGCCCCACTTAATATATGGTTTGTTTTGTCATTGCTTTGCACTTTGGTGTGAAATAATCCTGATGTATGCAGCATTAGAGATGAAAATCTGTGTGCTCTTGATGAACGCTTCACCTCCTCTATTACTACTTGTTTATTCATCTTCAATTTACCACTTTCATTGTGTGTTTATTAAGATGATGAGAAAAGGGAAACCTGGTTGTTAGCAATTTCAGCAAGCCTATTGTGCTCACATTATTCAAGAAACCTAATAATCCACGTGAACTAATTCTGACTTACTGATGGTCTGCTTTACTAAATCAGGGTGATTTTTTCCAGTGAATAATGGACGATGTAGTGTGCCAGTACCTTAATTAAAGAGAGCCTCTCTTAGTCTTGATCTCATTTTAATTTACAGGGTAATACTACAATAATATCACTAATGGAAGGTACATTAAAGGGCATCAAGTAGCATTAACTGTATTAAATTATGGCACTTGTGTTAATTAACTGCTGAAGCAAGATGGGCCTAATGGCTAGAAAGGTCGACTAATGCATAAATAAAGTCTTCTGGGATGGGAAACTAGGAACGAGTAGACATTTCCCCCCTCGCCTTGTCTCGCAGCAGAGACTCAGAGGGCACCCCGTGTGGTAACCCCAGGAAGGTTCCTCTCCTCTCACTGCGTGAGGCGGCGGACGTTCTGCGGGCGCCGCGTATCCCAGATGCTATGCGAAGGACAGTGCTGACAGTAAGCTGCGAGGCACAGCGCGCTTATTTTATTTTGTAGGAGAAGTTCACTAAAATGCTGATAATAATTCCTTTGAAGTCAAGCAAAAGATTCCTAGCAGATTTTGGATCAGGCTGCTAACGGTTTAACCGCATTCATTCCAAAATATTTTTGGTTTAACTGTTACGTTGTCAATAACATGCACATTTATGCACCATAAATTAACTATGATTTGGGATGACAGTTTAAAAAAAAAATGCCCCAGTGGGTTACAGAATGAGTAGCTAGCTAAACCAAAGAAAAATATCCTCCCATATTGTTCTTTCATGATTAGTTTTTGATCTAAGAGCCAACAGTTTCTTTTTGACACTAGAAGACCCAGCCTCTATACAATGTTATTAAGCCCTTTGGAATTTATTTTTATACTCTTCTCGCCTTGAAGCTTCTGTATTTAAGCTCCAGGGTTTTCTGACCCTGTCTCAGCTACGCTTGCAGTTCCAGCAGTAATAGAAACCTCTAACTCGCAGTACATATGTGAAAAATATCCTCAGTTTTAACAGTTTCTTGCTCTCACATTATCTCTTCTAAATTTAATCCACCTCAGAATCTGAAAAAATTACTCTCAGGGAAAGCATATTTGCTACTTCAGGGCTTGTTTTTTGTTTTGTTTTGTTTTGTTTTGGCCTGTTTAGTCAGCCTGCCCTGCAGTCCCCTGTGACGGAGGGGCCCGCTGCCTGCAGGCACGCAGCCTCGTGCCCCGGCCAAGCTGTCATGGCCCACCGAGGCCACCCTTAGCCCATGCCCAGGGCTGTCCCACACCACCCCTCCATGGATGGATCAGTTGGGTTCAAGCTGGTACGCTCTTCTGGCACTCTTTTGATAACGCTGAAGTAATGCCCTTCTGTAACATACCCAAAAGCAGACCTTTGCCCTGTGGAAACTATAATACATAGCAGTGCTTTAGGTTTATCTATAACAGAAAACATTTTCATTAACACCCAGCTCAAAAACAGACCGTCATAGGAAGATATGTCAACATCATGCTTTCAGCTTTGTTTTTTTTTAATCAAACCAGATACCATTCATGTTTCAAGTATATACTTACTGTACTTGAATACTCATTTGTTTTTCAAGAACAGTTGTATAAGCAGCTTGTTCTCCTTTGAGATTTTCACTAGTATTTGGAGTGAATCTAGCAATTTCTCAAATTAAATTATAAACTCATTAGAGAATAGGGAAGAAAAAGAAACTTGTGTATTTAAGAGCATGTCAATTTATCTTTAACTCCCAAGTGCAATTAGCTTTTTTAGTATATCTACTGTGATATGTCACTAAGGAAAATGGTCCTTCACTTTCTGTAAACAAATCTTGGATCATCAGGAATTGAAATAATTAAATGGTTACTGTGTTTATTCACACATTAGCAGTCTCCAATGGTTTACTCAGTACTGGTGTCCAGGAAAGGTTTTGCTCCTGCCCATGTTCAAATAATATTAAATAATACTTGGTTCCCCCTGCCATCTTGGTGACATAAGTCCTGGCAATCAGCCCAGTCTTGTAGTGACCTGAAGGGGAGTGGAGGATTAGAGTCTGGAAGGCTGACAAGGCCCTTAACTCTGCTATACACTTTTGAAACTAGTGGATTTAAATCACCAGATTTCACTTACCACCTTTGCTCATTTGCATTTGATCATCTTTTTTTGGCCTGTTTTGCAAGATGTCAAGTATTTCTGTACTGATCTCCCTCATCTGTCTTTCAAGGAAGCCCCATATCCTGCAGAATCAGTGTGTCTGAGGAGAGGAACCAAGCTTTTATGTGGTATAATTCATTTTGCCACTGAACATTAAAGAAGTAGAGATGAAACTCCTGATGAAAGAAATGAGAATTATTTCTATATTACTTTGTATGCTGAAAAGATATCCAAAGAGCCTTTCTGCATAAATTTGGTGATTCCAAAATCTTGCATAAACTTTCTTCCCTTTAAGCTTTTCATTTCAAAAGATTACAATTTAATGCAAACACTGAAATAAGCTTAAAGATCTCCTGGATCACATATACAAATGGTCCCTGGCACCAGGATGTCCTTCAGCTTGAACGTAAAGCTGGAGTGGTGCAACATATCATCATGTTAAAAGTTTTAAATTTCTCAACTATCCCACAAGTAACAGGAACTACCAATTTGGTTTTTTTTTGGTTGGTTGGTTAGTTGGTTTGGTTGTTTAATTTAGCATTCTGTTCCCTTCTGCCAGTATCACCAAGGTGAGATTTCCTGCAGTTATTTTTGTCTATTTTTGTACTTAATTACACATGCTTAGGATCTGATTTTTCCTGGACACTGATCAGCTTATGAAGTGTCTCAGAAGGTAGTAGCTGAACCCAGAATAACCATGTGCTTCTTCTTGACACAGATGATATTTCTCTTTCTCTGCCAATCTCAGAAATGAGACATCATTCACCTATGATTTAGGGAAATGTTTGAAACTGTGAGAGTCAATGTGTCTGCCTTTCCACTTCTTTTCCTCTAGTACAGCTCCATAGTAAATGTACTGTACGTTATGTGAAGCTCAATATTGAACTAAGAGACCAGTCCTGATACTAGTTTCGGATGCCATCCTGCAAATTAGGAGTAATTTCCATGAAGCTATGTGTGTTTAACAGAAGAGTTTCAAATGGGTTTCCAATGAGTTTCTCATAGGAGGAGTGAGAGAAAACAAGTGAAGTAAAGGAAGGGAGGAAAGAGGGAAAGAAAGGGGGCGGACAACGGTGAGGAGGCTGTCATGGCTTCTATTTAAAAGAAAAAGGAAAAAACAGACCTCATTTTTTTTCATTCTCTGCCATCTTTAGCTAATAAGGCAGGACAATTCTTCTAATTTCAAGGGAAGTCTAGTGATACAGTCACACGGAGGCACTTATTCAGAAGACTGGAAAATTAATAATAAAGGCCAAGGTCTTGTAGTCTTGTTCATCTGAACTGTTACATGGGGTCTGTGAACACCCTTCCTCTCCTTCGCTCTCGAGTCCTTCTCTAGGATTAATGCACCTCAGCAGTACCAGTGAACCGTGCGTAAAGGCAATCATCATGATTCCTACATGATCTCTGAGGGCTGTAATGCAAATAAGTCAACACCAAAAAGTCTCAATAAAACAGATAAAACACCTTGTTAACTGGGCTGAACAACACGGGAAGTTTTTAACACCACTGTGATTCTGATTTCATAGAACATAATATCAATCATGCAAAAGTATGAACAGAGCTACAGAAAAAAAAAAAAAAAGCAAAGCTATGAATTTAGCAGGCAGCGGTATGGTAGGGGAAAAGGAGACAAAGGGTTACACTGCAGGTAGAGTTCCCAAGAGAGTCTGACTGCTGACGCATCAGGAAAGCATAATGTTAGCTGCAACCCATTGCAGGAGAGCAGGCCGTGTTCTGGTTAGCTTTGTGGGATGTGGTAAAAATGAAAGGATGCTGAAAGGCAGAAGGCATCCTAATGACATTAGGAGGGAGCAGGAGCTGGAGAACGTCTTGATGTACTACCACTCCCATATGAGACCACTCAAAACCAGACTTCTAATTTCTGCAGTCCATGGAGTTTTTGGAGCTTTCGAGTCAGTCCATTAACAGTACCTGGTTATTCACACAGCATTAGAGCCCAACTTCTGGCAAGTAACAGTAGCAATTAATAAAAGGAAATATCTTGTTGGTATGATCTTTATGTTGGAAATACAGCCATACTCAGGAGTAACAGAGTTCTACTTCACTGATGATTATTTTGACATTTCTCAGGTGATGACCACTATTTTTACATAAGCTTCAAAACAAACAAAACATTCCAGGAAGAGGCTGATAATCCATTGCCTAATGCTATGGATTAAGGCTGAGCAGGCCTTGGGACATTCTATGGACAATGCAACACACATGGTACATACACATGGTACATACACATGCCCGTATCCCAGCACTGGAGAGCATTTTTTTGAAGTTACACTCTTTCTTTGAACCATTTAGTCTTTCCTCCGACTTGATGGTTATGCAGATATCAATAGTGGTCTGCTTCTTCCTTGTAAACCTCCTGGAAGACCTTGTGATCAAGTTGTCAATTGCTTTCATTTTCACCCTTAAATCCATTTCTCTCTTTATACGTGCTGTGCAGTGTCTTTCTTCTCTACCGTGCGGAATTCCCACTTCCACCTATGTAGGCACGCATTGAGCTGTAAATGAGCCAGTAGCTGATGTACCAAGATTTATAAAGTACTTAAAAATACACTTAAGAAAGATGGGTAGAGAAGCACAATGGATTGTTATAATCTGTCCTCGCTGTCCCATCACTCATAAAACAGCATAACAGGAGTACCAGTGTAAGTGTTAATGATAACAACACTGTCCTGATGACAGAGGGACACTGTGGTTCATGTCTAACTGACATCAGTATTTCTGTTATGTTGCACATTAAACCTATTAACAACCAAAAAGATAAAATCTGATTACAATAAGGATATATACATTGAGATATGCGTCTTCACACTCAGCTAATTAGTTGGCACTGACTGTTTTCACTTTGCTCAGTGACATGTGGTATATAAATCATTACAATATGTTAAATGCAAATGGCTGGTAATAGGATAACCATCTGCTCACTGTTAGAAAGTTTGCAAAGGAATATAGTAAGCTGTACTTCTAATAACGATGCTAAACTCACATCCCTGAAATACCAAATATCTAAAAACAGCTGCCTCCACTGATGCCAACATTACTAATACATCTCTTGCCCTTTTCATTTTCAGAAGTAAACTACATATTGTAAGAGGTAATTTTGTTCTTCAGCATGAACTTGACTTCAAGGCTAGTGCCTGTAACAGTAATGTAAACCACCATATCTCAGAGCCTCATCTTTTTCTTAGATTGCATTGAGTGGTTTTGAGCATCCAATAAATAATCAGGCTGCCCACTCTTCTCAGGACACCTTTTCTTCCACAAATATAATTAAACTTTCTTCCTCCTCTAACCCCTTCTGCCAGGCCCTTTTCCAGGGATGACATGATTTTGTAAGTGATAGATTGTTGGCACATTGCTGTCTGATAACGTATTACTCTAGAGACCATCAGAGTGCCTTCCATCTAATAATCTACCATGCCCTACGAGTGTTAAAGATCACCACTGCAAAGAGGGATCAATTATTTTACCACAGACATGTATTATCAGAGGCTGTCACAAACCTTCTTAATGAGCATTTCTGGATACCCAAGTGACAAAGTAATGCATCGGAAAATTAGTAGTGGGACAAGAGTGAAGGACTGCCTGCCAAAGTGGAGGCTGTGCCTTCAAGCCAGAGCAGCTCCTTCTCTCCTTACCCGCTCAGTCATCTTCTGGTCAGGGTCACTATCACAGTGCTAATGTGCTGGCTCCCCCATCAGTAATATATTGCATTATCGCCTATCAGAGAGATTAATATGTTCACATACTGAATTCCCAAGACATGGCTCCCAGCATTAAAGAAGCTGAGGAATTAATTCAGCTCCCACTGACTGAATGGAAAAGAAGTTTGTGCTTTCATCATAGTCAGATGCTAGTGCTGCCGTGGCTTTCTTAAGCCACTTTGGGAGGGAGGTGTTGCTGTTTGTTCGGGGGTTACGTCTGGCATGGAGGTGTCTGATTTAAGATAGTGCTTCTAGGGAAGCAGCTGCAGGGGAAGAGGCTGCAGGAGAGCTCATTAGCCCGGCAGTTTCTCAGCCCCTGGATGAATTACACAATAAGATGCTTGCTCTACAGGATCTCAGAAACCTGCAGCTTTGTGTAGGTATGCTGTCCTGCAAAGCTATCCAAGTTTAAAAAAACGTTAAAGGGAGATGTTTTTGTGCTAACGCATTTTCCTTTGTTGCCTCGCAGAAAAAAGGAGCTGTCTGAAGGCAGCACAAATTTGGTGACTCCATTTTGATTCACAATGAACACTTGCCTGTTTCAAAATGGGGTGTCTGCACTTTAAAGTTATCTAGAGCATTTATAGACAGAGCTGGTGGGATGAGTAGCACTTTATAATACCTCAAAGGCATGGTGCCAGCGCTGGGAATTTGATAAGCTGGGGTCCTCAATTGGATTCCAGCAATGGTCACAAGTTTTAGGAAGCTCTCATTTTAAATTGCAAGCAGGAGAAAAACAGGATTCTTTCTCTTTAATTGCATTAGTTTTATTGAACTGAAGCATTGCTTCAGTTCCCAGAATGCTTTATATATATTTTAACGCAAGTTACCAGAGACAGAACAGTAGCAGGACTGCTTATTGTTTCTGACTTTTATATTTGGTAAAACTGATGTTATTCATTTTCCCATTTAACTCTCTTGTGCATTAAGAATCTTTACTTTTGGGGATGGTGTTTATCAAAGTCATTATAAATATATTAATTTCAGCTTCTTTGATTTGGTAATACTTCCACATCGTTTTTGTTTAGTCCTGTTCAGAACAGCCAGGCCAAGCCAGGCAAACACGAACTGGACTCCAGGAACCTTCTGGTAGCCCTCTGCACAGGAGAGGGAACATTAAATTCACGCCCTCGGTAGATGAGCCTTTAGGTTTTATTTGACGTATGCTGCTAGCATTCACTGTGACACAAATGTCCTGGCAATCGGATGCTTTCCATCTGTTGTTTTGGGGGAAGAGGGAGGGTCATTTGAGAGGTTTGAGGTTTTTTTAGCCTTGCATACCTTGGCTGCATTTCTATAGCCTCATCACATTTTAATTGGCTCTAGATCTTCTCATTATACTTATTGAACTGTGGGGCAATTCTCCCTTGCTTAGAGCTAGGGTTGTGGATTTTGCCACATAAGCACAATCAGGAACTGACTTGAAAGAACATTTCAAAACGTTATCATCTCCCTCCATCAGAGCACAGCACAGCAGTTCCCTTGACCTTCAGCACAGCAGGGGGAGAGGAGCAGGCAGGAACAAGGTGCAGAGAGGGCAGGTGGGACAGGGGACAGAGCTGCGATATGAGAAGGCATCTGTTTTGTCAGTGACTCACTTTGGGAAACCCTCCTTCCGCACCATACATACCTCCAGCTGCTCATTTCTAACTGTTTTCACTTCTCTTTTTGGTGATCATCACTCCTTCAGTGGTATCACATGGGAAATCGCTGCCCGTGTGGCTCAAAAGAGGCGTGGAAACCTTCATCAGGAGAAGTAAAAATGAGATGTGGGGAGCAGAGGAGAGGGAAAGACAGGAACATCTCAATTTTCAGTGATAAATAAACCTTTTATTCTTTGTCAATGCAGAAAATTGCTTGTCATTTAACAGGCATCATTAAAGACACTGTGCTTATGGAACCATGCCTTCTTTCCTTTGAATGCTCCTAAAATAATTCTTCCGGCAGGACAGCAAAACAGCAAGGAGCCAGTTACATTTTTAATCACTCATGTCCCATAGGAATTGCAGTCTGCCAGCAAGGGCAGCTTTTTCCCCTTTGCAACACAGGAAAAGAATTGAAAGATGGGAAGCTGGGTTCCAGAATGGTTTGTTACAGTTATTAATGAGCTACAGATCAAAAAATCTGAGCGTCATTAACTGCTAATATTCTGCCACTGAAAATGTTTAACCCAATCCACAAGCTAGATCTGAAAAAGTGGATTTCATCCCTTTTTTCCATTTTTTTTCTTCAGAAACATGAATGGGGAGTAGAGAAACAGTTGAATGAAGAGAACAGAGAAAAGTATAACAACTTTATATTTCTCTTCCACTGTATATATCTCAAAAGAAAAGGAGTTTTAATACTGCAGAGTCCTTCCTCACCCAGACCAGATAGCAATATTTTACCTTCCCATCAGTTAGTCACTGCAGAAGTAACCTTCAACGTGGTGATTCTTTCCTGGATTCATTCTTTCATGTGAATGACATGTACGAACATCACATTTCAGATTTGGTATCTTAAAATATACCTCTAGAATTTTTGTGTTTGTTTGTTTTTACAGATACAGAGTCACTATATTGAGAGAGCAGATCTTGCAATTTCTCTTCATTTCAATGGCTACTTTTTGAGAATAGTGCAGGCTTTGGATTTTGAGGTCTATATGTTTGCTTGTCTGTTAATGCTTCATAAAATATACATGCTTTAAATAGGAGAGATGCAGCAGAGTGATACCACCAGAATGACAAACGGTTGCAAGTCAATTCCAGAAGTATACACTTTTAACATAGTTCATAGTTTCCTCACTTTGTGGTCATACGCAGGTTTTGACTAACAAATGCACAGTTAATGTATAACTGACATTCAGCCTATCTGTGAGTTGTGGAGAGGAGAGATTTATGCTCTGCTTACTCCCAGAGAACAGGTTCTGCAATTTAACACGGACTGACTGTGCTGTAACAGAAGAGAAGCCTTTTTGAGAATTGTGCAGGTATTGCTGCAATACCAACATAATTAATAGAACATAAAGCCCAGTCTCAATGCCCCATATCCAGGAGCTTCGCCATAATTCATAGCACACAACATGTATACTTCTTTATATCCTCATACACTTAGCACATTAAAAAAAAAATAAAATTGAAATTTCAGCTGCTATAATTGCATTAGGCAAGCAGGGCAGGAAAAGAATTGCTGTGAGGAGCAGGTGAGGCTTCATCCTAAGAAACTCATAGGCAGCAGCCAAGAGCATTTGTCCGGCCTCGCATCCACACGAGCAGGTGCCAATAAAACAGAGAGGAGGTGATGGGCGATGGCTGTTCTGTCACGGGTGTTACTGGGGTTCTCAATCTACAGAGCATTTAACTTGAGAGGAGCCTGTTACAAACTAAGAGCATTTAAAAAAAATAATAATAGTTCTTAATATTCAGGGGTAGGCTCAGCACCCAAAAACCCAGAGATTATCATGGAGAAGTAAAACTGAAATGAAACACAAGAGTGTTTTCCATAGAAAAAGAATGGAATTAAAATGTATTCTGAAAGATACAATCAGCTTCTGTTACATCAAGTTTGGACAGATGCCAGAGGCTTGTTCCCTTTGTGATATGATTATATGGCCACTAAGTCATTTGGTTCAGCCAATTTGCTGTATATCATGATAAAACCGTATATAGCATAAAATCCACAAAGTTCTGCCCTTTTCCTCTCCTGAGGCTTTCTGCGCAACATGAAAGCAGAGGACAGCTTTAACAAGATCTGGGTGTACTCTTGAGTCCTGTGTAATCCTCCCCTCATGGCTTGTGTAGGTCACTAGGCGGAGATGCTGAGCACATATAAGAATAGATGAGGAAAGACGATGAGCAGTAATGGTGGTGACAGGAGGTCATGACTGCTGTGAGCACCATCCTAAATCCCAGTGGAACTGTCTCCTTCCTCCTCCTTTGCAGCTCTCAGTGTTTGGCAGAGAGAACACTAGCACTGGAATATATCAGACACAAACACTTAACTCCTTCATCCCCAGAAGGATTGCTTATGAAAATATTTCCTAATAATGTGGCTATTATCCTTTTCTTTTTCTTTGTTTTTATTGGCATAATTCAGAAGCTTTCTGATAATTATGCCCACATTCATTAAGGATAAAGCTCTGCAATGCAAGAGTTGTTGTTAGGGTCCTCACAATGCACCTTGTCTCTTCCTGCTAGTCAGGTCTTCAGGGCAAATCCCTCTTCTGCTTTTCACTGGATGGCAGCTTTCTGCCAGCGTGCAAACAAAAGATGAACAGTGGTCTTCTTAACTCCACGGTCTGAAGAAAGCCTTAATGCCAGAAGCTATCATTCACTATTTGACCATGTCCCAACAGGATCCTGTCCTTAGTACACCTTTCTAGATCTACTCCTCACAATATACTGCTGCTTTACAAATGGGTGCAGGTAGGCATCCCTGTATTAATGACAATTATTTTTTTCTTCATATCTAGGTTCTTCCTCTGCTTACATCTACTAGTTCTCTGGTACCGTTCATTAGAGTATTGTTGAGTATGTATTGTTTTTGTTTGCGTGTTTGTTTGTTTTGTTTTTTGTTTTTGTTTTATTATGTGTATATATACACACATACATTTTTCTTCCAGTTTAGCTCAAATATACTGTGAGAACAGAAACAGCCAATACGTTTTCCACTGGAGTTTGAGGCTGAGGAAGCCTGCATAACATTTCAGGGAAAAGGATAAAGTTTGTATAGGATTTTAAAAGCTGTGTTGGGCAAGATAAAAGTGCAATGGTTGATTCTTCAGTATAAATATACACTGATTGTTTTTTGTCAGCAGTATTTCAGTTTGCTCTATGACAAACTTACATTACTCATAACTCGCAATCTATTCCTTAACTTTTCAGTTTTAATTGTTTCCTGGGGAGAAGGGGGAAGAGAGAGAATGTGCGGAATGTGAAGGGAAGTATTGATTTGAGATATTTGAAATATAAATTAAGTTTAGTTCTTCTACTATATCAAATATTGTAGTCATTGGATCAAATTCAAATTTCTCTGTCCAAAACGTACTCCTGACCCCTCTGTGGACAGTGCAGTTTAGCTCCAGCTTCTTTTTTAACATTCTTTGATTTACCCAAAATTTATTAAAACAAACATGGATAATAAATATTTCAGCGCACTTGAAGGCCAAAAACAATCTCTGTTTTATTCTAATCTGACATTAGGTCACAGCCTTAAGTCCTTGGTTTGAAACTACAGGTCCTTTGTCACTTAACCTTTGGGAATAATATCAAAGCAGTATCATAAACCCCAGTTCACACAGACCTGCACTGTCTCCTGTCCCATAGCACGTGAATCTGGGGCGAGGGCAAGTTCTAAACCCACGGGCAGAACTGTTCTGGCACTGGAGGAAAAGCGGTCAGCATTGGTGGTGGTACTGCAACCAGAAGGCGTACATGTGTGTCCATGCGAGTCTCCTGCTCACTGCTCCAAGGCCAATGCCAGAAGCTAGGTCTCCTCTCCCATTCCCTACCTGAGGTCTGTGCGCTCCTTTCCAGCTGCATCTGATAAATGAACGGGACTGCCTAGCTCTGGCCACCCACCTGTGAGGAGACCAGGTTATCCATTAGGAGCTGTACTCACAGACCACCTCTTACACTACTACATTCACATTTATCATTGGTAAAAAGCCACTAAATTTGATCCATGGTACCATCTATCTCAATCTTTCTAACGCTAAGTAGCATTTGTAGTTTTCTCACTGACTTTAATAACACATAATAAAATGTTTGCAGAATCTAGACAATGTAATGACTTCACAACAACACTAAGTACTGTCTATACTTAAGTAGTAATCATAGGGTATTTTTGAAAAAGAAAACAAGCTTTCAGCTATATAGAGTTTGCAACTGAAATACAGTAGGTGAAATAATTGTTTTCCAAAATCAGAAAGAGAAGATGCAGTTAGAACTTTATTTCCTAAATAGTTTAAAATTAGTTCCATTAAATTAATTTGACTGTGCTGTATTGTTATACTAACAGGGCTAGAGATAAGATGGCCCAGTAGCTCTTTTTCAGTAAGTTAGCCATGGGAGGCTGAGTTGCTTTTGGCATACTTCAAGCACTATGCACAGACACAAACCACTCACTTCTCATCTAGTTTTCTTCAGCAGCAGAAAGAACAGGTATTTTGAAGAATAAATTATTCACAAGAGCAACTTCTGTCAGGGATGGCTAAAAGTATCTTCAGAATTCAACCCACATTAATAAATACTTTTGACTAATTTTTTTTGAAACCTCAAAAAAGGCACAATTTTTCCTTTAGAAATGTTTTTGTTCAAAAAAAAAGTCAAAAATAATTTCTGAAAAGAGATTTTAAACCTGAAAATAAAACTACACATTTCATTTGACACAAGTGATTTTTTCCCCCGGTTTTTTTTTTTCAGTTCAGCCAGTGAACTGAATAATCAATTATTCGCACAGCCCTACTGGCAAATAATTCTTATCACAATAATTCCAGAGGGAATTATACTGTGACAAGGAGCTTATACTGTATGGAATTTAAAAGTTTAAAAACGGAGGCTAGCATGATAAACAAGGAGAAATGTTCTGTTCTATTTGGGCACTTTTCTCTTTCAAATTATGACCTCCAATCGAGATGAAACTAAGAAGAAGGGGAAAAAAAAAGAGAAACAAAATAGTTCTCTATATTTTCAAGTGGATTTGGAGTGTCCATTTTGGAAATAGTAAGAAGCATCCACTTCCCATTTATTTTAAATGGGGCGCAAGTCCCAAGCATTTTGAAAGTCAACCCTAATGTAACTCAAGAAAACACCAGAACAAAACCACTTTTGAAATATTTAGTCAGGTTCATGTGCTATGAACAGTTAGTTTTACAGCCTGCTGCTTTGATAGTTTATTCATGAATATCTCAGAACACACTCTACAGAGGAACATAGGTACTTTGAAAAAGAATAAGTGCTTTTGAAAAGAATATAGGTGCCTTATAATTATCCCTAAAGTTAAAGTTCAGCAACGTGATTTTTCAAAAAGAGATCAATTAACCTGCCCATGTAGCAAGTTCTTTCTTCTCCTTACCCTTTATGAGAAACGTCAGAATGAGCTTCCATCAGAACACGACAGAGAACAATAGCTGGGATGCTGCAGCTCTCGTGCGGAGCAACCTGCAGGTACTTTTCTCTTTCTGGTAACGCACAGCAATGGCAGCACTGCAGAGGGAGAGATGCAATTCTAAGTCCTTAAATGCAACTAACACCTAGCAGTAACATCAATGACCAGAAGCAGAACAGCAAAACTCTAGGGCAGGGGGGCCAGCAGGATAAATTTTACCTGTGCAAGAAGGTGCGCTTCAGAGTGATTGCAGTGATATGTCTTGGCCAGTGGTTTCTGTACAGAGGAGGAGAAGGTGTAAGCCTAAAAAGAGGAATATGAAGCTACTTCTCAGATTCAAGTGTTAGTTTTAGGCTAGGCTGTGTATTTACGATACAAACATAGTTTATATATTTATCATTTTAAAATATCTACCAAGAGTGCAGGTCGCCCAGTCATATGCCGAAAGTGTCATGTCAGGACTCTGAGAAGTCTCAGAAGAGAACAAAATAAATTCCATCACTGCTAAGCTCTCAGTTATCCTGGTGGTTTTCCCAAATGTCCTGTCAGTGCACAGACATCTCATAGTGACACTGAAAATTAGTCTGCTTTTAGCACTATTTCTTTACCTTCTCCCCCACACCTCCTATACAAAGATAAAAGAATGAAGTCTGATTTTGATGTACATTTCTTTTTAAAGCACTGGAGTTCTAGGCTTTTTAAGGACTTTTAGGTTATGCATTACTATATTTATTACCAGGACTTAATTGGAACAAGAACATGGCCTTTACTCTTTACATGTGTTTTATTGCTAGTTTGTGCGCATTGTTGGTAAACGCGGAGCAAATTTGGCCAGAACATTTAGAAAAAGAAAAATAAGAAACAAGGCTATGTTGCTTTCCTTTTCTTTTTGGAGAAGAGTCTGACTTCTTTCTGGCAGCTTTCAAAAAGAGATAAGTGGGGTCTCCTGATCAAGCTCTAAGCTTCACCGCAGCCCCCCAGCCCTCTCTCCAGCTCCACTTTCCTGCCCCAGCCAGGCAGACGCAGCGCGGGCACCGCTGTGAGCTCCGTTGGCAGGATTAGTCACCCTCAGCAAATGATGCTACTTTGCAGTTGCTTTTCTCTGAATTAGGACTCATTTTCTTCGTATAAACACAGCTTTCCCTGTTCTCTGTGTTGGTTTTGAAATGGAGGCAGAAGTCTCCTGAGGGTTTTGTTGCTTGAGTAAAATTCTCTCTCCTCCGCACATGAACTTGAAATAAGAGCTCAGAAGTGGAGCTGGTCACAGCAGGTGCCTGTCAGAGGAAGTCCGGGGAGAACATCCCTCACAAAACCCCGATACCGGGACCAGCAGGAAGGCCTTTCCTCTTGCTGACTATGGTGCAATACAGACCGAGCTACTCCTTGCACCAAAGCTCTCCGAGGGGTCTCATTTTGTCAAGTGAAACCTAGCATTCGATGGCACGAGTGCGTGGGGTGGGTTCGACACCCTGTAGGCGCCTCTGTGTCCCTGCACGCAGGGCCCCCGCCCTAATTGCTGCTGCCCCTGCAGGGGGGCAGCCTGAGTCCCGCCAACCCTTGCTTCTGCAGGGGGCGCCCAGCAAGGGACAGCAATCCCCAGGGTCGCTGATTTAGGGATTGTGTCGATGGCTCCTCCCTCAGGAGTGCCTCGAGGCATGTTTTCTCTCCCTCGGAGGCAATCCGTTCCAGCCCATACACTGCTCTTCTACACATACCATTCCTGCGGCACTAACTACCGGGGGCATATTCGAGCCTTTAAATGAGTTCATAGGAGGTCTCTTAAACAGAAATGCTTTAAAAATCTTTTGAAAAGAGCAACAGATGTACTGCTTCACAGAACTGGTTTCCCTGGTGTGGAATTCTGTGCACACCACAGATATTTTTATGCTGCTTTTCTCTATTATAGTCCTCAAAAAGTTACAGCAATCAGTATGAAATTAACCTTGCTTGTTTCTCATGTAGCAGAAATGCTGCTCCCTGACAACGGTTCATGAAAATACTTTATTCCCTACTGTTACACAATAGGTGCTACACCATGAGTCTTTCCATATGCTGAAGAAAGTAAAGGTATTTCTGCTTCTCAGATGTCTGTCCAACATAAATTGGTCATACAAATTTGTAACAGCTCGCTTTGCGTAATTCTGCCTGTGAGAACAAAGGTTTTTTTGCCCCACTGCAGAGTTAAGTAACATTTTTGAATGGTATCGTAAGCACGTCTACTTGGACAGTAATTTAATGTCCACAATTTTAGACCTCCTACACAACAAATTGTTCCTTTTCAGTGGTGCACTGGGAAAAAAAATCAGGGTACCAGCTGGCAGCTGATCCTGTGAAATCCTACTTCCAAATAAAGACAGGAAGTTTGGTGTAATCGCTAGCATCCTAGAGCAGCTTTCTTGGGATTGCTGTTGAGCAGATGTAAGACTGGTATTAATTAAATTAAAACAAAAACAAAAAAAAAGTGGTTTCTTAAGAAAGTTAAAAGTGGTGATACACGTTAATGCAATGCCAGGAATTTCAAATCTAATGTTCAGATTTGTATCGGGATAAATGGGAAAAGAGGAGAAACAGTGACTCCTAAAGACTTTTGAACTTTTGCTTTTTAGTCTGTTAAGCTATAAAACTTTGTAGTGTTACATTACTGAACCTTTCATCTGAGGTTTTTGTGTTGCATTCATAACAAGTTAGCGGGTTATGGAACAAACCTACTATGGGGAACATAACAATTGTTACGATATAGTGCTTAAATTCTGACTGGAATAGGTGGAATGTGTTCCACTTATTATAGAGATTAACAGAGAAGCTGTGTTTAGAATATCTATTCGTCTGGATTGACTTGTTGATAATGACTTTCTGCCCAGTGGATGGATGGCAAACTAAGGCTGGCTAAGCACAGTGTTGGACAGCAGGAAAAAAAAAGGCAAATCTCATTCAGCACGATACCGAACATTTTTGCATGATCAGACAGACAATGACAAGGTACTGCCAAGCAGATTACATTATTCCAGCTGGTGAAGACAGAGCTGCATTCTTGTCCCAGTAGCCCTTCTCCACTAACACGATTCATTAACAGTTACTTAACAGTACTGAGGAAAGTTACTTTACATTAACAGTTACTGAGGAAAGTTTCAGTTGCTGTTTTTTCCCTCTCCTAGTTATTCTTGATAATTAGAACAAACCAATTAAAACCCTTGTGAGACATCATGACAACTCAGAACATCTAGGCTGTGTAGTACCTCTGCAACAGACGTGCTTCCCCTGCTCCCATCCCATCCTATCAACGCAGGCAAGAGAGAGATTGCTGTGTGAAGTACAGGAACTTTGTAGATGAGACCAAAGTGATTCCTGCAAGAAAGAAGGAAAATTTGTAGAGAGAGAAAAGGAAAAAGAGGAACTAATTGTAACACTGATTACAACTGAAAACAAGTTTACATCCGCTGTTTTTTCTCCCTTCTTCAGCAGTAGTCTGGGAACCTACCAAAACAATCACTAGCATTAAATGTTTACTTGGCAGCACTGCATGAAACTGTCATTATTCATCTTCATCTTCGTGAGAGATTTTGCTTCCTCTCCAGGAGAGGCATGACTGCAATGCACCCCAGTTTTGGCATCCTCCAAGCAGATAATAAAAACTTCCCCTTTCTGAGGCTAAAGGTTAGAGCACAACAGATGCATGGAAAAAGTGTAAAATACCAGCATCCTACCTTCTCCTCAGCTGCATCCTTACAAGCATGTCACACCTGGGCTTCTTATCTTCCATTCACCCCCAGTTTCCATCCCATGCTCTCAGATCTGCCATTCAAAATAAAAAGATTATCTGCCATTATTTTGTACTCAACTCTAAAAATACAGCCGCTGAGCCTAGAATAATATGAATGAAAGCTGGAAACAATTTAGAGCACATTTCAGACAATGTGAACTAACATAATTTCATTGATTCTAGTGGAGCCAAATGGATTTACATCAGCTAAGAATGTGTTCACGGGTGAAATTATTCGTGGAACGTGCTGCTGGCAAACTCGTGCAGATTTTATAGCCGCTCTCTTTATTGACACATTTACATGAAAACTAATATCTCCGAAGAAAAAGAAAAAATGAATATTTGGGAAGGGGGTGGAAGTTAGTTCTCTGTAACAGCTAACAACAGCTATATTTGCAGGCAGATATATTTCAGCTTTAGCACTTAGACACTATAATGAGTGTTTTCATACAGACTCACAAAGAAACACAGGAATAGCACTGCTGTTGTTCTACTGCTGGAAAAATTTCTTACAGATTAAGATCAACAAGGTCCTCAAGCACATTTGTGGGTTCTCAGCCTTACTAAGGTGTTTGGTGAGGGCTAAATTAAATAGTATCTAACTCCCTTTCCTGAATTGCATTGCTTTATGAAACAGATGCCTTAAAATCTCTTTTTTTTTTTTTGCAACTGTTTACAAGAGAATTTTAAATGAAAATTAGAAAAATAATTTGGCCATTCCGCTCGGCTAGGTGTATCTAAGTATCTAATGTTAAATATAGGTATTTTTAATGTGGTAAACTGAAATAACTTAGAATTAATTGTTCTGTTCTATTGGGTACAAGCATCATTGAATTATTTTTACACTGTGGACCTACGAAACTGAAGGAGCTGAGCATTTTCACATCTGTTGGTCTTTAAGTTTTTGTGTTTGTTTTTTTTTTTCAGTCTAGAATCAGAAGTTTGAAATGCTTGAATTCTTAGTTGTTTTTAAGACATTTAATAGATTACTATTACTGCCTCCACCTTTCTGTATTTGCATTCTGAGTGTTGTTGATCTAGCTTGTAAACATTTTTAGTTGCCACTTTCTGTTTTGAAGGATGTCATCTAGTAAACTAATGCATTTCAGGAACACTTAGTTTATTTTGTGGCATAAGATTAAATATCACGAGAATAACTTCTCTATTCTACAGCGGATACAGGGGAGAACATAGCAACGAATAGGAGGGTGACCATATTTGAGTGTTTGGACCACTTTTTTAATCTGTGTAAAAGTGTTTTCTGAGGATGACACTGAAATATTCAAAAAAAAACTTTAAAAAAATCTTTTAAATAAGTGTTTTACCTTCATAGAAACCAAATGTTCCAGCCTCTGATCTTTCTATCTTGCTGCTTATTTTTTATTTTAGTTTAATAATTGAATTGATCAGCTGCTGAAGCTGCAGATTTAATTCTGTTATCACATGATAACATTACATAAGGCAAAATCTACTGGATTGTGGTTCGATGAAAGAGGCAAAATTGTCTCTCAGGCCAACACTTTGTATGCTGAACGTAATGCCAGATATAAACTTCTGAAAGCAGAGAAATAAAAGAAAATGACAGCATATTGCCAAATAACTACCTTATTTATATAGTAAAAATACTCTGGGGGAAAAAGCAAATGACAAAGGCAAGCTTTTCATTGCAATCCTTACTGCTATATAAAATCTGTTCAACATACAAGTGTATTAAAACATAACATGAACTCTTTAATGCATTAGGAAATGACATTTTTTTATGCCTAAAAGATATTATTTAGTATTATGTCCAGGGGCTTTTACTGCATGCACTTGAGTTCTGTGAATGAGATATACCTTTTCAAGATACACCATGAATTAAAAAATACATTTGGTGAAATATCTGCTATTCATAGTCTTTTAGAAATACCAATTCTGATTTTGTTTTAACGCAATCTTGTTTTTTTTCTGCAAGATAACTTTGATTTACAGTAACAGTAAACTCCAAAAAATGATAGCACCAAAGAATGCTCTGTGTAAAGCTATACGACTCTGTCACCCATAAATCTTAAACATTTTCTAAAAGCCAATATATTTCCTTAACCATACTTACCAGACTGAGTAAATGGTCTATGAGAGAAATTAAATGATTTTTTTCAGTAAGTGCTTGGCAAAAGTACGCCTAACATTTCTGTAGGTTCAATCCTGTGTCCTTACTGTTGCCCTAAATAAAGTCTCTGTATTGTACATTATCTGAGTTAGGAGGAAGATTGTGCCAAAGCCAGGCATTGGACTCAAGTTTTGGCAGCAGGCTTTGTATTTCTAGCAGTGAAAATCCCAGGGTTCTGAGGTTAGGGGATTAGTTCCTCAGCTACTATAGTTAATGAAGTTATACTTTGCAGTAGTAGCAGAAAATATGCTATCTTTGATTTTAAGATTATCGTAAGCACCTGGAGAATAAGTGTACAGCAGGAGAACCCTCAACTGACATTGGAGCCTACGCAGCCTCTCTCTTCAGAAGAGCAGGGCTCCGGTGCTTGGGGCTGTCTGTCTGCAAGTGGCCGGGGGAAGGAGCGGCGAGACCAGAAGCACTGGCCCCGCTAGCATTGGCCTTCAAAAGGAAAGCAGCGAGTATCCACCAGGCGTGTACTCATCAGTTACAGGCTGAGACGTGGATCGATCAGAAGTGATCATGCAGTTCGTGTTCGTATTGACCAGCATTTAACTTGACGGTAGCTCCCATTTAAATAATCAGAACTTACCAAAACGTTCACTAGCGTGTGAACACAATAAATCATATAAAGGCGTAAATATTTAAATTCAGCACTTGCGTGCTCTTATTGTTGGGCTGGCTCAGCGCAAACAGTGGGCAATTCCATGCCCTGCATGTTATATTTTCTGTATGAGTCTTAGGAAGTTCTCACTCCTATGGGAAAGGGAATTATGCTGCTCTTTTGGACTTTGTTTTCTTTTTTAATTTCAAGCTCTCTAAACTGCTTGGAAGTAGGCCACTGAGAAAGCAAAGCAAAGCAAACATGCTCTCCGAGTCTGGGTTTTGCTGCTCCCCACTAGATACATTAAACTCATCTGAGGAAGAATAAGAAGCTATTTTCCCCAATTTTCCATACTGCCTGTGGGAATCTAATTCAATTTCCTCCCAAATTTAGCAAAGAAAACAGTAAAGAACAAAGTTGAAGAGGCTTCTGTAAATCTCTGGATTCTAAGGTACTGAGGTGCTGTAGGATTACTGAGCACAGGTTAAACTTCTTTTCCAGACACAAAGCTACTTACAGATTTAAGAAGCTTAAAAACCTGATCCAACATTAGTCCTTGATTTGCAAATGAAAAAGTAGTATATCTACCTATACAAAGTTATACTTGTTATTACTGATTTTTTTTATCCCTTATTATTGATGTAGCCCCATTCCACAAAGGAATCTTAGTTTCAGTGGGAGATTATGACGTATTAGTTAAATTCATGGAAAAAGACTGGCAACCAAATGCCTTTCAAAAAATAAACAAGTGAAACAAAGGACACACATTTCATTACTCTCATTAAGCATCTACAGTATAGCAGCAGACTACAGAGGCCTTATCCATAACTTCCAGAAAAAAAAGATGTAGTTCCTTTTTGGTCTTTTATTCTGCAGAGCATCATGGACCTGACATATTCATATGGCTCAAAAACACTGAATAAAAACCAGAATTGACTTTTCTGCTTCACACGAGTTGGAACATTTGTTCAGCAGACCTACTTAAAGCCAGCAACCCAGGCCATTTTCTGATTGCCACCTGGCCTTACTTGTTTTGACCCTTTTAGCTCAGAACTCCCTGAGATGGCTAGTCCCCGCAGAGAGCACTGGTAGCCTAGATTGCAGTAATTATCTGTTACCTCTTTTATGTGTGTGTTCTCACTGTCTATTCCTCCGTCCTCGCAGAAATAAATTGGCCAGCAATCATTGTATTTCTTCACAATAGCACCCTTTGTACTTGTTTTCATCCCCACAAAATCTGCTTCAATAGTAAAGCCGTGTAGACTTTTATTAAGCTTTGGAAATCAGGATAAGGACTGGCATGCTTTGTGTTTTTTTTGACATGACATGGAAAAATCCTATGATGTAATGGGTGATAATGAATAACAGTATTCAACAGACGTGAGGTTTCCGAGACTAAGTGATCCCTCTATGAAAAGATGTTCCACTTGTTATGAGAGATTTAAAGGGAAAACAGTTTTATGTATGTATTTTCATGTTGTTTTCCTTCTACATTCAACAGTACAAGAATTTTGGCACTTACCTGTACGGACAGTTTCTCAAGTTATGACAAGTTTGCCTCATAAAGTGACAAAGAAAATACTTAAATAAAAAACCACCCTAGATGTAAATCTCAAAAGAAAAATAATTCAGATCCAAAGCTGTCTTTATCCCAACTATTTCATGATGTTTTAAAGGTGCATATATTTTAACTTCTGCTTTCTTAATCTATCAAGAGGACGATATCTCTCTTCCTCTTTCATTGCTGAGGCATCACTTAAAATGTATTTACAACATAGAATTTCTGTCTTTGGCTAAATCATATTAGAAAGCTGGATCCCACTGGTGAAGCTGCTTCAAGGTCATTAGTAACCTTGAGAGGGATAATGTAGGCGACAGCATTAACACCTTTGATGTCATGCTCAAAACAGCCCGGTCCTTTAGGACAACCAACAAGGTGCTGCAAGTAGCTGCTAGCACTGAGGAGCTCACTAAGGTGACTTCATTGCTAAGACTGTTTTCAAATGCCTACTGTAGGCAGTGCCTCCCAGTATTAAACCTGTGGGGATGGTCATGTGCACACCACCCTGCGTGGGCAGTCATCAAGAGCAAACACGCCAAATCTTGTGCAAGTTCTTAAATTGGTGCAGAGAGCTGACCCATGGCATGTAACAATTAAGAATCCATATAGAGGGCTTGCAAGTGTGTTTTAAGACTATTTTTTAAACTTTAGCTATGACCTAGAATGATCCAAAAATGTATCTAAGTGAGGAACATATGGCTAGCTTTAAAAAAAAAAAAAAAAATGTATCAGAGCTTCTCTTGTCTTTCTTTCTCATGAATGATCCCTTCAACATAAATGATCCCCTCATGTGCCCCCCAGTCTGTTGGTTGGCACTCACATGCAAGTGAATCAGCACACTATTAGCAATTACCTTGGCGATATTTACAGCATTTTAATGTCAGTTGTCTATATGTAAATAGAATCTGTGAGGAACGCAGCGCGCCCAGGGCTCCTGCTCCCACTAAAACAGAACTGTTCCTTGAACACGCCAGAATGCTTCCTACACCTTATATAACTGCCAAAAATATCATTTAAATTGCTTTATGACAAAATAATGAGTCTGTCAAAGATGAGTGGTCAGAAAAACAAATTTGTTCTCCTACACAATTAGAGTTTATAGTGTTGGACAGCAATATCAATCTCCAGTGATTCAAAATTGGATTTGCACGTTGGAGGGAAATGTAACCAGGCTGCCTAGGCAGGAAACATTCTCACAGGTTGAACTGGAAAAATGGAAATCAGATGAGTAGTAGAAACATCAGGATGAAAGTTTCCAAACAGAGAAGTGTTGTGGGGACTTGGTGTTCACTTTCACAAGCTCAGCACAAAGCAGCTCCCACAAATATTAAAAAAAAAAAAAAAAGTCTAGAAAAAACTCACCAGACTTAACAGCCACCATTCCCTTCAGGCAGACAGCTGTCTCAAGGCCTGTATCCCCCCATAGGTAACCTAGCTGCACAAGGGTAGTAGGGTCAGCTCCTCAGGAACAAAGTAGAAGCAGAGCAAACAGACTTTGTACAGGATTTTCTGATACAACCGATTTACTTTCACGTGCTTGTTAAAAGAGCCATGTACATTGACACCAGTTAGCAGATGTATCTACACTTATTTTCCCCCACCTCAGTTTCCTCACCAGTATGCAGCAGTCTTCCAGAGCCCTAGGAACTTCAGCTTTCCCTCAGCATTTCTTTCTGCCTAGATCAGTTTGCTGTCTCAGAGCGATGTCCCTCCAACAAACCAGAAATCCCCCCCTGCAAGAAAGCAAATTGGTTCCTGTCTCTCACTTATTTCAGTGGTTACACACTCACTGCTTTTTTCTCCTCTGACCCCTTAGGTTATTTTGTGTTATCATGATTGTGTGTATCTTCGGTTTAGGAGTCTTCTATTGTCATCTTCCTATGCACAGAAAAACAACCCATCACTTTTCTTAATAGCAGTGCCATTTAACAAAAATTTAGATCTCTATATAACAGGGCATATCTCATACACTGATTTCCAGACAGGTATCTTTTGTTCTCCAGTGGCTAATCATGGAAAATTTACTTCACAATTGATGCAAGTCTTTAAACAACAGCATTTTGGAAACAATATAAAAACGAAGCACACTTTCTTTTGTCTGGTGTGTCTAATATGTTTTGGTAATTTCCATTTGAACAGTGCCAATCCTGTTTTTCTTTAGAATGAGTGTTGCTCAAATAGGAGCAGTTCCATCTGCCTCATTCCTAGCACCGAAGAGAATACTACACCATCTACTGTATTACAGATTCTTGTAGATTTTCTTCAGCAGCCACTTATGACAACTGCAAGTTTGTTTTACCCTGGGGATATATATATATGTGACCAGTTGCTTCAGGTCATATTCCTTGCAAATGGAAGTCAGCTTGACAGCTGTTAATTTGCACTTGGCCATTCCATGTGTTGTTTTGCTCTAATTATTGGTCAGTGTACGGAACAGGTGACAAATGCCCACACGAGAACCCTTTAAATCACTACATGTACAATCATTAGGAAAACAAACAGCCAGAGTCATTAAATACCAGTTTTCTCTCCAGCCCCAAACAGAAACAGATTTTAGCCATTGCTGACACTTATTGGAAAGGTATAGGAAAAAAAAGTAACAAAACCTTGCTGTTTATGAAGCTAGTTTTCCCATTCTGTACGTGTCCTAGTTTCAGGCAAAGAGAGGAATGTAAGGAAATACAGTTGTTCAAGGAACAGATGCAGAATCTCATTTATCTAATGATTTTGCACAAGGTTTGATTAGGTGTTATTTCCTGAGTTAAACTAAAACAATACATCTACTAAAATATTTCCCCCAACCTTCAGCTACTACAATTATATCAAATTAGAACAGGGGAAAAAAATTGCTTTCTGAGCAAGACATTCTTGTCCAGCAAGTGCTGGCAAAACACCATTACACTGAGCTTAGATTTCTCAAGGTTCCCTTCTACTGAAGTGTGCCGTTGTAGAGGATATTTAATTCAAGTCTGTTTTCTCAGACTCCCAGGGCCTAATTCAGATCTTAATTTGGGCCAGAGTCTCTAAGGACACAAACAGAGAACTTGTTTTTATCCATGAGTAGCAAGTAACGCCTGAATTTTTGCAAGATTGTAGACCTGTCTGTAGTGAAAATTATGAATAATTTAGTTGATCTCAGTGGAGCTGCGTTAGTGAAAACAAGAGAAGATTCAGCATCTTGGAGTCTTGGTGAAATTAGTGCTGTTAGACCTGTGTGAGTTGAAGATAATATAACATGCTGTTTGAGCAATGTGTTGTGAAACAAGCTAAAACAATCATAAGTCGCTATGCCGAGAAGCAGAGTGGTTGCCATAGAGTGTGCTGTAGTAAAACTTAATCTCAACTTAAACACAGCTCTAAATAATATCCTACTTCTAAACCCAGCTCTAAATAATATCCTACTTCTTTTATTTTTGCCTTTTAAAAATAGGTGTAAGTGCAACCTTCACGCTACTGGCTGTAAAGAAGAAAACAAAAGACTACTTTGTGAATGTGAGCATAACACAACTGGCCCAGACTGTGGAAAATGCAAGAAGAATTACCAGGGCCGACCGTGGAGCCCTGGTTCTTATCTGCCTATACCTAAGGGCACTGCTAATATCTGTAAGTAGCTTTGTATAATAAGAATATTTCATTATTAAAGTTCTGCCCATATCATGACTCTGAAGGAAGATTAATTTGGGGAAAAGTTTGTCCTTCTTTTATGACATAATATGTATAATTTGACAAAGTTAAGAGCACGTTAATTGTAAGCATGCATCATCTGTGCTATTATGTGCTTGTAAATATTTTGCATGAGAACTGCATGCTTGCATCCGTGGACAAATCCCTGGACACTGCATGGAAAGGGCTAAGGAATGAAAAATGGTACCCTTCACATAAAGAGCACACACGGGGGAGGGAAAACAGTGGGAATACCTGCCATACTGCTCCAGCTGAGAGCTCACCAGCTCTCCACCCATAGATCTTTATTGCCTCTGGATTCAAAGCAACCTCAGCTCAATGCATCAGACGAGGTCATTACTGAAATTTTGTCCGTTTAAGAAAATTTAAAAAAATCAGACTAAATCCTTGCTATTAATAACTAGATCTAAAGGTTGATAAGGAAGTTTGTACCTGATGTTGACCTGCAGTCCAGATTCACATGCAATCTTGTTAATCTCTGTGTTTAATGGGGAAAGTGAGGGCGAAAACTGGATTTTTATATCTGCCTGTTTCCAACTAATACCCATTAAACAATGTGCATACTCACCATTCCACACATACTATTCCAGAACTCTTTCATATCATCCAAAGGAAGTTATTGGCAGCTGCATTTCCTCGTCCTGGACAAGATTAAGTCAAACAGAACACGATGCTGAAAGAGAGGTTGTGACGACAAGTATCAGCATCAGTTCTTCCCTTCATGCATGTATGATATACACAATGATTCAGATCCTCCTAGCCTGAGTAAGACTCAAATTCCTTTGAAGAAAGCATTAAAGATGATGATAAATCATCAAACCTTTTGACAGAACTTACTAGCTTCTTTTAAGAAAAAAGTCCAGATTTTTGCTATGATTAAAAGCAAAACATTCATTTCTAGAATATTAGAATATAAAAATTTACAGAAAAGTTACGTAGCAGAAAGAGATATGTACTGCATTGAATGAAAACTTTAAAACCAGAAGCAATGTGCAGTGCTCAGAATGTTATCTAAGACTTCAAAGCAGCAGCTGTGAGGAATCAAGACTCAAAAATGAGTATCACAGGAAGCAGGACCTCATAAAGTTAAATGTGAGAGTAATAAACCAAGTAAAAAACCGTGAAGTGTGGAGGTATGAAATTAAGATAAAATTCATACTGAGTAGAAAAAATGAAATTTCAAAAGCAGAGGAAGAACATTTTGTAAGAGAATTTACTTTTCCCCATGTTATAAAAAGTGAACATTGCCCACAGAATTAATCCTTTAAAGTTATGTTTGGAAAAAATGGGGAGATTTACCAGCTTGAATTTATTTTTATATATATTTGTATACATACACATCTTTATGTACATATACATACCATGTATATAAACATACATGTACATACATGTATATATATCATGCAGTTGCTACCCAGAAATCATCTAAACAGGGCACTAAATACATCTGAACATGAAAATGACGATCTTTCTAAATGCAGCTTGCTATGTCAGTTACATCATTTTAAATCAGCTGAGATTATACCAAAAGAAAGAGTAGGATTAGAGTACATTGAAAGGCTGCCTGACACTTTTTTAAAAAAACTTTCAACTCTATTGAGTTCCATCAAAATCCAAACCTGTAGCAAATAAAAGGAAGGTTTTTTTTTTTTCTGTTGAATATTATCATTATTATTGTTAATATAGCATCATGAAAGTGTAACCTTATTTGGGCTGACCAAAGTGCTCCTCATGCCTCAAATACTGACTTCAGCAGTGCTCACCAGTAGCAATTTATGGAAAACTGGAAGAAGCAGGTGAAGTTAGAAGGATTTCCTGTTTGCCTTCCCAGTTCCGAGCTGTAACATGGCTTTCTGAGCTGGAGCCTCCTGTGGTGCTGAGGAGAGAGAGAGACAGCCGTCATAAGTTTGATCTCAGTGACATCTTATGGCAACACACTTCACATTTTAAAGACACGAGTGAAGTGTATTTCCTTTTGGTTGCTTTCAATGTTTTTATTTGGTTAAGCCTGTACCTCCCTAGGAAGAAACAGGGGATAATACAACCATTTTTACATCCGTTATACCATTTACAGCTATATAGACTTGGCAAAGTCTGATCTTGTCACATATAAAAGCCACGCCACATTTCTGGTTACCTGTGCTGTTCCTGCTCTCTTCTGATTCTATGATGTCATTTTTGGAATTGGCAAGGCTAAAACTGCACACCATGTTCTAGACATGAGCACAACATGGATCTTTTACAGTGGCATAAAAACGCGTGTGCTTTGTGTTTTGTTATTACACGGATCAGCCCTTGAGTCCTTTTTAAGAACTGGTGTCATGGCGACAACATTTCTTCTGGCATCAAGGCTGACATAAGTGACAGGTTGTGTTACAGTTGTTCATTCAGAAATGTCATATTTGAGTTCCTTGAAATCACTGTTTGGGTGAATACTACCACATACCAATTCTTATTGTTCAATATTACTTTTGTCTTCTAAAACACCTTCAGGTGATGGGAGACATTTGGAATCTTCCTCAATTTGTGACAGTCTCTCTAACCTTCTTTGTTGCGAACATCAATGCACACAATTAATTTTGCATTCAGTATTTTTATACCTTGATTGCCTGTCTACCCAATCATCTCTTTGTGAAGCCTCCTGCTTCTGATGTGTTTATTTTAACATACACAAAAAAAAACCACTTTTATGTCTGCAGCAAGTTTATTCTTAAAACACTGTGGTTTATATTTAACTTGACATAATTTTATGCTTTTTTTCCCTATCTTTCTCAATTGATCTAACTTACACTTTTGAGGTGTGTCTTTCTGAAGTCTTCTACATTCTGCCAGTTAGGTTGGGTTTGTTTTGTTTTTAGTATAGTTCATTTTTATAAATTTTTTTTTTTTAATTGGTTATACATAATTATTCTGAGTCTTCCATACACTTTTACTTGTATCTATGCTATCTGCGTTACATTTTTTAAGCTGTTCATTTCAATTTCCTTTTACCTCACTTCCTCATTTTTATCTGCTCTCTCTCTGAAAGTGAAATATTACTGCAGTGGGTTTTTTTTTTTGGTCCTATTCCTTCTCAACAGCTGTGTTCGCTCACTCCAGAAGTGGTTCTCTGATAACTGCTTCTTGAATCAGGTCCCATGCACTACTAAGAACTAAATAAGCTTCTCTCGTGGGTTTTCTGATCACTCGCTACAAGCAGCAATCATTCCTGATATGCAAAAGCTGCATTTCTTTTGTCACTTTCTGATTTAATCCAGCATTAGTTGCAGTATCTGAATGTTTGCATTATTCTGTAATCTCTCTGCATAGGCAATGTAATTTCACTTACGCTGTTGGGTTTATGTCACCACCCCCATCATGTGATCAGTAACGTAGCCCTAGCACTACACTCTCCCTAGTTAGCCACAACTTCTGTAAACATTTTTGGAAACATACCGGTAGAATTAACTTCCTTATCTGTCTTGACTCTAAAGTTCCCTTGATATTGTACTTCAGTTCCCTGGGGACACTCTGCATAATTGGTGCTCCAGTACTACAGTACTACTTTTGACTCTTTTCCTTCCTCCAAATTTCGGAGTCAACCTTTTCCATCTAAGACCAAAATATTTTTAATTTTGAATGGATTTAAAGGTGGGTTGTTGTTTCTTTGTTTGTTTTGGTTTGTTTTCTGTATGAGCAATTAAATAAGATACAGTTAAAATGTAGGTACATAAATGAAACAGTCAGAAAACTCTGTTTTCACAAAATAAAAAGATCATTTCTCTAGAGGTTTGCTGATTTGGAGGAATTTGCTCACATTCAACAGGAAGCCTAATGACTGTTGCAAAATCTTTCCAAATTGGATCTTTTTTCCACTGTTCTGCTTCTGCCAATAAGAGTTCATCATACCTCTTCAAGCTACAGCTCATGAAATACAAAATCATTCTAGATTATATTCTAGTCATAGTCTAAAACTTGATATAAAGCTGTTATCTATATCCTTCTCATCTTCAGTCAACACAAGTTATACAGGAGAATGCAAAGCATTTTTTCTCTGCTTTGCTTGTGAAAGACATCAAATACTCTGTTGTTTACTGGTACTAACAATATTTCCACATTTGTCTACTGCATAGCATTTATTTTATATTTTTCACTCTATCTTATTGACTATTTTGTGATTACATTTATTCCCTTGTGCTGCCACATTCTACGGATAGTTCGTTCGGCAATATGTTTTGACACTCAAAGTGAACTTATTGAATTTCTCTGTACTTGGTATTACAAGATAGCTTTTCTCCTCAGCAGTCATATGTGTCTGACAGCACTAGCCCTTTTCTTCCTCCTGTTGTTTAGATCATCTCTGGCACTTATGTTCTTTGCTCCATCAGACAGAGCTGTCCAAGACCGTGCTGGGCTCCCATCCATCAATGCCTGCTCGCTTTTTGTCAGTCCCTCCACAACCAATAACCTGTACCAGAAGTGTCTGACACTGAGCTAAAAAATGCCTCCCAGCTGCTACATGACTTTCCTAATACATAGTTCAACACGAAACAAAGGATTGACCAGGACATAAGGAACATTGGTGGGTTTTTTTCAGTCAACAGTTAGGCAGATAGTCTCAATCAGATAACTGAATTTCTCCTGCAGCAAGTCCCCCTCTGATAGCACAGCCGCTGTCTCAGCAGCATGGCCTTAATCCTCCCTGAATGGGAAAAGACTTACAAGGCACCACTGCAGCACAGCTGCCACAGAAACAGATTATGGCCAAAAAAAAAAAAGGCACTTGAATTATTGCACTGATTACCCTCATCTGTGTTTGTAGTTTTCTCCATGAATATTCGATGACACAAAGCCATCTTGAAGGACCAGCATAAATGAAGTTGGCGAGGAGATTGCATGATGGCAGACTTGCTAATCAGACTTGCTAAATCAGTCTCCATAACATGTATCCCTATAACTGAAAAGTTCATGGATCCAGCTGTCTTTTGAAAGCAGACTCACAATGTAGATCAGTCCCATTTTCTAAGCATCCCATTCTCTCAAGCAACTGGCAGCACCCTTCCAGTGCCTACTTTCATGAAAGAGGGAAAGGAGGTGGTCCCATGCGATCTCAATTTAGAGGAATGGGACATGCTTAAGAGGTAAAATGTTGCTCCTTGACAATTTTGATAACATCTTTCAGACAGAGGATGGAAGTCAGGAATGTAATAAGTTTCAAAACAGCAAAGCCTTTTGCTATTCTCATATTGCTTATTAATTTTGGCTCATGAAGCTTATAGAAGGTGTAAAGCCACAGGAGGATGTCACACACAAGCTGTATGAGGCTGGGAAATTTGCTAGTGGGGGCAAAACTGTAGTATGTTTGCGTAGGAAAACTGAGGAAGACAGAAGTGTCAAGAAAACCTGCAACTGATAAAATGACTTGCCTCGTACTATGCATCCACTGCAACAGTCAGCAGCACATTGCAGGTATATACCTAAAACACAATGCACAACAAAAATTCATGCAAAATTTCCTAAGAATTGTGTCTATCACTGTGTACAGCCCTTTGCCTGAATACAAGTTTGACAGCATGCAAGAAGTTTACTCCTGGGATCATAATCACTCCCTTTGAGGGATTACAAGATGCTAGGTTCCTCCAGCTGCTCAGGGCTTTAAATTGCTACAGAATTCAGAACTTCTAAAATTGATGTTGACGATCTACTATTGCAATCATGCTTCAGTGGAGGATTTGCAAAGGGAAGGAAGACTCACTGCAGGGAGTGCTGTCATGCGGCAGCACAGACAGATATTCCAGCAAAAAGAATCGGAGATGGCATTAACAGCCCTGCTCTAACTCTTTCCTATGGAATCCAACTCTGGATTTTTCTCCTGTTTAAGAGTCAAAATGTGTGATTGTAGAATGCATTTACAAGAACATCTCTTTTGTCAGAAAAGCTCTTACACAGCTTTGATCAGCTGTGAGTCCAGTTAATAAGTCCAAACTTGCACTGCATTATCTACTATTGTATCCTGCCATGCCTCCATAACAGGCAGCCTTAATTCTCAGTCTCCAGGCTGTGTTCACCTAGCCTGGATAATTCACTGAGCTCTTGGTGACACTCATTCCCTGCAAACATGAGCTGCAAGCCAGGTGTAGTGCTTTGATAGCAGCAAGAGCCTGTCCCTGGCTCCCTGTCGTACGGCAGGTGCACATACAGCTTGTGATGAAGAAGAGGCAGAGGAGCCCATGGGAAAGACAGTAGCCAAGATCGAGTTACCAGAATAATTCCATCCCAAACACTCTCTGTGCCCAGGAAGACATGCAGCCTGGCTGCATTAACTGCTCCACTGGCAGGAAGCATGCACACACGTTGAAGACCAAGGAGACAGGAGGAGCTGCAGCACATGACCTGCCATCGAACAGAAAGCAGCGTGGCCCTTCTCACTGACACCATTCTTTTGTGTTATGCATTTCATACTGACGTGATCTGCACAAGAAATCAAAAACCTGCTTTCTTTGCAAGCATCCAATTTGTGGTGTTTTTTTTTTCCTCCTTTCTCAATAGAGTCATCTACATGGTGACTAATAGCTAAAACAACCCCTCTCTTGATAAAGGGGAAACAAGAAAATTACAAGGCAGATGCAAAAGACCATATGCAAGGAAAACACCATTTTTTTTTCTCTCAAGTAAAGCGAACATATTTAGATGCACTTACTGTGAACATGTAATATACCGAACTACCACCCCCAAATTAAGTTAAAAATAATAAATAGTACTGAAGACATGTTCACCCTGAAATGTTTGCCATTTCAGGGGCAGGAGCTACCCCTGAACTTAGCATGCTTTACTCACTCTTTCCTCAGTATAGGACTCCATTACAATTAATAACCATCCTGGTGATTCCACGTGGAAGAAAATTTAGATGGAACATTGCTTTGGTTTGGGTATACTCAAGATACATAAACGCAGTCACTCAGTTTTATTTATTTAGCGGTATGTGCCCGGTTCAGCTCTCTCTGTAATGTGCTCCCACCATGAAGCAGCATGCTATTCAAGGTTAGTCTCCAAAGGGAGGGGTAAGTGGTATTAACAAAAATCAAGCTGGTTACAGAAGATCACACAAACATGGAAACTCTGTACGGAAATAGCAAAAGAGCTTTCAAACAGAACCTGAAGACAACTTAGCAAGGTTAATGCAGAGCCCTTCAGGCAAGCAGGCTTCTTATTCTCATTTTTCTCTGCCCAGGAAGCATTTACCACTATGAATTCATTGAAAATTTTCAAATAGAGTAAAAGGAGGAGAGCAGACTTGCAGGAAAACCTCTCCTTTTGCTACAGTCTGTTCAGGACAGAAAGGAAAGGGTATTTGTGTATGTGTGTAGGCGAGAAAGAGGTTTGAGGCGGGGGAGTATACCCGAAGGAAATACAAATACAAATTCACAGTGGAAGTGGAAGTGTGAGAACACAGGATCTGTACTTCATCTAATATTTTTGCAGTTTCCATCAGTGTATAAAGGAAAACGAATCCTGCTAATTTAAAACAGCTACAACGACTTGTAAAAAAATGAAACAAGTTGCTGTTGAAACTTTGGAGAAAAATGTTTGAAAATTGATTGTCTTTCTGACAATTAGGGCAAAGGGACAGAAGTTGTCTCACATTAACTGAAAATGACAATAATGAAATAAGCACTTTTTGTTGCATTTAGAACAAAACCCATGTTGTTCTATTATGATGGCATCCTTATTTAGCTTCTAATACTTACTGCATGATTCTAAAATTCTGCAAAATACAAGTTAATCTCAGCAGAAATAGACAAAGTTTAGAAACAGCCTCTGAATGTGGGGCTCAGTCAGCCAGCACTAGGTGCTACCCCCAGTGCAGTGCCTGGGTGTAAAACCAAGGCGTTGCCATTCCAACGCATGCCCCAGGACTGATGTGGTGAAACACCAAAGATCTATTTATGTCCACCATTCTACATATGCAATTGCTTCAGCATTGTCCTTGCCATGCCACGGTTTCAAAACGATCCCAACTTGACTCCACCACCTTGCTTACACTGAGTATCATTTATCTGTAAGACATGGCTTTGCTCCAGCATGCTTAACTGCAGAACAAGGTCCATACCGTCTCTAAGACAGAACTTCAAGATAGATTTTGAAAGAAGTATAGCAGATGTTTAATGGAGAAACACACAGATTTCTGCAGTAAAATGCATATCATTAAAGTCAGTAAAACTTACAAAAGGAAAACTGTATTTAACTGAGAGGATGTAAACATCCAGGGCTTAAGTACTGATCTGCAATTTAACCCTGGAAACTAGGAACAGCACCAGTAGCAATATCATTTAATCTAAAGAAAATAGCATTTCAGGAAATATTTCATGTCCACATTTTTGAACATGAAGCTAGACACCTTTCAGGGCAGACATGACCTCAAGCTACGCATCTGGACTACATCAAGCAACATGAGATCCCATATTGCTAATTTAGCAGAGGAGTTTTACTCCTAAGCAGTCCCACCTCTTCTGGTAAATCTCACCTGCCTCTGGAATGGTTTCCTTGCATTAATTCAGCTTAGGAATTGAAATGAAAGCAGGGAAAAAAAAATCAATGATAGGTTTAGTCAATATGACCAACCTAATGCATTAGATTGTTTTGCTCAATTACATTTCTTTTCCATAACTTAATTTAAGTAACCATCAGGTAAAAGATGAAAAAAATAGCTATATACAGTTAATGCAACAGAAGGTATCAACTGATTTAAGCAGCTGGCCAAAGCAGTTAGCAATGCATTTATTCCTTGGTTAAATTATTTTCCTAGATCTGCATAATACATGCATGACTGATATTTTTATCTAAAGCATTAAACCTAATGCCTGGTTAGTTCAAATACAAAACTGTTCTGAACACATTCATGAAGTTCAGAGACCTGGTATAGGTCCCAGAAATATCCATCTGTCAAGACATTTTAGTGGTCCCTGCAGTCTCATACTGAAAAATCTAAAGACTCTGCATTTTGAAAGGGCTGGATGCATATTGGTAATTGCTTGGTTTTAACTATCCATTGATACAATATTCTGAAAATTAGGAGAAAACTGTTTTCAGAATTTTAGGTGCAATAGTGTTGCTGACTACAGCAAAAAGCTAACAACACCTTTTCATTATTTCTTTTTCTCTACAGGTATACCCAGTATTTCCAGTATTGGTAGTAAGTAATAAAAACAGTATCGTTTTGCATTGTCATTCAACTTCTTGGATCTTATTTCCCAACATCCATTTCTGTTGTAGATAATGTTTCTCTGAAATGTGCTCTACAGTGAAGGGGCTATGTATTGGTTTACATTAACACATAACCATATTATGTGGTCAGAGAGAATGTCACTCCTGACAACACATATGCTTTCAGCCACAGATTTTCTGATCTGTTCTGATAAGCAGATGAAAGTTGAGTACTATAAAGCTGAGTGCTATACAGAGAATTAAGACCCTATTCTACAGAAAATATTTGTTGAATATATTTTGTATTAAAAAAAAAAAGTGCTTGCTAATAACAGAGAAGTATAGGACCATTAATTGTCATGTATATATGCATGCTTAAATTCAAAGAGCAAACAGAAGAATTTATAAAAACACTTCTAATTTTTATGCAGTAGCTTAGCAGTTGCAGTGTACCTGTTGGAATCTTTGCATTACCTCCATTGCCCTTTGAACTGAGCTTTCCTGCACAGAGCAAATAGAAGTGCAGAAAAAACACTTGCAATAACACTGCTTTTCTGTATGTTTTTAAAGCAATAAAATATTACACTTCAACTATGACAAAACCATAATGCTGTAAAGAACTGGTATATCAATGAAATAGATTATTCATTATGCAAGAACACTTAAAGGAAGAGCATGGTAACTCAGCTCTGAGTCTCAGCTGAGTTCCACAGCAGAGAAGTGCGTGTTAGCTGCTTACAAATAAAGCACGGAGGTAAAAATGGTATCCTGCTGAGGCTGACAGAATATTCCCCTCAGCTTTGCAGAGACTTCAGATAGAACTTGTGTGATGCAGGACTATCACAATGATAAAATACCACAATAGTAAAATACAATTTGCCATACCTGATATCCAGCTGAAAAATCTTCCACTAATTTGGGTAAAAGTGCCTTGCTTCTTATGATGCACGGCCAGGTCTGTCAATTTATAAATAACTCAGTTTACTGAAGCTCATGAACAGCACTGATTTGTTAAACTCTAGACAGCAAGTTAAAGGTCATCAAAATTATCCTGCTTATAAATAAGAACAGTGCTAACAGCTGAATGCCATGACATGTGTTTTGTAGTTTTAAATAGCAAAACAGCATCAATGACAAGGACCTGCAAATGAAAGCCTTCAATTCTAATAATTTTCCTCCTTTAGTATCTCCTTTGATATTAGCATGAATGCAAATGCATAAAGATATGCTATTTTCAAAACCTTGAGTTTATATACATATTTTACAACCCAAAACAATGAACTAAATGAAAAAGAAAAGCTTATGTCAGTGTTATCAGGAATATCCTGCTATGAATAACAGAAATGGGATGAATGGGAAAATAGGTCTTTGAAGTATGGTTGTGCTATAGTTTCTTAGTATCTTGTTGCATGGACTATATGGTTGTTTTCACTTCACACTCCATACAGCCTTTGTCACCACATTTACCATTTCTGAGCATCAGCAGATGTTGGCCTTTGAAAACTTAATAGGGAAACTCAAATGCCTTTTAAACAATGGTGACCTGAAAGGATGCAATGTTGACCTCTTTGTGTTTTACACTGGGGTGATTAGTACCATTTATCTATTAATAATGGAGAAAATCCTGTTTGACATGCCATAGGAAATACAAGAATTACTTCAAGTCTATGCTTTATCTTAAATACTCTGTAAACATCTTGGAGTAATATGTGGTAGAATTCAACAAATTTATTTGCCTACCTGGAAAGGATGAAGCATGAGCATCTCTTCATGAGCACAAGTAAATACTGATAATCTGCTTGTTTTTTTCATGCTTTATTTCTTAAATAGCTCAGGGGAAAAATAGCTCTTCTTGCACAATGTTTTGAACATCTTTCCTATAGGATAGAAATAGCAGAATTATCAGTTAAACAAGGATAGAAACCATGAATTTATCCTGGTCTCTAAAAGAATTTAACAAAAGTACAATTAATACATAAAACCAAACAAGATTAATTAGTTGTGGCTGCTTTAATGGATTCTGCATGATTTTTTCTTTTGTCTATATTAATACAATATTTGTGTTCATATCAGCAGTGCTCCTCCCCACCTGAGGGCAGGAAGTTATTCTCAGGAGATACAGTTGAGGTTTTATTTTGCCTGACAGCGAACAGTACTATGGGGGTATTGGCTTTTCTGTGCTTCGAGCTTTTCCTCGTATGTAAGACAGGGACAGGAAGGAGGGAAGGAATAAACACTAAACTGCCAGCATACAAATAACATGCCATTGCAACCAATGTTCATTAGACACTCTTAAGACTGCAATGAAAGCATGCCCAAGAGAAATAAAATATATTTAACTGCATGCATATATACGTATCATTCTGGATCAAAAAATCATTCTGAATACAAAGGATCTTGTATTAAAGCAGCTCATCATTAAAGTTTGAGCACAAAGAAAGAGTGGTCATTAAGTAAACATCCTTTCTGATCATCTAGAAAAAAATAAATCAGAGCTTTCCCATTAAGGTCATTTGTACCTGCTGTTGTCTATCAATTGAGTAATAGGTTCTCCTGTCATTTCCAGCATTCTTGATTCTAGCACTGGCCCTTTCAACATTTTTCAGCCATGTTTGAAAAAATACTGGTGAGAGTGTTAGCAATTAATGAGTCCCAAAACCATTTCATAATTTCAGCTTTTATGATCAACAGTGCTTACATACGGTATTTTAATATTCTGAGAACTGCATTGTTTTAGTTGCTAAAATAATCATTGTATAATTTCACATAGACCAACACATCAAAGTATTCGTTATTGTGACCACATACCAAAGTAACTAATTTGTACATGTATGCCTTCAAAAACTTGAATCTTCTAACCTATAGCTTCTATCTTTATTCCTGTAAAGCATAACTCCACTAATTATGCTAAACAGTTTGTTATAAAGGGTATAATTAGATACAGGATAAGATAGACATGATGTGCAAATAGCTCTGTGTGGGTGATTATCACCTTAAAGCCTGCTGGTGGCAGATGAGTCAGAATTTAGAGACAGACCATGCACCCCAGTGCAAGGTGCAATCAAGACAATCAGATGGTATTCTCAGCTTTTTTCGCTATATTTTTGTTCTTCTTTATAGCCGATTTCAAATTAAGAGAACTTTTTTTGAACTTTTTTTTTTTGAATGATAACGAACGCGAGACACAAAAGTAAAATAGGGATTGAATGGGCACTCTTATTTTACTGGTTTCTTAACCCTGAAAGATCTGGTAGATATGTTTCTGTATTTAAAATAGCGTTAATATGAATGTAGTTTTATTTGTTTTACATCTTTGTTATGAAGTTTTAAAGTGGTAAATATAAATATTAAAAGGTTTTGAGAGCAAATACTAGAGGGGTTTTTTGTCTGTTTTTTTTTTTTAACCATACTGGAAGTATTGTGGACATGATTTCACCCCCTGGCACCAATTGAAAAGTTCTCTCATTAAATTTACAGTCACGAGATCAAAACCATTACAGTGCCAAACTCTGGACTAGAGTATATACATAGCACACTGACATACGTATATGTCAGTAGGATATGAACATGCATAACTAGGCTGTAGTTATTTCTCTGTTACCTGAGGTCAAGTTTTACAGAGATAACTCTATAGTTAAGAGACCCATTAAGATGTTTATCTCCTTCAGAACATGTAAATATTGTCTTCAGACTGTGTATATTATTTTGGACATACTAGCAAAATTGTCTTATTTCAATTCAATTTTATGCAAATCCAACTTTTTAATAAATATCAGTGTTAATCAGACACCTAGCCTAAGGCAATCACCTTATCTGAGTAACAGATTATATCAAGGCAATATCACTATCTGTTTTTCCCTTCTTTACTTCAGTACCTCCAAGAGCCCAGAATTTTCCACTTCAACAATTAAGTTTCTATGATAGTAAAATATTATGAGGCTGGCAAAAAGATACTGACAGCCTGTGTGGTATAATGCATTAATTTGAACACCAAATCTGAAAGAGAATTTAACATTCCAAATAGAAAAAAAAAAAAAAAAAGGAAAAAAAAAGTGAGTAGTTTATTTACCTGATCGGATTCACAACAAAGCTATTTTTCCTTCTGTATAAGTAGGATATTAGCCTTGAAGTTCTCTAAGCAGAATGCCTTTGCTGACCCCAGCGCTGAACAGAAACCCACTCTTTGTGGAGTGATTTCTAGTGCCAGGTTAGAAAGTACCAACACTCCTCGAGGAAGCACCGATGAATTGTTGCGTTGGGATTTGGGGGAGCCTTTGTTTTAGTTTGTTTTGTTTTGCCAGATCCACCAATTTTAACAGATAAGAAGAGCCATTCTCTCTAGTTTAGTAGACATGGCCAGTTTAGAGGCAGTTCAGTATTGTTTCTCATTCTTCATCCTGATTTACATTCATTGTTCTGAATTAGTTAAATGTCAGCATATCAAATTGTCTTTTCAGGGCTTTTATGATTTGCTGTAATATGCAGGAGATTATTCATTTTCCTGCTATATTTGTTTTAGCTGTGAATGAACAATCAAGTGATAGGGCTCTATGGAGACGCTAGAGATAGCAACATTTCAACAAGAACCATAGTACCTGTGGAAGAAACATTGCACTTGCAATATGCAAGTTTTGCTGCAGTTACTCAGAAAACTTTATGGAGAGAAGGCAAGATCCATAAAGATATTTAAAAATACAATATCATTAAAGCTTAGGAAGAAATTACCGTGGAAAAAATGCATCTCTGTATCTTTTCTACTCTCTTTCTTTTTGTCCCTTAGACATGTAATCAGTTTATTTTGTAGAGTATAAGGGAAGAATGAGTCTTGAAATCAGCATTCTGATTTTTAAAACAGGTCTTGATTTACTGTTCTTCATCAGTTGTGAATTACAGTACAATAGTCCCAGTCCAACAGTGAATTCCAGCACCTTTGTAGGAAAAAAGCAGAACCATTCAAAATTAAAAAAGAACCACTCCCACAAACTATCAACAGAATTAGTTCTTTTTTCATGAGAAATTACATAAAATATTGCGTTTAAAAATACCTGAATTCATTGTGCATTTGTAATACTTCACTGGAAATACTTACAATTGAAAAATACTCCTTCACACCTCATTAGTGTGAGAACTAGCCAATGCTTTTGTTAAAAAGCAATGGATTTTTTTTTCTGATAGCAGCTATAAGAATTTCCAGAACTGAATCACTGGATTTTTAAAGACTCAAAAAAGATCGCTTTCTTTTAGTCTAAGACAACAACTGGACACGTAAAGGACTAATTGCATTTAAATTCTTCCAACAGTTATAAAAGATGTTATGGCTGAGGAGCTGCCATAAAACAACCACATCTTCACATTTATGCAGAATTCTCCTTTCTTCAAAGGAACAGGTATGAAACTTCCTACATTGCTCCAAAAAAGATTGCCTAACATTGGCCCAGTATTTTTTTAAAATTTAATATTATTTTAATATAAAAAAATAGTATCAGCATTTCTTCCCTTTTGAGGAGATAGATTTTCAGTATTACAGAAGTGCTGAAAGGCAAATTCTCATGAGGTATGTTATCATGACTTCAAACAGACCTAGAAATTCTGTAATAATGATCGTGTGATCTCTGCAAGAAGTGATGGCATGCCATCTGTCTAAACACATTCAATTATTCCAGCAGTTACTAAATTGCCACTGCCACAGATTTGAATGAGCTTTTTTATTATTTTTATTGTTTGTTTGGTTGGTTGGTTTAATATGAAACCTAAAACTGCTGTCATACATCTAATTCCACTGTGCTCAACAGACATGTATACTGTGGAAGAAACAATCTTTACTTTGTTACTTATTGTTTAAAACAGGCAGTGGCAAGGTCAGTTTTCAATGACTTGGACTTCTACTAGAATCATTAAACTTACATTGACAAGTTTTTAGTACTTTTTCGTGTTTTAAGTAAAAGTTTCACAACCATTAATAAACATCTTAAAGTCTCTCTCACTAAGGTTCCTAATGATAATGTAAATAAGTAATGATAGTAGTGAACACAAGTCAACACAAGTGCTCCCTGTCTACCATTTGAGAGAGTATTACTTAAGACTTAATGATTTAATAACAGTAATTTTCAGTAAATGCATTGCTTGTGGACAGGTCAGCTTAAACAGCGTAGGAGGTGAAAACATCCTAGTCTGCTGCAGAGCAGATGCCCAGGTAGCAGGGTCATCTTCACATGCTGCATCACCTGTCCTCTTTCTCCGTCCTCTAGGAAGGATAAGCCCCTCTCAGTGGGAGGGCTTAAAATACATTTTAATTTTACTTTCAGCTCAGTACTTGATTGAAGTGAGGAACAAGCAAAATGCTGATTAATTTCTGCCAACATCATGACAAGTTTTTTCATGTGCAGCCGTCTGGCTGGAATAAGGTTGAAATGACCTGTTTCATTTCTGTTATTTCCCCAGTTCAAAACCATGATGTGGCATGTGGTGCAGATTGCGTTTCCAGGGAATATTTGAAACATATTTCCTTTATTTAATATCACGGGTAATTCTAATACTATGTATCCAAAACAGGCATTTGAGTTTGGGAGGCAGGAAATGATCATACACCTAGTAAATAGACAACCAGCTTTTCCTTACGTCATGAAAATAAGATTTTTCCAAGAGTTATTTTCTGCGTATAATTGTCTTTCAAACAATAGGAACTAAAACCGCAGAATTTTCCAATGCAAATTTAAAATGACATGGCTGATTTTCTGCTCTCTCGTATATCTCACATACCTTTACTCTTAAAGGTGCCTACAGTATCTTTAAATAATACACTGAAATGGATTTTTAGAAACTCTTTTTCACATATCTGTAGCCTTGTTTACCCAGAATGATTATCTTAGAACATATTGCGATAGAGTAATATCCTAGATTTATCCAGTGCATGTTCTAGAATAACTATGCCAAAATTAATTATTTCGGAAAATAAGTACTTGAGTAACAGAATAGAGCATGCAAATACAAAACTGTTCTGGAAGAGCTTAGTTTATCTAGTCAACTTCTCTCTAAATAGGATGTTTTGTGGTGATCACTGAGGATTAGAAATATTTTCACAAATTGCTATAAAAGAATAACTAGCTGCTAAATGAATCGTACTGATGTCTGTTCAAAAAATGACTCATCTGCTCCAATATACTTGTGGGAATGATCGTCAACCTTCCTTGACTTGGAAGTTTCACATATGTTTTTAGATAAAGCATTGAAAATCATCTCCACTGGAAAAAAAAATCAAAGATAAGACAACTGACTTTTATCAGAAAACAATCTCGGTGATAATACATTTCATGAGTAAGGACATAGGAAAAAATTATCTTTACCAAAGATTAAAAAAAATGAAGTGAGTAACAGAAGCATTAAGCCTCCTGGAGCATTACCAAGCAGCCCAGAGCCACTGAAGAAAGCATCTGGTTTCAATTGGGTATGACCCGGAACAGTATCATCTGACTTTGAAGTTGACCCTGCTGTGAGCACAGGATGGAACAAATGACCTCCACAAGTCCCTTCTAAGATGGTTATAATTATCACTAATAACTAGTAATAATCACTTGTAAAAAGTCTTAATTGTTCATCTTCAGATGCAGTAAATATGCTCTTAATTATTTTGGATGCCCATTAAGAAACTCAGCTGAATATAATCTAATTTAAAGGATCAGGGAAGTTTTAATTATTTTGTAGCAAATCACAATCTCCATTTTAAGTCAGTTTGCTAAAATGAGCACAGATCTATAGCATTTATAGGATTACTTAGAAATATGTAACACTGATTCTCTGTCACACAAGTAATGATATTATTTGGACAAGACAAGAGATTCCTTAGGGAAATCATTATCAGAATAAAAGCTTATCTGATTTCACATATAGGACCTACAGTTTATTAAGTGACAGGTATACCAGAGGGTTAGTCCTAAGGCATTACAAAGCTTTGATGCTATTACTTTTATAACTGTTACTATCTAGGCCAATTCGCATGTGAATTTTTGAAGTAGGAATGCCACTCAACGTTCAGCAACCGAAGTAGGGTATTATAAGTTCCTGTCTGAAATGTGATGGGTTTTCTGCGACAACTGTGATGTTGGATGATGGTTAAAAGAGAAAAAGGCTCAGGGGACAGAAAGAAAATGTAATCAAAGATTCCTTTTCCTTTTTAGCTCACGATTTTCATGCATATTCCTTAATGTCCAGTCTCTTCAAACACTTTGGTCAAGCCTAAGTGTTCCTAAAATTTTACCAAAACTTTAATGGTGAATTAACTGTGCAAGCAATTTGTCAGCATTTCAAACTTATTTACCATAACTAGTCAGCCAGTGTTTCAGGAGGAGGCGGAAGGTACGTGGAATCAGAATCATTTAGTGTGCTGGGGTTATCATGCCACCTCAGTAAGTATGGCTTTTAGATAGCTTTTTTCATGCACTGACTACTCTGTTTGCACTTCCTATGTGTGTGAATTGGTGGATCTGATTAGTAGAGGCAGGTTATTTTTAATCAAGACATAGACTGTTCGAGAATCTATTAAACCAACTTGGTTTTCTTTTCTTCTGGTTTCTTGACTGATAAGGAAAAAGCACAAAAATGTAAGAACAAGATGTATATACATATATATAGATCATATAGATGATGTAGATATATAATTAGATCAACACTTGACTGATTCAATTGCAGAAGACTACCTAACAGTAAATGGCACAGTACAGGCCATTCCTTTCCTTGAATTGCTCTCTCCTGGAGGACTTTTGGGACATTCATCCACACCCAGCCAAATTCTCTTCACCTTTGATATATGGGTCAGAAGATACAATAGAAAACGAATATAGTCCTCCTTCCACATCAGATCTGGAAGCACCAGTCTTTTTCTCTTAGCTTCCCTGAAGGTCTTCCACTAAGACTGACATACCAGTGAATTACACCTCCTTCAAAAAGACCTACAAGCATAGACCCTTGATGCCAAAAAAGATGTAATGACTGCAGTCCATTCACTATTCAAGTGAATTCCTTGTATGTAGAAATAAAATAGCCATCTCCCCATTTTTATCACTGCTATGTAGGCTGATGTGACCATTAAGAAGTTTTCTATTCAGCTCAGAAAGGAAGTAACAGCTGCAGTACTCACAGAAGATAAAAATGTCCAAATTTGATATCCAAAGCTAGGCAGATGGGAACTGCTAATGAAGACAGAGAACGGAAAAAGAAGTAGAACATAAATATCATGTCCCACATCAGAACCAAAGAGGCTTTCAACCACCCAGCTCACACCCTTTACTTGCTCCCAGCTCCTGCAGCCAGCACCATTCCTGTTAAGGGTTACCACTCTGCCCTAAGCCAGCCCCAAAACACATTGAACTAAAGGAAATGAAACTCTGAAAAGACATACCTAATACTTTTGTTCAGAGGCAAAATGCCACTATATGGAGGTAACATCTTATTTAGGGCCCTTAAGAAATGTATACACTTTGTTTTTACAAAAAAAAAAAAGTCAATCTGGGAAATAGATTAGTAGAGGTGATAGGAAACAGATACAATACACAAAAATGTGAGAGCAAAGAAAAGGTTCACTCTACCGGTGAATATGTTTCGATAGCAAAATTATAATTCACTCAATAAGGCCTTAAACCAGGATGCTACGGTAAGATATGTCTCTTTGGTAAGAAATTCGTATTTGTCTGACATTGTCATTTTATCTCTACAGAGCAGATTAACAGAACACATTTCTATTTTGTTCCTGGTGTTAGAACCAAATATATTGGTCTTGGGTATCTTCTAATCAAGAACAATATTTTAAACCATGGAAGTTAAATTGTTATGCACAGTATTTTATGTCCATTTGGTGTTTTGGGAATCATCAATTGCTTGTTTTCTTGTTTAATGTGGAGTCATGTACTGTTCAAGTGCAACTTAGACTAGTACAGAAATGGATGTTTGTAGTCTATGTCTTTGTCCGTATGCTTGCCTGTTTAGAACAATATCACAGATGTAAATAACAAAACCTGATTTTTCCTGATGCATGCAGATCCTCCAAAGTTTGATAGGATATGGCCGAATATTTCTTCCCTTGAGGTTTCTAAACCAAATCAAGGTAGGATGCTGTAAAATTCCTAGTGGTCTAAAATTACTGAAATTGCTTCCTAAGAGTCCCACATGGCAACAAAAGTAGTAACAATGATAATCCAACTCATTTTTCTTTCAGTGCTGAGTAATGCTATTCTGTGAGAAAATATCTGCAGAATTTAACCATAAAGCAAACCTTACCTGAAAAGAGCATTTTTCAACACTAAGATCACACACAACATTGCTGCATAAAGTCTGGAAAAGTAGAAACACAGGTTTATAAGTACCGATATACATTAAGTTGAGCAAAAGTCCCAGGATACTGTTGGACTTGTATAAACTATAGTCTATATTATGAATAAGTTTTGAGATTTTTGAGTGCGAAAGATTGTCATTGTCTACATCAAACCCATGTGTTAATGTCCTATTTCCATGTGGTTTTTTTCCCAAGTGAGCTGGGAATTCTTAGCTTGTGTGACATCCCCAATACAAGCACATTCTCTGCAGAATAGACTCTCAGTTCTCTGCAATTCAAGTGCCAAACAAAATATTATTTGCAGACTTTGGCACGATGATTAGCATTGAAAGTGACAGAACAACTTTTAAAGATTAGTAATAAAATAAAAGTACGATTCTTTGTTATTTGAAGTTGTATTCAGCTATATACTATACATTTCATAATTATTGTTCGATGTAAGAAACAATGTCCTTTTGTTCTCCTTATTTACTGTCCCAGTAGCCATTCACTCCCAAGAAATCCCTGTAAAAATTTGGCCTGTGGCTTGCTCTGACAGTTCAGAGTGTCTTTTCTTGCCTATAACACATGCAGATGGAGAATGAAAAGGTGATGTAGAAAATAGCTACTAATCTGAACAAAACGTATTAGGAATTTGTTGGGAAGTTACTTTAGAAGGGCTGTAGTTTCATATCCGTTCATCAGTGACCAAATTGAGACATAAGTATGTATAAAACCTAATGTACTATATGTGCTTCCCACAAAAAATAGAAAATCCCAATTCACCTGTACTCTCTATAAGGATTAGCAATGTATTTCAGTTTGCATTATTCACCTGTTTTGAATTAAATAAACATGATGAAGTGATACTTAGCATTCTAATAATTTCATTTGGCCAGTTTGTTGTTTTTTGTTTTTTTTTTCAAAGTTTTGTCTGTGTTCCTTAAACAAACAAACAAACAAAAAAATACAGAGTACATCTCTGCTCCTCTGCTCTCTGCAAGGATTAGTCTACATTATTCACAGGAATTTTAAATCTAAATATTCCTGATGAAATGACACTCAGCATTTATAATGGATTTCATAGCTTAGTCAATTATACTGCTTGTGTTCTAAGACTTAACTTCATTGCACAATACGTCTTGAACAGAACAAAATTACTCATTGTTTCTTCCCTAGTAAATAAGAGCCAGCTTTAGTAAATATAATTTTGACATTTTGTTATGGAGCAGAAAACACAAAAAATTAAAAGTATTTATATTCCAATTATGTGTTTGCAGCATATTGTTACAGTGTTTCACAATTATTTTAAATTAATACTTCAGTCAAGTATAGCATATAATGAGAATAATTACAAAAATCTGCTTACAGTTTATATTATTTTATTATGTTTTCTTTGTTTATGTTATTAGGCCAGAGTAAATTTAATAAAACCATTCGCAGCCCACAGTGGTTACCATACAGTCATTGGTCACGGATTGAGAGAAATTATCATATAACCACTAACACAAAATTGCCAAAGTGTGCAGATGTGAATAACTTTCCCCTTATCTTGGATCAAAAGCTCAAATGACTCAATAGTTGGTACCTATAATTCATTTTCACCAAGTTTCACCCTTTCCTAACAAAACAGTGACCATTGTTAAAGTTAAATTTAACACTGTAAAAGTCAATTTAAAAAAAGAAAATAAAGAAGTATATTTTAGTCTTTTGATTTGTTCCTATACAAAATCTTTTCTAATTTACTGTTCATTTTATTACCTATACAGTTGCTCCCAAATTAACTATGACAACTGTTTCTTCTGTTCAAGTTGCAAACCACAACAGAGGTAGGAATTCTTGGATTCATACAGTGATTTCATAGTGCTATGTGTTGTGAAAACATTGCACTGTATGAATCTGGAATATCTGTGAAGTGTACCCATCAGCTTACTGGTGAGGCATCTTTGTTGATGACAAGAGAAACATTAAGTCACATAAACATAAGCCATACAGAGAAAAAATAAATATGCTTCTGTGGCACTGTGGCATATAAGGTTACATGTCATTTGTTTTTAAAGGAGTTAAATATAAGAATATTACCATTCAGATTATTGTCTAGAGAGCAAATTGTTGGTAGAGATTTCTTTTCCTCACCAATCTGCATAAATTGTGAAAAGGAAACAGATTAGTTGAGGTCATACAATACATAAAAATGTCAATTGTCCATATCATCAAGACGTATCTGTAAATGCCATGGAGTGTAGTACATACTTATGTCTTCTAATGCATTGTAAGCGTGCCTTACATCTTCATTTTATTGTAACAGTGCACAAACTGAGAGTGTAGGCATTACATTTTGAACTGATATTTAAATGTTTTATCAAAATAATGGAATTATACAGACATAATGAAAGATGCCAATATTCTCTCAGTGACGTCCAGGCAACCTGTTTTGTTTGCATCTCTATCATTCATAGTCAACTCTGAGATCTTCTCACTGGTTTTCCTCATCAATTTATCTGTAAAGAGTACATATAAAGATGCTTTGTCTTTCTGTAGCTGCTGTGAATATCTCATTAATCATGAACTGCACATTAGTAACGATTTGAGAAATCAACAAGTGTTTGAACTTAGGTTTGATCCATTTGATGAGATCATAACTATTACAAAGCTGGTAATTTCTAAGGTTACAAGGAAATCTCCTTTGTATTTCATAGCATACAAAGGATGAACTCAGTTACGGGAAAACGAAGAAGAAAAAATATTTAAATGATTTCTGAAAGCACTTTTCTTGAAATACTTTTTGTTCTTTTGATTAGAAAATGACACTGATAGCTGTCTCATGCTACCAGTCAATTTTAAAATTGTGCTTCCTTTCCATGTGTGTTTACCGTTGTTTCATGTGATGACATCTCATGTTTTACCAGTCCCAGCTGAACCTTGAGCTGAACCTAGTCCTGATAGCACAACAATATATCATCTCAAAGATGTAAAACCATAGCATTATAACAGGGAAGAAAAAAGATCATTCAGTTTATAGAAACAAAACAATTAAATGATCAACCTTTTCATGAGCTTCCTTCAATAGGTAATTTTATTATGTTTTATACAACAGGAACGGGGTTGTCACAATAGAATCATTCCATCGGGAATCATCTTTAAAGGTTCATACAGTCAATTCTTTTATGAGATGGCAAGGAATTTGACAATTCTGAATCATCCAAGATAATTATCAAATCCAACATGGCTATCTCATCTCCCATCTCCCTTTTTCCTTCACACTGAACACACCTGCTAGCTTTACCTCTCCGAGGTTTTATTTTCCAAACCATTTACTCCTTGTTGTTATTCAGCTTTATACTGTCTCTAAGCTTACATGTCTTTTCTGACATATGGTGCTCAGAACTGGATGCAGCATTTTCTAGCACAGTAAGCTCGTGTCATTTCAATGTTGTTAAACCATTTGCAGCCTGATTTTGGTACTTTCCCCCTTATCTCTTTCAGTGACTGTGTGGCTTGGCCAGTGCATGAAAGTCGTGATGCTGCTAGCCAGACGCTTGCTAAAAACCTTAAATTGTGCTTCTGACATTTCTAATATGCTGGCTACTTTCTGGTCTTTGTGCTGGTTTAGGTGAATCACATGATAAGCTAGAAGGCCATACAGCACTGACAGCTATCAGACTCCCAGCTGCCATGATGCTGAGTGCAATTATACGTTTTGTGTGAGTAATTCAGGGAAGCACCTCATGAAAGTCATGGAGAAATCACTTCCCTTTCAATCATATGCAGACCCTTTACATAGCTTGTTATTACTATTATTTATTTTTAATAAACCTAAAGATGTATAAATGATCACTGATCAGGCCAACAGCAATAAAAGAATAAGTTCATATGATTGCATTAGCAAAATAGAAACAATCAAAAATCATAAAAAATTGGTTATAATAATAAAGGGACTTCAGTTACCTTGTCCTGGCTTTTTATTTTTTTCCTCTCTGCCATTACTAATCTTTGATCAGATGTTAGACCATTTTAGTTAACCCAGATTTTTTTAGTATATCATATGGCATTTACCAGTGTAAAGATGAAGCTTCCTAGAGCTTTTCAGCACAATTGTTACAAAACAGAGTATCCACTAAAATCATAGAATAACATGAATTGGAAAAGACCCACAAGGATCATCATGTCCAACTCCTGACTCTACACAGAGCAACCTAAGAGTTAAATCATATCTAAGAGCATTTTCAAAAAGCTTCTTTAACACCGACAGGCTTGGGGCCATAACCACTTAGCAAGAGAGCTTGTTACAGGGGCTAACCACCCTCTCAGTAAAAACTTTTTTCCTAATATTCAGTCTGAACTTCCCCTGATGCAGCTTTTACCATTCCGTCCATTCTGTCACTGGTCACCAGAGAAGAAATCAGCACTTCCCTCTCCCCCACTGATGAGGAAGTTGGAGACTGCAATGAAGTCAAGAATTGGTCTCATTAATTACCCTTAATATTGATAAGACACATCTGAACTTTTCTAGTCCCTCTGAATATATTGAAGAGTGTATGTGTACATCAAACTGAGCCTTTCATAATTATTAATGCTTCTTTAGTCAAGTTCATAACTAGTAGCAAGCCCTGTTAAAGCAGTGAATTATTTTATGTGCAGCTTTGTTTCTTGTGCTTTTGTAATAGCCAATTATGTGTTGTAGTAGTATTACTAAAGGTCATATCACAGTTTCAGAGTGGAAGTAGCGCAGTCATTTATTCACAGAATGCTATTTTAAACACACAAGATGAAGTAGTATAGTCTGATTTACTGTCACTTATTTACAGCCTGCATATTTTTGTAACATAAAAATGTATTATTATTCTGCTGCCCATTACTGTTTCAAAAAGCAATGTACATTCTTTCCTCTAAATTCACCTGCAGTGTGATTACATTTAGCCACAAGTCTAAGGAACATAACAGCATAGTATCTTCTTGCCAAAACAAGTTATGTAATGGGGGCAGAAGACAGGTTCTTTCTCAAAGACTAAGACAGCATTGCTTCTTAATCTGAGCTTCAGAAGGATCATAATGCCTATCTCCAACCAATCTTTCTTATTTTAGAAATAAAACACATTAAAATTTAGCGTTGTAACAATTTTCACTGTGATCCTTTTTGCTAGCGCTAGCTTCTACTTTTAGGTCTGTTGCCCCTTCCCTGTGCAGTTTTTACTCAGGTAAGATGGATATGCTAGTGGAGAAATAGTGCTGGGCAGCTGGCTAAAATGCTGAATCTCACTGACCAGTTGCAAAAGAGAAACATTAACACTTTTTTCCTCCCTACTCCAATATGTCAAGTGGTAGCATATTAAGACTGAAAAACCAAGTGTTTTACTGTACTTCAGGAGTTAGAGGCATCAAAATTATTAGACTGACATGAACTGTGAACATTACTTCATCAATGTAATATCAAAGAGAATGAGAGTGTGTATATGTTAACTGACTATGAATATGTAAATTGAATTAATGTTTCCCGGCAGCCAAAAGACAGCTCTCAAGATTGAAACTTATGTTATGTTAAGCAATGTAGATAAAAGAAAAGATGCAATCTATTTATAGTGTGCTAGATCAGACAACAGCAAAAGTATATATGTATTTTTACATAACATACTCATGAATACGTACTGACTTTTTTTTTTAATAAAAATATAAACAGGAACAAAGTTTGTATCTGACGCCCTACATCAACAACCAGTGGGCTCACTGGGTGCCCCACCACAATCAGCAGTGTACTTCAGAAAATACAGAAGGGACTTGGTCCCTGCCATGTATTTCCAAAATTAACATTTTACATCCTCTGCTACAGCTTTATCTAATTATAGCCTAAGTTAACTTTAAGATCTCAAAGCCCTCAAGTCACTGCATTCCATTACTGCAGGAAACATATCATAATCTCTTTCACCATGTTAATACACTGCAACTCTAAAGCATGAGTTGCTACAAGTTGGAAGAGTGTTTGAGAACCTCAGTGCCCTAACGGCTAGATACCATCTCCTAATTTGCAGCTGAAATTTCTCAATGAGCAGTTAACACCCACTTGTTCTTGTGCCAGTGTTGTCCATTAGCACAGATACTCACTTAGGATGGCACAAGGCTATTTCCTTGATGTATTTATAGCCCAGTGATATCCCTTCTTCAGTGTCCTAGACTAAACAGGCCAAATTATCGTAGTACGCTTTTTAAATTGGCTCTCTACTTCTTTGATCATCCTAATAACCTTTCCTGCATTCATTCTGGGCTCAGTTTCAGAGCTGAGCAGTCAGACCTACACACGCTTTCTACACAAAGCATAGCTGTGCCTATAATGATATTGATGCTTTCCTAATTTCTACATTTTTCTGGATAAAACCACATACTGCTTGTCATTAAGTACTCAGAGGCAATAGGATTCTATGTTTAACAAGGGGTTTTTTTTAAGAAGTGGTTGTCGTGTCAGCTGCAGTTCAGACGGCTGCAATAAGCATGTTTTCTATTCAGTATACATTTTCAGAGTTTTCAAGGTGTATTCTGGCCTAATGGTTTTTCATCTCAGATTTGAAAAATAGGTTAATGCTTACCTCAGAAATGTACTAGAAATAGCTCTTAAATAGTAATCTCTCTTCCTTCCACTTCTCTGTTAATTGTTTTAGGAGGTGCTGGCCAAAATTGTCAAACTGGAGATTTGTTTGGTCTTGAATTAAAATAGTCCATTTCCCAAGGTGCCTACGAGTTACAGTACCCTGAGCCAAGTTCAGAAGTAATTTTGAATACTCACTACTTACAGCAGAACAAAACTTTTTTTATTTTATCTTTCATTGTGGATTTAAGCATGCTTAAGTTTGACAATTTTGTCCACTGTATTTAATATTTTTAATATGAGGAAGTTTTTCCTGTGTCTTTATCTATACTCATCTCGAATATGAAAAAAAAAAAAAGACATGCATTTCTATCAGCGGAAACTGAGCCTCCAGTACCCCTGAAAGGTTTACAACTGCAAATGCTTCAGTTCCATCAGGTCTGCCAACAGCAGTCAGTCTTTGACATCATGCCATGGTGGTCGGGTCACACTAACCTGCCTGAAACAACCCTCACTTTCATTGCAGATAAACATCTGCTGTTGTCCATGTTACATTGATTAACATGTATGTGCCATTCATTCATATTTCTTTCCATAGTTCATTTTTACTAAGCATGTAATGTGCTATTACTCTGCTGCTGTATACATTTTGTATACATTTCTGTTCTTCCTTGAAAGACTGTGAATGCTTCGGGCACTCCAACCGGTGCAGTTACATCGAGCTGCTCAATACGGTCATTTGCGTGAGCTGTAAGCACAACACTAGAGGTCAGCACTGTGAGTTATGCAGGCTGGGCTACTTCAGAAATGCTTCTGCAGAGCTGGACGATGAAAATGTATGCATAGGTCAGTCCCGGGGTAACTGCGGCTTTTTTTCTGTGCCTTTTAAGCTACCGGCAGCTGCTAGGGACCACTGCTGCTTACTTGCCAGATGAGCCAGAATGAGCTTTTTCAATGGATAAGAACATCTGTGTAGACTTTCCATCTCGTTGCCATAGTTGCCATTGTAGCCCCAAGGAAGTATTTTGAATCTGTACATGATGAAGAACCTCCTGGCTAAGAGTCCAGGGAAGACTTTCCCAGGAAGCCCCTGAGAAATTGACTGTGCTGTCCTGCGGGAGGGAGCTACACTGGAGTTGCACACACATAAACATGGTAGGGTTGAGTCTTAAATCCCTGTTCCCAGTCTAACTTTTGGAATTATTAGTACACTATTGAATACTGGCCTGTAGACCTATGAAAGTTGCCAGGTGTGTGAATAGAACATGGGAACTGGTGTTTATTAACTCCTTTTAACTCATTCCAATTTTAAAATTAAATGTAGCACCAAATTCTACTCTCAGGCACATGGCTGTAAAATGCAGTCTTAACTCCTCTCTTCCTTAGAGAGGAAACTGAAATTTTGCCCGTGTGATTAGGAGTAGCATTTGTAAAAGCTGTTTGGCATTATGTAAATTTAGAAGTAGGACTCCTAGATGAAAACAGTGCTTTAAACCTAGCATCTGATATAAATATCCAAAATGCAGAAGTCAAGAAAATTTCAAGAAAATATCAGAACACAAAAAATAGAAAAAATGTCACACTAGAAGACGCATTATTCTCTTATCACCACACACAGAACACAGCAAAAGGCAGAGGGCCCTAGGTGAAGACTGAGGATACTCAATAAAAGGTAGCTTCAGTAGTTAACAGGTAGCCATAAAAGGCACTATTCAAACAACAATTTCATTATGTATTGTTGCTCATAGACATAAGCATCAGAAGAACATTCCCTGGATTTCCACTGTGATTGTTTTTTCTTTCCAAGAAGGAAAAGAAAAAGGAAAGAAAGAAGTAACTAAGATTTTCATGCCAAAATGGACTACGGGTGAATAGGTTATACTTTAATATTTTTTTTATAATTCATTCCTGAAATTCAAGCCAGAATTTATTTACTTTGCTATTATTTGTTTCAGTTTACAGCTCGTCAGATTTACATTCTATTTTGTGATAAACACCCAGATCCATCCACGCACTGCATTTTACATGTCCTTCTTTTAACTTTGCTTGGCAACACATTCAGAAAATGCATGATTTCCTTTGACATTAATTAGTCTGAGCTAATAGGAACTTTAATAGGCAAGTCATGATTTCTTATGAGGAGGTTAACCCAATTCAGTGTTCTCAGTAAGAAGTACTGTCCCTCATATTTGTTTGATGTAGATGAAGGACATCATTGGTGTGACCGCCAGGGCTATATAATTTCAGCTGTCTAAATAGGCCTAATGAGTGTGATACTAAATTACTCTATTTGGGATTTTTCACCAGCTTCTGCAGTAAATTGTTTTCCCATGTACACTGAAATGCTAAGACAGCATCTGTAGCCATGTCATTAAGACCAGGAAGTTAATAAGCCGGGAGTCAAAAATAAGTAGATTTTTAATTAATATGCAAGTGATACATTTAGAATGTCTTAGTAAAACAACTGTGTACTTCATAATTGCTCAGACACTACAGAAATAAAATAAACTCTAATTTAACAAGAGTCTCCAAAAAATAAAAAGGCACAAAGTGGTGGTCCATTTGCAGGCTTTCCCACCTCAATGTAAGCAGAATTCTCATGGACTCCCATGAGAACCGTACTATGTGAGATGACTATAGGATCAACCTTGTTTTGCTACATATAAGGTAATTTATTTAAATAATATTCTCATTGGACTGGATTTTGAGGATCACAGTGATCATACTGCATACAAAATCTGTGATATCGCAGCTGATTCACCAACTTTAGACTTAAGACTGAAGACCAGGAGTAACTTTTGTAATACTTCTGGTTTAGAGCCAGTGGAGTGCAGTAGATACCTAAGACCTTCTCAGAGGGGAGGGGAAAAAAAAAAAAAAAAAGTTTGTGCTTAAAGTGCTTTCCTGAACTGGGGCTGCTCAGATTTAATCCTGCAAAGTGTGGTATATTTGCATCTCAGAGGGTAAATGGATTCACCATCCTTCTGGGTCAAGCACAAGGAGTCTTGCTCTATTGGAAACGCTCATTTCTCTTTTCTCTAAGAGCAGTGTTTTGGATTTTAAGTATGAGTGGAATTTTGGCATTAACATTTTAATAAGCAGATTTCCAGTGACACATGCAAACCTTATTCCTGTATGAAAGTCTTACTTTTCCAGGTTAATTCTTTCCTCTTCAGCCACATACTTAAAGTCAAAAATGTTTGGATAAGCTAGTTTAATGGCAGCAAACAAGGGTTTGTCTCTGATTTATCAAAACTACTTACACAATCTTAAAAAATATATATGGTAAGTATATGGATAACATGAATCTTAACTAATGAAAATGTTTCATTTTTAAAACTGACAAAGTTACAAAGAATTTAAATATTGAGAGGGTTGTGGTTTTTTTGTTTTGTTTTTTGGAGGGGGTGGTTTTTTTGTTTTGTTTTTAACAGTGAAGCACAGTGTAACACTCTATACAGTGGGCTAAAATCTAATTTCGTTATGTCTTAAAATTTATTTTGCTTCTTAAGAAATTCATTTCCTAAAATGAATCATCAAAGATTTGTGGATTTGTCAATTGACTGCAAAATTACCTCCAATGGGCAACAGCAATTTCTAAATAAATCAAGGTAGTTTAAAGAAAAAAAATGCACTTGACATGCTTGCAGTGAAAAAGAATTGAACAGAATTTGAAGAGCATTTTTATTTTTTACAAGCTCTTGATAAAGTCCTAATAATTCTTTCTTTCAGTGAATATGTACACTGGCAAGCACAAATAGCATTGAAACCACCAAGTAGACCCAGAGTAATAAATCATTTCTTCCTTTGCCTTATGACATAAACATTAAAATAGTCATTACTGTCTCACCAATAACAAAGCCAACCTTGCAGTCACTTGGGCTTAAGCTTCAGTTATCAACTGTGAGAACTTTTTATAAACTCTAATGGTAACTAATTAAGTGAACCTTAAGGGTTGTCCTGTAGCCACTGTCAACCCAGACTGACAGTGGCAAGTCTGCAAGCTTCAGCCCATTTTCCCAACCTTCTTTTTTATTTATTTTCACTGTATTTTATTACAGCAGCTTTATATTAATACATCGCACCTCAGTGAAAAGATTACTACTACTGTCATATTCCCAGCCATTACAGTCACCAGATTCAGGTCAGGAGGAAAATTCCTACCCAGTTAAATCAGCAGAGACTAGTTTTTCCCTACCTTGGAACATGGTGTGTGGTCTACTTGCTAGGATGATCTGGAAATGTTATTTAATGCCTTGCTGTTGCAAGGCCATTAATGTTAACCACTGTCTCATAACCACAGTAACATACTGGGATCATAGCTTTTGATCTTTCTGATGTCTTAGGTATTTGACAGGTGTTGGGAAGTGTTCTATAGCCTGACATAGTGTGTTGGACAATGAGCTTGGATGCTCTGTTGGCTTGTCTAGGTTATATGGCTGTGGTATCAACTGTGCACTGGGAAAGATGGAGGCTAGATTCAGTTACTAAAGGTTACCAGGACTGTGTTGTGTCCTGGTTTGATCTACCACTTTTACAGAAAAGGTTTTACTTAAAGTATCTATGTTCCCTTAAACAGCACACTAGAGGCCTGGTACTTTTTACGTTTTTAGATGACAGAGTTCAGTAGGAAAGTTCTCACTGACTCAGGGTCAGGTTCTTGTTCTGTGACCAACATAACATCATGCTTCTATAGCATTCAATGCCACAGGCCATACATTTCTTCATAAACACTTGTTTAAATCACTGTAGGTCTATTATATCCAATTAGTTTTGATGTATAAGAACTGGCTGTTTCTAATGCAATTCTAGACTTTTTGCCTTTCAAGATTTTCTATAAACACTCTAAACAAATTTGACTTCCTGCATTCAGTACGTATCTCTGCTCTGTGCATATTTACATAAACATTTCATATATCCAATTCACGTCTGAATTGCCAGCTTTTCAAATGGCACTCACTGCGGTATAATCATGCTCAATTTTGCACAGTCTTTTTGGCATGTCAACGTTCAACTTCATTAATGAATGTTGCTATCTAATTGACTCTATTATTATTGTGGAACTCTGTTTGCCAAAGGTAACTACTCTTCATCAGCATGCCAAATGTTCAAAGTGTCATCTGTAATTTATGGGTAATAAACACTGATACAACAGATGACAAATGTCTTTCTAATAATGTTTTTTCCTGTTACAGTTTTTCCATTGTATTTTTTAATATTTTACTTCCAAGTTGAACAACATTTTGTCATTTACAATATCACTGAATTTTAACCTAATGCTATGGAACAATTTCCTAAGGTAGTCAAAGCAGCACCAATTCAGAGACACACAAAGCCAGATTCTCAGCAGGTTGCCCAGATTCAGGAATTGATTTATCTATCTTTTGCCTTCAACAACAGCAGAGATCAGACGCTGCCAAAATGTAAGTGTGTCTGCAGTCTCAGTTGACAGTAGAGTTACTCTGGGTCTACATGGGTCTACATACAAATAAGATATGGCCACTTAAATTTAAAAAATGAATAGGAATGCCAAAAATTAACTCTGCTTGCTACTGTCTTGTCTTCTTTGTTTTATTAGCCAAAACTGAACATGAATATTATAATCATGTTAAAGAAAAGGGTTGTGATTGAAGAAGACTACACATTCCCCTGCAGTACCTGTTCTGGGAGGAAATGGGTTACCCTAGTCATTCTTTAATTAGGTCAACACACACGTGGAAATAAGTATCAGGGAAAGAGCCTCATTACATCTTCCATCTGCCCACTGGGAGGTGAGAGAAATGAAAATGGCAACATAAAGCGAGTTCTGATAAGTTTTGCATTACTGCTCACCTCAAGTTTATCATTGTGGAATATGTAAAAGGTTTATTAATGTCACTGCTAAATACAATCTCATCAGTTTAATGACAAATATCCATATACATGGTTATACTTCTCCACACTATAAAGGAAGACTATCTTGGAAATAAGTAAAGTGCATTTATATAACCATCTAAAGCAATTCAGCACTCAGAAAAATATTGAGTAATATAAATAAGCCTATTTTAATGATGTGAGACATTTCACCCTAATGATGTATTGATATACAAAGCTTTCCTAACATTCACTAAATTGTCAAAAACATTCTTACCAGAACAGAATCTGGTACAATCACTTATTCTCAAAGAACATGGTATCTTCTGCCTTTACATCTTTTGTGTTTACTTTCTCTCTTCATATCATAAAACGTCTCTTCCTGAAATGACATATGCAAACAAATAAATGGACTATAGTAATTATATTCACTACTTTAGATATCATTAATAGACAGTCTTCCTTTACCTTTAACACTGGAAATGCAGCCTTTATTGGTATTAAATGAATTATCACCTTATGTAGACCTGAATCCAGTGTGTGTGTGTTGTCTTGTTTCTGCAGACTGTTATTGTAACCCTTTTGGTTCAGTCCATGATCGCTGTAATGACAGAGGATTTTGTGAGTGTAAGGAGGGAACATCAGGGCCTAAATGTGATAAATGTCTGCCGGGATATATCTGGCACAGCTTGGGCTGTCAACGTAAGTAACTCAGAGTTGCCCCTTTCCTGCAGCTTTGCTGCATCTGTGTCTGTATGCTATCATGTGCAGCTACTTAAGGGCAGAAAATGAGCAAAACCTCTACAAGCTGTAAGAATGCCACACTGCCAATCTTTATGGAGATTCCCAGATGAGGACAGTAGATTGACTGTTCCATCCATTAATTTTAATGTACTTTCAGTGTCCTCTCTCTCGCTCCTGATAACACCTGCAGAAGCTCCCACTGAAATACATAAATATGCGTGCCTTGCCAAACGTGAAGTAGGTTTTGTGTACTAAAACATCAGCATATTAACTCTAACTTTAAAATTCTTACTGAAAGACAAAAGGTAATTTCTCTGCATGTTTCCTTTTTTCTATACTCAACTTCAGCCTATTTGATTAACTGAACTATGCTTTAATACATTAGAACTATGTCTCTGAACAATAAAACTGCAACACACTACTTCATTACTTGTTATAATTAGTGAAAACCAGATAAAAGAGAAAGATAATTTTTTAAAAGTATACTTCTTTAAAAATAGGTGCTGAAATTTGGTATAAATATTATTAGAAGCAGATGTTTCAATGCTTAGTTGTATATTTAGATCCTTTTCTGGTTAGCAGGTCTTGTGAATGAGTGGAAATAGCACACCAGTACATATAGGATTAGGCTTTTATTGCCAATTTCTTTTGTAATAGATTCTGAAGATTTATTCTTTATAACTGTTTTGATCACCTACTTGGAGAAACTCTGAAGAGTCCTCTCACGTTCTTCTTTCACCTTTTCTCCCTGCCTCTCTGCATGCTTCCACATAGACACATTAAACAGAGATTCCTCTAACAGCTTGCTTTTGATTTGTAAGGCTGAGAAACACAAGAGAATGTAATTACTGACACTGATTAGCCAAACATAAAATTGACCAGAGAGCCACGCAAATTCTCTAAATGCTCTAAAACAAACATAAATTTTAAATCATAAGTTAAAGAAACAATAAAGATGGAGATTACCCCTTCCTCTCTAAACAATGAATAGTCTGAAATAGAAAACCTAGGCTTGTGACAGTTCAGTAAACGTGTCTGAAAACCAACAAATGCAGAATTTCAAGACAAACTGTAATAATTAATCAATTATCATTAAACTCATACATGAATAGAAAGGAAGGTTGCATTGGCAAGGCAGCTAAATGTTACCTGAGAAAATTGGACTCTGCCTCTGCCAGAAAGCTCCTGTCTGTATTTGGGCTGGTTGTTTAAACCATATTTTTTGTGTGTGGTTGCTAACTTCATTCCCATTTGCTGGGTGCCTGCCCTTGAGTTCTGTTTCACAAAACGTGGAGTACATACAGTTCCAACAGAAAGCAGGTGAAGTACTTTTCAAACCTCCAAGCCCTCTATCATTAATATTTTGAAAAATCAGATCCTAGGTATCTCAAAACCAGCATTTGAAATCACAGGATCTTGCTTTGCCTGTGCACCCCTTATGTAGGAGGAGGTTGTCACCTCCCCTGCACCTTACCCTAGGTACCAGCAAAATAAGCATTAGAATTTGCAAAGCATCGAGATATGGTAGTAACAGGAAGGAAAAAGAAAAAAAAAAAAGAAACTGAAAAGAAGGAAATCGATATGATTCTCTGAAGCAGAATTTGAATAAAACATAGCAAACATTTATGTCTGCATCATGGGTTTAAATAAAATATTAAGTAGCTGAGATATTGAACAAGGCTGGAGATCTGTGGAGTGAATTGTACGGTCATATAATATTATATATACACACACACCAGGTTGTTAAATCTGTAAAAGTAAATACTTATTAACTATTTCCTGTCTTCTCAGGTTTGGACTTTATAAGCTCAATAATGTTTTTCTAATTAGGATTTTTTGAGCCCAACATATAAAAAGCCTGATTTTAGCTGAATCAGAGTATTTGTAAAACCTTTAGACAGTTTCTGGAAATGCAAGCCAGTGCCTTTTTATTTGCTGACAAAACTAATTAAGTGTCCCTGTGTTGTTATTTTATGAACAAATCTCCATGTGATTGTGTAACTGTCAGATATTCTCCAAGTTCTATCAAATTATCTGATCAAATTTAGAAGAAAAACAACTAGATGCAGTTGTCAGTTCTATGGAACAGACACCAAATTGCCATGTTTTACCAAGCACACACTGATTGAAATCTTGCTTCAAGTCTTTTCATGGAGGAACAGAATTCCAATTCATTTAATTTTGAAGCACAGCAATTTTACCTCTGTTATCTTTTCATTGAAATCTAAACAAATGACTGGACAAACAAGCAAACCCTGATATATACAGGAAAAACAGGAACTTATTCTTCTGCCTTAGCAAAGCACAAAAGGATTATTTGTCTGGACATGTAGTGTATGGTTGCGATTTGTTTCCCTTGAGCTTGCGCTGTCCAGAAATATATATATGCAAAGATGGATACTCACAAAGCACATCAATGTGTGGTTGTTTACTTTTTGTCATACAAAGCCTATCGGCATTATTAAGAAAATCTATTTTTATGGAGCTTTGTTGCTATACATCATTGACCTAGGGCAACCAGAAGCTTGACCTATAAATAAGTAAGTTAAATCTATACCATAGCTAGTTTAATTACTTGTATGATTGCGTAAGTAAATGGAGTGGCTTAGTTTAAAATATTAGTAATCCTATTTGGGAAAAACAATGCTGGAAGTCCGGTTGTGTTCTAAGGCTCACAATATATCATTTGACAAATTACTGTTCAAAGTCTACCTTGTACGACACTTGGGCGAAAGAGACAGAAGCTATTATCCTCAGAAGTATTCATTTAGGTACTGCACTCATACCGATTTCATCTAAAACCTTTGAGGATCTAGGCAGAGTGCTCATCACTTGCGTCTCTGTACATTCAGAGGTCAGATGCAATTTTAGACTTCGCCTCCCAGATAAAAAGCACCATAATAACAGCTGTTATCTTACTGAATTCAAGGTTTATGCTGCACAGACATAGTGGTCAGCAGGGTCTGGTTGGTACAGGAAGGTTTGCTGCCCTCAGGAAAAAGAGGCAGAATAGATGCAACTGTGCCTCTAAGCCCTCCCCCTGGACCCATCCATGCCGCAGGCACCAAGCACGCAGGGGAGGCAGCTGGGGTTTAGCTTTCCACCACCCTTCCAGATATGCACAATGGTTTTCTCACCAGCACACATACAGAGATCAAAGCATAAGGAGTGTATTACAAACTGAGCAGTCTGGTCCTGAAACTCTTTTAGAATTCCAGAAACAGGAGGAACTGCATAGCTGTATTTCATTTTTCTACGCTATAGTAATTAAACAATTTCCTTTAAAAATGAATGTAGAAACAGAAGAAAACAAAGCTCCAAACCCAGAAAGAGACTTAACCAGTAACTACAGCTGTTCTGGGCCAGTCCTGAACTGAACACAGTGCTCTGTGATAAGGGGAACCTGTAAAAAAAAATTAGAAGCATCTACACAGAACTGCCTGAGTTTGAAAAATGAATGAAGATAAAATATTATGCAAGAGCATTCATTCAATTTTCCAAGTGTACAACTCAAAGTATTGTATCTTTCATATTTCTTGTCCATGACATTTCAGGTGACTGTTCTATACACGCAGGAGTGTTTGAAAATAACACCTTTTAATATCACTTGCGCAACAGTCGATTCCAAAAACAGCCACATGTTTACCCAATCTGACAAAGAACAAGTGCCACTCTTGCCAAACTCAGCTTAGCAGCATAGCTCTAATTTTCATTATGCATGATTATCCAATGGGGAAAAAGGTGAGGGAAAGTCCAATGATTACTATGACTCACTAGCTCCCTTCATATAGCTAATGAGCAAATACAGAGCTTGAACCTTCAGTCCTGCAGCCCCACAAAGCCTAGACTGAGAACAAGAGTTACCAACAGTAGCTTGCACCCCAGTTAAATTCAGTACGTTATTTCTTGTGAATCATTGTTTTAAATCATTTGTTTCAATGGTGTAAATGTAAATGTTAAACAATTAGCAAGTAAGTTTTCAGTCAGATGCCTTATGTCAAGCTCTGAATAGTTTCGTTTATTTTACCCTCTTTTTTTTTCCTATTTTATTTTTTTTTTGTTAAAGCAGGCAGAGGATTACAATTACACTCTTATCTTCAATGCTCAAGCTGCACTCAGTGCTTGTATCTGGACTGAACTTTTATCGCTCTGCAGCCTGTTAGATAGTTCACATTCTGTTACAGCGTGCATTTGACTTACATGATTAAATACATTTTTTTCTGCATTTTATGATGTTACAAATGTGAGAACCCAAGGCATTTGATCAAAATCATGCAGATTGAATTTCCAAAGAAAATGAAACCTGAAATTGTGATCCTGTAAATTACAGTAACATTTGCTTGTGGAAGTTTGCATTCACAGTTCAACAAGAAAAGGTGCATTACCTTCCATTTCTTAAAATACATCATATTCTTCTTTAGATAATAGATAGATTTAGATAGATTTTTAGATAGATTAAGTATGTAAATGTAATGTTCTCTTCCCATTGTCTCTCCCCTGGAAGCTTAGTGAGTTTTTATACTTGTTTGTACGCAGGTGCATCTGTCCTTCGATATCTGCACATTGAATTTGTGTGTGGGGAACTATATTCTGTAAAAAGAAACAAATTCAAAACCAGAAAGCCCTGCTTTCCGGTTCACCTTTGCAACCACCTGTGCATGGGGCCACAGACAATCCATTTATACCTTTTTCCATCCTTTTACCAGTGGCAAGGCCACAAAAGGAATTTCCCCTCTGCACAGGTGCAGTATAGACTTCTACTTCTGGTCTGTTTTGGTGCCAGGACTGGTGCTAGCAAGTGTACTGCCACCCTTGGAGCCAGAAGGAAATAAAATAAAACAAAAAGAATTTATTGAAAAATATGAAGTTCTGATGGGGTTGAACATGGCGGTCCCTAAGGAACAATTTGCCCTTGGACTCGACACATAAAACGCTGCTTTCCCAATACCTCTTTTACATGATTGTTATGCAGACTAAAGAAATTGTGTGTGTATAGGGATTTGGATGTCAGAGGAACGGACTCTGCTTCAAACTACTCCCAATTTAAATGCAGAATAATTCTCCTTAAACCAATTCAGAATCCCTCTGCTTCAGCTCAAGGCAAAGTACAGCTCATGGGTGTAAGGACAAGCAAGGCAAAATTACAAACAAAATTACAGTGTTATCAAGCCTGATTCTCAGATGATTCAAAACACCGATTCCATTAGCCTCAGTGGGAGCATGCTGACTTACTATACATGTAATGCCATACTGATAGCCTGAGCCTTCAAACCTGAGGAAACAATGTGTTAATAAGCACGTTTACATTAATTCCAAAACACACGGCCCACAGAATAACTATACAGATAAACTGATACATAGAAAATATTTTTACTATCCAAGTATGAATATCATGGAATTATATTTTTTTAATGAGATACTGGACTTGGAGAAAAAGAAGGCTGATATCTCCCTGCAGAGAGGATATTTAAAAATAAATAAATGCCACACCACAAATACCGTATTTAACAAAAAAAAAATTAAATGAAACACCTTTCCTCTATGAAGAGCATAGAGAAGAAAATAAAAGCATGGGATGCTGTCTACATATAGGTATTTTAGAGATCTACATAGTTAGCATAAAATGGCTAGACTGGGGATCAAGCCTCAAGCTGCTCTTAGTACTGCTGCTTCAAAACCTGTCAAATGTTGTGAAAAGAGAGCAGCCTACAAAGGGAATAGACTAGAGTGACATCGTGAGTGCTCAAGCAGGTTATCTCGGTGCCTCTGAGCTGGCAGGAAGGCTTCTACGAAAAGGATCAGGATTGTGAGCTAGGTAACACCTGTGTGTGGGGAAGCCCCTAGGGATAACAGATCATAAAACAAACAGAATGAAGCATAGGGTAGGGGGTTAGCTAGCCTAAGTTAGCATCTTATTAAGAGGCACTAGGTTCTTAACAGACTCCAGCTCTTCAATTCGGGAGATTTATTCTGATAACCTGGTGATCAGATTTGCTTTCTCCAACGTGAAAATGAATTGTACAGAAGCACACGTAACCCTTAATAGAACAATTCTTCCCCAGCAAGGTAAAGGCTTGGATTGGAGCAAAGAGGTTGTTCTCCTGGTGATCTGGCCAAGGTATCAGCTTCAAAGGTGCTATTCCACAGCTGCCTAAGTTGCTTTAATTGCAGGTGCTGCAATCCCCCTTCTCCCAGTTACCAGCTATTTAATCCCCCATCCCCAGTAACATCTCAGGCACTTGTTGGACCCATCCCTGAACCATCTCAGAACTAACTCAGCAGGACACTAAAGAGACAAGAAAATTTTCCTCTGCTTTAGTTCTGTGATACGACTCAGCCAGGGGTTGAACAAGCAGGAGCACCCAGGAAGGGCATCACCCCCTGGGCTGGGGCATGATGTGACCCTGGCAACCGGCAGTGAGGCTGCACTACGCAGCCCTGCAATACAGCACATGCTGGGGAAATGAGGGATCAGCATCTCCTCTTTCCCTCATTAGACCATTCACGTTATACTCTAGCAAGCTGTTGGCATTTGTACCAGACAAAGCTACACAATTTAAGAACAAGCAGGTGGATAATTAGGGAGACTTCCTAAAAAAATTCAAAACTGTTCTGTATTCACCCCCACTCCTCCCAGAAAAACACCTAACCTATAGAATAACACAAAACTCTAAGATCTGCTTGTACTGAGGTGGTACAGTAACATTTTGCAGACTGAAGAACTGTTTTTCGATGTGCAGAGCCAAAATGAACAATAGTGATAGACATGATCAGAGTCCATTTCACAACAGTCCAGTCTAGTAAGAAGGAATGTGATTTGCAGATACTTCAGTATTTTTGGTGCCGTGTCACGGGAGCATTCTGAATAACTAAATACTAGGAAATTCATAAAAAGTCCAACAAGTAGCATTATTTGTTTTCTTTAGTCAGATGATTTTAAAATGGTTAATATTTGATAGCACAATGATAAATATTTTAATACAGTATATTGCACTCAGTTAGGAGTAGATCAAAAATATACAAAGTAAGCTCCATGAAATAAACTTTTATTAGGAACATGAAATAGAACATAAAGCTTGATAGCAATTACTGTTTAATCTATTCACATTTGGAAACGTATTGAAGAGGAAATTTATAAAGCAGTTAATTGTTATGAATTATTAAGTGTTCATTTGAACAGTGATGAGCAGGACTACTTCTCCTCTGAAAATGTCATGCTTTCCTTTCAAGCCTGCTCAGTGGCCATAACTATAATTTGCCTGCTCACTACCTTTTTATGAGAACTGAAATAAAAAGATCTATACCACCACAGACACACCCAAATGGGACATTTTTTATAAAGGGGCCTTAAAAGGATCATTTAGGAGTACGTAAAATAATCTCTATTCTACTTAACTGGAGATAAAAACTACTGACCTGATGCAATTAAAGGTAGTTGACACTTGCTATCTTGCCATCAATATAACTGATAGCAATGCTGACAGCAGCACATGCTAATTATTAAGGCTTCAGGATTTAGAGCTTTAACTTGGTTTACACGTGTCCAATTACAACTCCTCCAAGAGATCTTTCTGTTCATGCTGATAGCAATATGAAAATCACAGTTCAGTTTAGAAAGAGCTGATAGGTGTGAACTTGCAAGGTATTGACTGCCTTCCACGAGAGGAGCTAGCCTCCCCCAGTGCTATTATGCTATTAAAGGTAAATAATAATAAATAAATCTTGCCTAGCTTCCACCTTCAATGGATTTCAGAGTTCTTCTAGGTACAGGGGGCACACCTGATGTTAAGGTGCATTTCTGCCCTGAATTTTAATATGCTGAAAGGATTTAATCCTAAAGTAATCAGCAATTTCTGTCTTCAGGTTTCATAGAATCATAGAATATCCTGAGTTGGAAGGGACCCACAAGGATCATCAAGTCCAACTCCTAGGTTTGTATTTCTACAGAGCTGAGTATTGTAGTATCTAACAGCGATGACATGCATTTAATGACATAGTGCAACTATTTGAGGTACTTTCCAAAAGATTTTGGCTTTTGTCATTGACAGTATTTTTAATGAGTAATCTATACAGGTGAAATAAACTCTCATCAGACAACATTTTAAAGAAATTTAGTTGAGCTAAAAGAGTTTAGTACCAACAGGTTGAGTACTTCAGCAATGAATTTCTGAAAATAAGCAGGACCTTTCAAGATATGAGCTTTTAACTCAAATGCTTAACAGAAGTGCTTTTTTTTTTTTTAAATATTATTCCCACTTCACTCCATTGTTTTCTGAGCATCTTACCTTGTCTATGGTAAAGCTGGTCTTTAAAACCTCTCACTCCTGTGAGTCGTGTTTTTCTTCACGTTTGCATGCTTATAGCCACTAGAACACCTTGCAGTAGAAACCTGAGAAAATCTGCACTGAAGTCTGCACAGGGATCAATTTAATCCAGTTTTCTGTATTTGACAGTAGTATTGAGTGGTATTTCATTCACCACAAGTATCCAAACTCTAGAAAGCTACTGCTTTAGTTACTTTCTTAGCCAAAGAATTCATCAATATCTTCATACTTAGTTGGTCTCAATGTGACTTTTATCCACTGATTTGTCTAATCACTTCTGGAGACATTCATTCATTCCAAACATCCTGTTTGGATAACAAAATTCACTGTTCCATTATACAAAATAGCCATAAAATTCACCATTTCATTATACCAAGTGTCTTTGTTTTAACCAGCTGACTGACGATTTCATTTGGTATTTCTTAGTTCTTGGACAGAAGAGGTAAAAGGTAGTAAGAATAAATGAATGATCATGTCCAGTTCACCTTTGCCAGAGCATTTATGATTTTATAGATGTCTGTTGTATTTTTCTTCAATCTATCTTCCCTTTTTTATGCTGAGGAATACTAATCTGTTTAATCCCCCCTTTACCTGCAACAGTTTATATCTATGATCAGACTTCACCCTACCGTTTTTGGTAGTACTATATACTTTCTCAATATGCAGGACTTTAGACTTAAAGAGATAGGTGCATCCTGAACTCATATGGTGGCATTGTGGTGTTTTCTGTTTCATTCTTTTTTCCTGTCCTAAAAATTTCAAGATTCTATTCATCTTTTTGACTGATACAGAGCATTAAGTCAAAATTGTCAGTAAATTACACGGAACTACTCTTAAAGTCTCTTTCTTAAATGGTAAAAAGCCAAATATCTATAGAGATAGAGGATTTTGCTATACATTACTTGTCAAAAACCAATTTCATCTACCGTTTTATTGTACTATAACCCAGCATCTTAGAAATTATTCTGAAGATCTTTACAGCCCCAATACTTTTGTAATACGAACAAACTTTATTATGTTACTTTTCACTCACTTTTCTAGCGCAGTTCTGCACGTATAATTCCTGACGTGATTCTTACAGGACTAAGTAGTAGTCTCTTTTCAGTTGAAATAATTGACATTTATTCTTACCCTTTTTCCCATTATTTAATTCATGATTATACCATGAAAAAAAATACGCTTATTGCATGACTGCCTGGTTTCTTTGAAAAATGTTACTGAGGGATCTCGTGAAATGCTTTTGGAGATTCATGTTATCAACTTGATCACCTGTGTCCACATGCTGCTTACCAATTCCTTCAAAAAATTATCTCCTAGATTTGTGCACAACTATTTCCTGTGATTTCCCTCTACAAAAAAAAAAAATTTGCTCTTCCCTGCTTATAATGCTTACTCATCTATTTGCTAATTCTGTTCTTCATTACAGTTCCCATCAATTTGCTTGCTGCAGAAGTACTTACTAGTCTGTAGTTCCTCTAACTCTCCTTGGGGCTTTCTAAAAATCCTGTCTGTAAAAGTCCCTTCTTGTAGTTAAGGAAGCCAGTCTTGGCAATTAAATTAGTAAAACCACAGGTAAGAGAAATTTTTTGTTTTGTTTTGTTTTTTGTTTTTTTTTTTTTAATTGGGTCAATATTACTTGTTTCCTGTCATCTGATAGAACACACTGTTCTCCATTTTTTAAGAATGGTTTGCATATAATTTGAGGTGCCTCCAGAGTTTGTTCCCATCAAGAGAGGCAGTGACATAGTAATTTCCTGAAGCTCTTCCACATACTGAATACTTGACAGACTTTTTTTCCATGAACGTATCTTGTACACCATTCATTTGTTCTAGAGACTTCCTGGGAAGCTTCTACTTCTGCTGTGTTTCAAAAATAATAATAATAAAAAAAGAACTACTAATTTTGTGAATTTAATGCATCACTTTAAATTCTTTCTGGCCTTCCTTGGTACCTTAACATGTTCTTAGAGCTGAAGTACTAGTGTTGATGCTCTTTTCTTTTTTCCTTCATTTCATTATAATTTCAGAATTGTTATTCTTTCTTTACTGTTTGTAAATAAATCTCTTTATAAAGTTTTCCTTTACTCTGCTGCTAACAAGGCATTTTTTATAACTATACTTTTCAATAGTGGTCTTGGTTTTGATACTCACTTTATGCTGCGTCTATAATATGACTGGCTCACCAAATCATCTGCAAGCATTATGCCCCTTTAGCTTCTCCTAGCATTTATTTCTAAAAAGTGCATGCATGATGATATCCTCTTACCCTGGATCTTTACCCTTGAGACATGTAACCTTGCAGTGACTTCATATACACCTTGAAGTTAAACATGCAAGTAAATATTTTGACAAGGAACATGAGAATGATAAAATTAGAAACGAAAGCTTGGTCTCATAAACGTCAGTCCAGCTTTTTAGTCAGAACTTCTTAGTCAGACTATTCCTCTTTACTGCAGATGATTTAGTCAAGCTGTTCATACGAATAAGAACCTTGAAAGTGAATGAAGTTTTGCAGGATTTACCCAATATGTATTTAGACGGGGCTCATAGCCCCTACGCAAGTACTGTGATGTTCTGTAAAATGTTAATGGTATTACTCCTTTCAATCTCTTTCATCACTGCAATTTTGAAGCACGATTTTGTTGATTTCAAACTGCTCTCACATTGGACTACATCTAATGGCAAAATCGTTTAAAAAGACTTTTAATGGGAGCGGAGTCAAGCCCACTGTAATTATGTTGGCTTCTAAAGAGAATAATTAAATTGTTAATAAAACTTTTACCTATAATCATCAAGTGAGAAGAGAAAGCTGTGACAGTGCTGGAAGTTTAAAGATTTCTACAGAGAATAGGAATGAGTATGATCATAATTCAGATGCTGGTAATTAACGTATGTAGAAAGTCTATCAACTTGGTAAATTACATTAAAGGGGCCATGTTCATTCGTATGATGATTAAAGCATTACGCCCAAAACTATTTTGTGTTTTTTACAACTGCAGCTTGAACAAGTACTTCTTTATATGCTATTTTCTTCCTTTTTTTTTTCTTTCTAACAACTATGTCTTTTTGTTCAGATAGAAGTGGAAAGCTACATAAAAACAACTGCGCTGATGCCATTGGCTGAATCTAAAGACAATATTTTGATTTGTACTTGTCTTTGCCTATTACTTTACCCATTCCATTCCCTTTCTAGAGTTAGTGGAGTAACTTTGCAAATCTTTCATGCTTTTCAGACATACACAGATGGCATGTGTTTTCCAGATGTAGAAAGAAAAGTATAAAAAAATATGTCTGCTGATAAACCAAAATATTGCTCCAGCTTATGAACCCAGTGGTGGAGCTGTGTACTGAGTATCTCTGAATTGCTAAACAGAAAGCCATCATTATCTTTCTAGGACTCTTAGCTGCTAGCCCCATTTCTTACTGTAGTTCATACTTAAATTTAAAGGCTTTTCCAATGGACCCCAAAATCTATTCTTGCACTTCAAAACTGCTAGGCCACTTTTACCCATATACACTAATCATTTTCAGCTCCCATACACACTGACAGGCGTGGGAGCAACCAACATCTCCAGTATTCTCTGTACAGAAATAGCTGTCTATTGCAGACAATTTAGTTGGGTGTTCTGTTAATGAGATGCTTCACCATTGAGCTCTGAATATTATACATACTTTAAATGGGAAATGAACTTCCCTTTAAAGTGAGAATATCTTGAAATAGGACTCCTACTTTGAAGAGTTGAAAATTTCATTTCCAAGGAGAGTAAAGAGTTTCACCACATGTAGCTCTTTCTTTCAGGAACTGAAGCTGCATTTTGATAGTGAGGCAATAAGCACTGACTAGAATCCAGAGAGAACAAGTTACTCTCACAAGGTTCAGAAAACTGGCTTACTTCCTACTGATTTCAAGAACAAGAAAATCCCACAATAAGATTTAAACTGGGGCCATTAGTGCAAGGAAATTCATATTGAGGGCAAACATAGCATCCTTAAATCAGCCCCATTGTGTCGACATTATGCAGCAAACTGCAGCTCTCTGCAAAAGACTTCAGTTCTCAGAAAAAAATCATTCCATATATCTTTACAGACAGATTACAAAATTGTATTGCAATGGAAATGTCTTTAAAAAGAGCCAGGTGTTTTGAAATGACTCAAATTACATACGCACACATGGCAGTTGGTACACTGGGAAGACATCATGAAACACAGGCATGTACACAGCATAATTTCTGCAAGGGTTTGGAAATTTGGATCCAGATTTACACCACCTATCAGAGTAAAGCCATATAGTGCTATAATTTTTGTGCAATGACCTGCTAGTTCATGCAAAGCCCTTACTGATTTAAAACACAAATTAAAAGATGCTTAGAGAAGCGTACTCTGTTTTTATCTTTTCTTTTATTCAGTGGCACTATGATGACTTAACGATGCTGCAGCCCACGCCTGCTCTGCAGCATTAGAAGACCTTGACTGTGTTGCAGATAGAAAACACTGAGCCAGCCAAGATGTGTTGTGCACCTCCCTCACCTTCTCCCACCCATCCTGGCTTTGGCCCAAATACCTCTCTTCCAGTTCCAGCCCCTTCCTTTCAGCATTCATCTTTCTTTGATTCTAGCAGATACTCATTCCATAGCTTTCTTGCAGTCTTCAGAAAGCCATCATCCCACTCAGATCTGCCATGTTACCACTTAAAAAACACTGTCTCACACAGGCAACATAAAACCTCTGCATTTCACACTCCACTCATGCTCTTACTTCACTGTGCCTGTCTTTCAAACCTGATCAGGAAACCGTGCTGGAGTCTCTCCTGCCCCAAGACCATGTATCTATGCAAAGGTTGGCATTACCTGTGACATGATGGCTAGCTGTGCTTGCCACGTACCTCCATGGAGCAGGAGGAAACTCAGTGTTTAGCCTCAGTGTTTGATCCTTCATAAGAGTCCCGGCATAGAGCAGTCCTACAAAAAGTCATCCTACCTGGAATTACAGCCTTTTCTCATCTTCCAACATCATGTGTATGCATGCATCCATCACCTGGGACTCTACAAAGGCATGCCATAAACACTGGTTCTCACCGTAAGAGGGGGGTGTAATACAGTTCTGGAGGAGATTTGTGAGCAGAGGAGGCAGATTTCCATTGCAGTCCTTGCCAAATCTGCTGAAAGAGAAGGATGAACATGTGATCAGAGCTATGGGCATTCAGCTTCTGTAAGGTAGGGGCACACATGAGAGGATGGCTTGGGACACAGGACAAGACTGGACTGGAAGAGATAAGCTTGTCAGGAAATACAGCTTCATTATCCAAATAGTATTTAGCAGAACTCTTCCTTTTCTCTAAAAGTCCCTCAAGGAAAAATACTCAGACTCTTTTAAATAATCTACATTTTAGAAGTACATTTTCATTGTGTGTAACTCTTCCTTAAGGTGAGTGTATGAGTTAGTAACATTGTTATATGCACAGCATGAGAAAGAAGATTAAGTTCTTGGCTGTTCAGTCTCACATAGGAGTGGAAGACTTGTTGAGTAAAGCAGTTACTCCTTTTCAACATGAAGCTTGAATGTATTGATACAATATATGTATCGAAATATGTAACACTGATTATAAAGCAACTTATTTTACCTGTGTCCAGAATAATGGAGTCTGCTATTATTTTTCAATTCTAGCCTAATAAACTAAATAATAGCACAATAAACTAGCACATTCTAGCACAATAAACTAAAAAATGGAGAAAATTTTAAATACAATAAAGCAATTGCTTCTAAGTGAAATCATACTTTGCAGTTCTCTGTCCCTTGAGGATCTCAGGTTATTTCAGTCTTCACTAATAATTAAATTCTAACACATTTGTGCATCAAAAGTTATGCAAGAACCTTCCCCTCTGTTAAGCACAGAAGAAAAGAGTTTTTACTCTTAGAGTATTTTAACTCAAAACTTTGTGTGTGAATTATCTGAACGTTTTGTCATAGTAAGCACTATCAATACAGATGTTTAAACACGCTATCTTTAGTTCATTTGAGCATATAAAGAACTTTTCTGACAAACATATATGCACTGAGTGCTCTCTTTCCAAGTCTAAGCCAGGCCTGTTGTTACTCAGATGTTTTCTAAACTGTAGTGAAACTCTGTAGTTGATAAAAAAGAGATTGGTGCCATTGTTTAAATTTTGCAATAACTTATTAATAACAGCCTGCATAATAATATTGTGAAAAATATATAGATCAGCCTGTCTGTTGTATCTATCAATCTGTCAAAATGAACTGTGCATTTTAACTGTGTAGTTACCAAAACATCACTTTTGGAAAGACAAATAAATAACAGGGGCCTTTGAAATTTTAAAAGGCAGTATAATCAAAGACAGTTATTTTGTAGTGTGCTTTAGTACAGGAGTCCTTTGGACTTCACATTAAATGATGTGATAATGTAAGTCAGTTAAAAAAAATAAAAGTTGTTTTCAACAACACTAGCTAAGTTGATCACGTTGTTTACACCTGCACAGCATATTGCAGAAAAACTAGTGTGCCTGAAAAGGACTGTCTTGGAATGCAAATGTCTATTATCCATGCTTTCCCATCTAGTGGATGCTCTGTCATGAAGATGAACGCACACTGATACCTAGAGCAAGTCTGTGTGTAACAATAAATATTGTTGATGAAAACTATCATGAAGCAGCTAATAGTTTTAATTATTTAATGCATTAATTTATTAGTTCTCATTTTTGCTGAGTGCTACATGCCAGCTGTTTAAGCCAGTGAAAAGAGTAGTAAAGTAAATCATTACACACATTAAAATCCCACTTACAGGACAGCTTATTATCATCCAGTATATTTCAGAAGGAAATTATGACGTAAGAATCTGCCTGTTCAGTCTCATTTTTCAATTTCACTGCAATTAAAAAAAAAAAAAAGAATAACGTAAGATTTTTTTAAATACCAAGATAAAGCATAGGAGACAAAAAAAGGATTTGCAAATCTTTACCATGTTTCTGATATATGAATATGAAGTTTCTAAAGCTCTGACCAGTCAGATTAAAAGAAGGTACATACATGACACCAGTATTTCTAACTGTAAGAATATTTAAACATCTTATGCAATTGCACACGCCACTTGTAAATGGACAAGATCACATATTCCTTTTTTAACTTGATAGTTTGTAAGCATTTTTCAACCTGAAACTCTCCAAATTCCCTTGGAAATAGTAAACAACTCTGTTGTTGCATTTATCTAAAAAACAGTGCAATGTAGTAAATAGAACTGGAATTCACGGGACCTATGTTTTTACCCTTCTTTTGTTAGCACAGGCAAATCATTTGGCTTTCCTTGGCATCAACCTCTCCATTGTTCACTGGCAGTAATAACTCTTACTCATTCTGAAGAGCTTTGTGAGACCTACGGGGCCATGTTTTTATCCCCATTCCAGAGCTATCTCAACAAAAGCACTCTGAAGCCTTTCATCTACATTCAACACAGTATGTCAACGTAGATGCAGATTATCTCCTGATAATTGTTGCTTTAACAAAATAAAAAATATATATTATCCCTCAAATTTCGTATGTTTTGTAAGAACTTTATAAATGTTTTACCTTTACATTGTAACTAATCTTCACATAAACTCCGAATGTTCATCTGCTGAGAGATCCTAGGCCATTTACGTTGCACACTTGTGTTTTGATCTTCTATAGTAGGGTATTTTGCTTGTGTCTTAGATGCCTCTGTTTTGAAAAATACATTTAAGAGGAACATATGGCAATCATAAATATAAACTTGGCTTTACTCTTACCTATGGTCACCATAACATAGCTGATAAATCACGCTTAATACAGAAATATTTATCTATCAATTACCTCAGAGCTTCCTTTCCCCTTAATATTTACATATGCATCCCATGTTAATATCTTTGTTATTTATGACAGTGTAATTTAAAATTATTGATGTTTCCATTACAAACTCTATTTTATGTAGTTTACTTCATCATAACGTGTATTTCCATTAGATTGTTACTAATTTTTCAAAATGCTCCATGCAATTGGCTTTATTCCAAAGGAGCAAAAATAAGAAAGTTGAAACAGATTATAGATGACAAAAAACTTTAGAATAGCAGTATTTAAAAATTAATTTAGCGTTTATATAACACCTCTTTTGTGTAAAAAATACATAAATTCAACTAGATTATTTAAAAAGAAAAAACATCCACTGAAATGCAAAATCATTACTTTTATCTCAAAGAATTTTCCTACACCATTTTTCCCATTGGCATTCCCATCTGCAAGTGGCATAGAAAAAAAATCAGAAGAACCAACCTTATTGCATCTGAGTGATACTAACCTCATTCATAAAAACGTAGTTGTCAAAACAAAAAACAGGATATGCACATGCACCCATCTATCATATACTTGGGAAGCAAAAAAAAAAAAAAAAACTAGGAGAGAATACAACAAAAATACTATCATTAAATAACATAAGATTATAATTTAATATTAAACTTCTTACCAAGGAACACTGAAAGCATTTTAAGTTTTGTCTACTAAGAACATCAGGATCCAAGGCCATGCAGCTGTTTTGAGGAATACCAATACAAATATGTATCTTCAGATAAGTACTATTGGGGAATTCATGTCATTATTAGAAAAAGCCACCAACTTTGTCTTTCTTTCTCTATTCTTCCATTAAAAAAATAGGAAAATAATTATTAGAATACTCATCTCCTAAAACATTAGAAAATATTTTAAGTTGCGATCGTCTTCTCTGATTTTACTGCCAAAAAGGATTAAGTGTCTAGGGACATTCCATGGGTTTTGAAAGTCTTCAATCCAGCATTCTCTGCGATGGACAGCAGGAAGAGAAGCTTTTGTCTTTGTAAGCAAATTAGAGTTCTGTTTGTATTCAAAACATTCTTGCAAGTCAAAAACCCTAGCGAGTAAACCTGAGGAATATTTATAATCACGTATTTGAATTGCTGACCTTTGGATGCTTCTGCCTTGGTTTGTTCTTCAGGCCGCCTTCTGCTTTTTTGTACTCAGTAGAAGTGATCCTTGTTGTATTTTAAGGAAATACTGTTGTTATGTATGAAGCTGAAAATATATAGCAAAGCCATCCTGCTAGCTTTCCAGACAGGACTGAATTAATTGCCTGACTTAAGATGTCTGATGGCACTGCTCAGGTGCAGGGGAAGTGGGCAGCTCCACAATGCTGGAAAGCCAGAACTTGGGGAGACCAAGGAGGGAAGCTCCCCAGCATGAGGTCCTGCTGCAGTGCCTGAGCAAGGTGAGCAGAGCAGCTTCAGTGGCAACAAGGCCACTGGCTGCAGGTTGCCAGACATGTCCCTTGTAGTGGGTTGGGTCTGGGATCATGCTGGGAAGTCAGACAGAACAGGCAGGGGCAGAATCAACCAGGAGCAGCTGAGCCTGCCAGGTCATGCAGATGAGGACCAAGGCAAGGGTCTGAGTTCAAATGCACTGGTGGGCAGAGGGCACTTGGGTGGAGGCCACAGGCAAAACTTTCCACAGCTCTTACTCACAACTACGGAATTTCTACAGCAGTAGCCTTTAGTGTTTCTTGCATAGCAGCACTGTATCAGAGCAGATGTCAAACACAGGCAGGGGAGCCACAGAGAGCTTTCAGGTAAGAGGGTTGCAGGCTACCCAGAAAAGTCACAGCCTGTTGGCACACCAAAGTACCCAATGGCCACTAGAGACCCACAGGCATCTTGACCCAGCTGGTCTCCTGGCACCACTCCCACAAGCTTGAAACTCTCATAGCTCTCACTACATATCTACCAGCCCTGTGCAAGCACCTGAAATAGCCTCTGGCACCTCCAATGGCAGTACCTGCATGTATTTGGAGAACCATATCCCACCTACCAGCTGTTCAGGGCCTTTTGATGACCACTGCATCTTCTGTATCTGAGGGGTTATTGCACTTAGCCAATTTTTATTGATAGTGGTTATATCCAAACCCTGACCTTGCTGTTGGCACTAGAAAAAAAAAAATAGATTCAATTGCTTCTCTTCCTACTTAAGGAAAGAGAAGACAGATGGTGTAAGAATGTTCTAAGATAGAAATAATGGCACCACTGCTTACAACTTTTTAAGTGGAATATGAATGATAGGGGCATGTAGTGTCCCTGTTGAGTAACTAACGTTATGTTGAAGCTTATTGCTCTCCTGAGATTATCCTAAAATATGGTGAGGGTCATACCAAGTCAGTGGTAGTCCTCCATTAGCAAAGCAATAAAAAGCATGAGGATTTTTTTCCCCCTTTGAGAATCATCCTCTTTTGAAGAAGTATAAAATCAAAACTATCTAAATCATACAACTGAAAGGTTAACTAACCACTTCCTAAAACCAAGGAAGATGGAGAGGTTTATCTCAACAGTAATTCTTATATGATGAAATCTGCATTTGTTTTCGGCCATTTTAACAAGCTATTTGGTGTTGTTTCAGACGAGGCTATTATGACTTCTCTATCATGCAAGAGTATGAAATCCAAAATTCATCTTTCTCCTCATCCTTTTGACAGATTAGATGCATTTCTTCTCAATATCTTTTATTACTTAAATCCAAGAATTTTAGATTAAAAATACAGATGGAAAATGAGAAAGCACAGACATAGCCTGTGAAATAGAGTAACTTTCTATCTCCACTGTCTTTGTACCATGCTTAAAATTAAGTTTGTTCTGTAGAGGATTTTGCATTTTCAGTAGCAAAGCAATCAACTATGGTTACCCATGTGAATGCCAGGATAAATCGGTACCTATTTACAGGAGAGAGGAATCGCCATCCATTCTGTGGCTGTACACAGGAGACAGCTCTGAATAGAAGCTGCATCTTCTAAGTAGAAACTCTGAAGACGTTTCCTGCAATTTGATTAGAAATAGTTTTGTAGTGAAAATTGTGCACAGAGAGCAGAAATTCCATGTAGAAAAACAATCCAAAATCTCTACCAGAAACTTTCAGCAAACACAGTTTCTTCATTACCCACCTATCATTCTCCTATGACTTAATAAAATGGGTTTTATTTTAAAAAGTGTCATTTCAATTGTGCCTCTAATTGGCATTTCTAAGACAATTCAAGATGGAGATGTCTTCCTTCAGAAACTATTCTCACTTGGTCAATGTTGATTTCCTTGTATTGTTTACAATTTAATTAAACACAGCATTGTTTCAAATTTGCACCAGAGATCTTTGTATTAATGTCTGTCATTTTAAGACAATAATTGTGACACAGTAAGATATGCCTTAGGCTTGTACTTGTCTACACTAATTTATTTTGTCTCAACTTCAGACTGCACCTTGGTGGATAAGTACAAACCACTTCTCTTCCCATGCTATCAAAGCGATTTGGCAGTGTCATAAGGTAGTCTTACTAATCCCACTGCAGCAAATGGTTAGTTAGTATCACTTGACAAAAATATATCATTATGGATATCTTTGGTTTAAAACAGCAATAGCTGTTTTTCATATCAGGTATCTCTGGTTCAGAAACACTCAATAAGTCTGATCAACACTTTGATATATATTCATAGTAGCTAAACATTTAAAAACCATTTAGAAGTAAATGTAACTGGTAACAATAAAAAATAAAAACCAATAAATTCTAATAATAATCTAGTAGTAGACCTAATTGGGAGAAAAGTAGGGGGAGAAATCTTAGTGACAAAATCTTTAAGTCATTACTAGACACTGGTTATTCAAATTAGTAAGATGCTTAAGTTATACAAGTTTGAGGTTTTTGTCATGCAGTTTGCAACAGTAATTGTAACAGCAATTGTGAATATTTCAGAAGAAGCCTGACTACTTAAAATTTTCCCATGCACTTATGTCCTCATTCCTAATATTTACTTTGTATGTGTGAAATCTCAGAGTCACTAGAGCTCCACACAGAAATCCTTGAAACATAACAATAGCAGAATTGAGGTCCTTTTATATTGCACAAAAATAACACTTAGGATTGTTTCCAAATAATGGGGAAAGTTGTTGCTAACTTTGGCAGGTTGAAAATATTTTGATTGTGGTCACCTGTTCTGAAACCATTGGAAACAATTTTAAACCTTTGCATTTGAATTAGACTGTTTTGCATGCCCCAACTTCATTAATGTCTATTTAACAAATACTAGGAAAATATTATTCATACCTTTCCTTGGTGACTGCAGAGGTTTTCTATTGCACATTTGCTATACGTATGCCTAGATGATGGCTGTACCCTTAATAGGCATACACACAAACTTCCTTATTTGTTGCAATTTCTTTTATATTCTATGCTTGCTTGCTTTTTTTTTTTTTTTTGGGGGGGGGGGGGGGAGGGGAGTTGTTTTCATGGAATAGAATGGTTTTGTTTTAAACCGTTTAAGTGATTATATTTTTACAAAATAATGCCAACTAGTTACAGAATTTTTATAACATTCATAGGAAGTAATTCTGTACTTGACAAGAAATCACTTGTGCTTGGCCTCAATTTACTGAACTTATGTAGCAAGATGAAATCTCCCAATTTTTCCAGAGCATTTCAATTCAATGTGCTGTTCACAGATCTCTCTATATAGACAACCACTGCATATATTGAAACTTCCTATGAACGTAATTACCAAAAACATGGGTTCATTGTTCTGAAACAGTATTTGGTTAGCATGTGTGCTAAAAATCTATCCATAAATGAATTCATATAACATTCGTTGCTAGATAGGAAGCAGCAAGGAAACAGATGCGTTAGAAAAAAATCAGCCAAGAATAATTTCTTCAGCCACTAGACCTGTGACCTGCATGCTTTCAAAGCTGCTAACAATGGCTGGAATCCAAGGTCAAAAATTCTCATTATTTCAGTAGTGTCATTCATACAAACTACTGAGGAATAGTACGGAAATTTCACTGCAGCAGAAATAGGGCCAAAACTTGCTTCAGTCCTTTAGAATAGACCAAAATGGTGTGTAATATATTCAGAGCTGTCAACCCACCAACCTGTCCAGGGACTATAATACTCAGGATCTGGGAGACAAAAAAGAGATAAGGGAAGAAACAGTCGTGAGAGAGCGAGCTGTAACAAATATCACAAAAAGAGCACATGGAAGAAAAATAGCGATGGGAGAGATCATACAAAACTTTGCTTGAAATGAAAGGCTTAAGAATTCAAGAAAGAAAAAAAAAAAGGACCTCTAATAAAAAGTTTGTTTTTATTTTTTCTGTGACTTCATTGTTAATGATCTTTATGCTGTTTCCATAAATAACAAACATTTCAAAATCAACACAGATTTTGATGCGGAAAGGGAAAACCACCTCTCAGATCAAAAAAAAAAAAAAAAAAAAAAAGGTAAAAGATATTTGGGTTTTGTTTGTTTGATTTTATAAGTTAATTGCACATCCTTTCTCACGTTCATGTGGCTAACCCAGCTGAATAAGAAATGTCTGTAGGCAAGCTGTACAAAAATGAAGGTAGTATGAAGAAAGGTACATGTATTTTCTCCCCTCTTGGATGGCCCTCAGGAAGGATAGGAGGCTAAAAGAAATTGGGTTTAAATCCAATATGATATTTCCTGTCTGAGCAGTAGACAGACCAAAAGCTCTTTGCATATTCTTTGAAGATGCCCAGACACAGTAGCCAGAAAGAACATAAGCCAATAGCACAGTGCTGTGTCTGAGGTGATCAAAAAGAACAAGACTTGCATTTGTGTTAATGTGTCTACATTTCCGCTTCATAGCTAAAGCCACCCCTAATATAATCTCTATCTATTTTTTTTCAAGAAGCTGCAAAAGTATTAAGGATGCGTTTTGGATAGACTCAGAAATTTCCATGTATTATTCAGGCATGAACAGTTAAGAAGAAAGTAGACATTTGCCAAACATCTACACTACTCTCAATATAGTTCATTAAATACCTAATATAAATTCTGTGAAACACTCACATATCACTTACCCCTTGAACAGCTTGAGCTGGTTGAAAGACTAGATTTTTTTTTTCCCCTTGTTTTCCTTTTATATTCCATTTACAAATTTAATGACAATGGAATTACAAACCAAATAGTTACTTGTGAATATTTTTGTATTTTGAAGCAAGGTATCGTTTGGTATTTAAAAAGGTCTTATCCTATAAAAAGAGGCTTCAATATCTTACTAATGATTACTTTGGAAAACAGGCTTAAGTTTTAATTTAAAAATAATAATAATCTCTTACTAATTGCAAGCACTTGCTAGTTTACAGGTGTTTTCCCCCTGGAAGAGAAAAGCTACAAATGGCTACCCATCTTTACACATAGCTTTTTTCTTTCTCATTTGTATAGTGTTTTTAAAGATCCCATAATCAAACTACAGCTTAGATCATAAATTGATTATTTATGAAAAAAAATAAATTTTCCTTTATTTTACATTAAATATTTCACTTCCCACAGTAGCACTAGAAGATCTGAAGACTGTGCTCAGAAATACCCCTCAAAAAGCCTATAAAGCTCTCCACAGCAAGTCAGATGTCTGTTTTGTTCCTTAAATAATCGATTTGATGCATTGTCTTCTAATTCATGAAGATCTGCCAGCAAACTCACAGCTAGTTTAGCCACACAAGTCTTAGGAGTCAAGTATGACTAATTCAAAATTAGTTTTTATTTTCATTGTTTCTTCAGTGTTTCATTCTTTGATCAGAATTTGATACCTGACACCTTTCCGATTACAAAAAAAATTAAAAAAATGAATTGTCCAAGCATAGTTTTGGACACCAAATGCTGAACATGAATAATCAAGATATAGGTCTTCTGTGATTCACAGCTGGTTATCAGAGTCCTGCCAATAACATCAAGAGCAGGAGGATGGCAGAGCTGACCTTAGTTCCTAGCTATGCTCACAATGTAGTAGTTCAAAGAAAAAAAAGACAATTCACTCCTGCCTATAAAAGGCAACCTAGGCATCTTTACACTAGAATGCAGTTCAAAATACATCAGTTAATCCTCTTGCCTAAACAGTCAACAGACAGCAATTCTTTCACAGTTAATTCAGAGGCACTAAGCAGACGATGCAAATGCTCCCTTTCTACTTGCATTTATTTTGATACGCTGAAAAAAGGGCTTTTCATTAATTGTTAACTTTTAATAGCCAATGACAGAGCTAAGGCAAAGCTAGTTCGACATCTCTCAGCAGTGGAGGCGGTATTTCACTGTTTGGTGTATAAGAGTAGGTCAGAGCAAAGTAGGTAGAAGGCAGAAAGGGTGCAATGGGCAGGAAACCCTACCAGGCATGTGCTGGACTCCACCAGTCCTACCTGCACCCTCCAGCATGAGTTACAACAGTTGTCCTTGGACTTCAACACAGAGCAAGGGGTCTCCAACTTCCTGGCCTCCTGGCCCTATTCAGCAGCTGTCTTCTCAGAGTAAAACAGAGAAGCCACTTCTAAAATGTGTTATAATATGTATCCTAGCAAAATATCACATAAACATCAGAAACATTACTAATTTTCAAAACACCAATCAATATACTTGCCTTTCTTTTGTCTTGGCAGAATGTTGACTAGCTTTATTTAAGGAATAAATTCTGTTCTAAACTTCAGTGAAAACACTCCAGTGAGCATACTTATTTCTATGTTGCTGATGTGCTACACTCATTAGCTACAGCAAATCCAAATCCAAACTGAAAAAACATAATAATGGTTAGCTAACAATTAGTTAATATTTAAATTTTAAAAGTCATCCTTGCCATGCCCTCTGAAAGTTGGGAATGGTATTAGAGTTGGTCAGAATAAAATTAAAACAAAAGTGCCAAAAAATAAAGGGATTTCATTTCACAACTGTTTTGCTTCCAAATCACCACAATTGCTATCTACATAATACATACATGTGTGTATGTTTGTGGGTGCAAGAGAAAGAAACACAGGATTAAACTAAGGGAAAAAAAGTTTTGATAACACAAAATTAACAATTCAATAATTTCCAGCTGCAAGTACTTTGCTAAGAATATTAAACTCTACTGTATTTACTTTTCTGCATTTCTGTGGGCAAAAACAGTACACAAGAAATACTGGAGAGAAGCTTTTGATCCATCCCTTAAGTACCTTAAAGAAAAACTTTAAGTAAGAAATGAACAGTCTGATTTAAAACTTCAGTATCTGTAACATTATATCCAAAATTTTGTAGACAACGATAATTAGAGGCATTTGATAGCCTGCATCAGTGTGTCAGACAGCACTGTCACCCATATCCAGCAATCTGTAACAACACAATCAGCATCTGGGTTGACGTCCTCCTAAAATAACAGGCTATCGTTGTCAATATAAGTTTAAAAATGGTACAGCTATTGGAAAACAAATTTGTGTTACTAAATACTTGGAAAATTTGGGACAATATATTCAGGGCCAAACATGAAGTGAAATATCTCATCTGCTGTTTAAAAAGTGGTACTTAATTCACCATTGATTTCCACCCAATTATTTGAGGCAAACAGTCAGTATTGATGGGACACATATTTCACCATTTTCATTGCCTGAATTGTAGGAAGCATCGCAGCAATGAGTAGTCCAGAACAAATAGGTACAGTGGCTGTACCATCTGGCAAATTATTTTGATTTTACATTTGATATGGCTAAATATATACAATATGAATAATAAGGTCAGCTTTAATTATCTGTTATAACTGAGGCTATATAACTCAAATATTGACTTAAAATCCAGTTCATTTTTTCAGCCTGTTGCCATTATACTTTTCTGGGTTGTTAAGCTCACCACATTTATTTGGTTGCGATTTTACTGTTCCTTGTGCATAATAAACACTTTGTTATAATGAATATACAGAACATCAAATTCAGATGTATGGATGCCACCCATGTATTGTCTGTTGCACCTTAATATTCAAGTTTTGATGTCACAGTTCATAAACTGGACAATTCCAATTCCAGAGCACTTAGTATGGAGCTTTGATTACTGAAGTTATCACTAAAAAAAAAAGTATTTAGTTGTTCTCTCTCAAGTACATCTGTGTGAGTTTGTAACACACTGCGTTAGTATTTGGCCCACTTGGATGCATAACATTAGAAAGCAGTTGTCAGAGCCCTTCCAAAATGAGAAAATGTCTTTTCTGAAAGCAAGCCAGGACAGATAAGATTGCCAGTAACATTCTTGGTACACAAAATTGTATAGATTTATGTAGACCTCTGTCTCTTAAGGACATAGGCTGTTTGGATTTTAGTTTTCATAATATTTGGGTTGGTTTTAAGAACAAGTTAACACTTATAAAACTGTACTTTTTGTAGAACTAAATAGCAATATGTTTAAAGTAAAAGGAAGAATATTTTCTCCTATTCTGAATTAATAAGGTTATTTCAAGGCTAATATTTGTATAAACAGCATATAATGTTAAGTTTGTCTCAACCAAACCATTCCTTAAGGGAAAATTTCTACTGTTACATCCTGCCTAAACAGTAGGTGCAAAATATTTATTAAAATCACCACTCCCATGTAAGACAGAGCTGTAAGCTAGCACATATTCTACTAGTGTTTTTCCCTGGAATAAAACACAGATTGACACGTTCAAGTAGTACGTTCCTCTTGTTTCTATATAGTTACCGAGTGAAATATTTTGACTGATATTTAGTAGTTAAAAAATAAAAAGCTGCCAAATTTTCATATACAAAGTGTGATGCATCTCTCTAAAACCACTGCGTGTTACTTTCTCTCAATTCTTTTGTCAAATCTGATTTCTGAAGTTGTTACATCAGGCTACAATGTCTAACTAGGATAGTTTTGTCAGATACCCTTGTACCAAAGCAACAAACTTACTTAAGAATAAATATTTGATCTGTAATGGAAATAACAACTTGATCTTTTATTTCCATATGTACACAGCATAAAATCCCCATCAAATAGCATGCTGATATTCCTGCCTGTGCTTGCCTTATTTTTTGCATATTTTTTCAGATCACTGATACGTGCAATTCTTGATTACAAAATCCTGTCTTCTCATACAGATCTTTTTACTTCAGCAAAGCCACATTGCATTTTTAACCACTGCTCATGTTGTCCAAAAGCCTTAAGCACCTTGCCTCTTTCAAGTAACAACAAACTCACCTATAGTTCCGGTTCAGTAGTAACTATAAAATAGCAGCCAATGGCACAAAGCAGGTATTAATCTTCATATTTCATTATTAATTCATTACTAATATTAATTTGTTAGTTAATATTCAGCAGTCTGAAGTGGATAAGATTCTCCAAGACTACAGCTTAAAAAAATAAAGAGAAAATAGCAAATAAACCAAATTCAGACTTGAAGTTTTTAAAAACTAGAACATGTCCCCTGCTTACATGTCTCAGGAAGAGGAGGGAGGCATGAGATGAGCCACTAGTGTTTTAGTTCTGATTTTAGTGCAGACTTTCTCCTGTAGCTGAACTTATATTTACTCTGCTTTTCTCTCCCTCCCTCCCCTGCTATCTTGCAGCAAATGTATGTGACAATGAGCTCCTGCATTGCCAGAATGGAGGAACATGCATCAACAACGTGCGATGCCAGTGCCCTCCAGCCTACACTGGCATTTTATGTGAGAAGCTGAAGTGCGAAAGGGATCCAGGAGGCTGCAGCCAAAACTCCGGCCAGGGGGCAATATCTCACGGTCCCCTATTACTGCTGACTGCCCTACTAGGAGCAACTGGGCTTTGCACATGCTAGGCTCCGTATGGTTGATGGCATCATATTCGGACTGCTTCAAAAGAACATGCCACATGAAAACAAAACACAACCCAAGCGTTTGCTACTGAAATTTAAAAAAGGAAAAAGATAAAAAATACCACATACAAACTAGGAAGGCCTAACTGAACTAAGCCATATTAATCAGTTACGGACAGTGCTCTGAGTCAAGACTGTTCCCCGCTGACCCGAGACAAGTTGGCAGCAGCCTATTCTGTCAAATCAGCGCTAGCTGCCGAGCTCACACAGGACAAAGGGCTTCGACAGCCCCAGAAATGGAAACAAAATTTAAAAAATGTTTGCTACTCCTCTCTGGTGCGCTACTGTACCTCTGCCCGGTGTGTGGACCGACCAAATAAAGGCATTCTTTGCTGTCAGTGCATTGTGGGTATAAGGAAATCTGTAAAAGCTGCCATATTGGCCTGCTTCAGTCCCTGAATCCTTTCCTACCTGTGCTTTAGTGAACGTTGCTCTGTAACCCTTGTTGGTTGAAAGATTTCTTTGTCTGATGTTAGTGATGCACATGTGTAACAGCCCCCTCAATAAAACTCAAGCCAGTCATATCCTTGTATAACTTAGCAGCACTGCATCAGTAAGATGCTGTGTTCACCTACTGTACAAGAGTGGCTATAGGACAAAGTGTATTTATCCTTTTGTATTCAAATGAAGTTATTTTTCTTGAAATAATGTACAATGTAGATTTTTTGTATTATTGCCTATTTGTGTTACCAGACAATTTGTTAACGTATTTAATTCTAATCAGATAAGAGAAAAATATTACTTTTTATTTAGTCCTTTTCTTTTACCTTTATTTAATTGTGCAGAGATTTCTCTGTATGGGCAACGTGCTGGCATCAAAGAATATCAGTTTACATATATAACAAGTGTAATAAGATTCCACCAAAGGACATTCTAAATGTTTTCTTGTTGCTTTAACACTGGAAGAGTTCAAAGAATAAAAATTCCTGCATAAACAATTCCAGGATTATGTATTGCTATTTCTTAAGACTTTTAGGAAAAAAAAAATCATTTTACCACCTCATATGTGAAAGAACAGATTCAACAGTAGAAATTACATCATAACAATCTAACCTACTTATATTTTTTACTACTGTCAGTGTTTTTCCAAACAATTTGAAACAAAGCACATCATTTGCTTGAGGAAATCGAAATCTTAATCATCAAATCCTAAGCATGGAAGAGGTGTGAAAAGTTGAATAGTTCTCATCTTTCTTCTCTCAAGTCATCACAGAAATTATTCCAAACTAATTCACAAGGCATTTCGGAAACCAGTCTTTAAATCACACAAGTTTTGTGGATTTTGGCAGTAATGAAGTAGATATAGCCACAGCTTAAACTGTTTCTCCAAAAGCGTCATTAAAATGATGTTTATATGTGTACTAGTCTGCCTAAGAAACTGCAAAAACAGCAGCAATCAAAAAAATAAGATTTAACTTTTAATAAAGTCAAATTTAATATTTAGAAGTAGTGTCAAAATATACAGCAGCAAGTAGATAAAAAGTGCTGCTCCAGCAAATAAAGTTTGTTTTAAGTATTGCCCAAGGTGTAATAAATTCTTGTTTCTGCCTTTTATTAGGCCAATTACTGAGTGTGACAGAAATGAATAGCAAGAATAGAGAGGCAAGGCAAAACCACAGCAGCATTTCCAAGTCCAGGGGGGGAAGTGGGGGGTTGGATCAAAAGGTAGCAAGACTGTATGAATTCATTTCCTGGCAATTTTCATCATAATTGCTGTAAATATTTTACCAACATAATAGCCTAGTATGGAAAACTGTTAATCAGCAAAAGAAAAATTCCTGAGAGAAATAAATTCTACCTGGCTGCCTCTTCCAAATGGTGAACAGAGCACAATTTAGGGCACTGCCTTCATAGCTAAGCTCTTTCTGCTGAGGGAAGTTTTGCGTGCCCACCCTCCAGAAACATGTAGGCACACCGGGTCTTCATTTCTTTAAAGATTCATAGGAAGATGACAATGAAGATAACATGCTGGTATTTCTTCAGGCTGTCAACCTGGGCCCTTCACGTAGAATATCTGCTGTTTACATCTGCACTTTGTTTCACTGGGCTAAGATAAGGCAAAGAAAAATTTAGAGCTTTGGTGGTTACCAGTGATGGTCTACATTAGATTGCAGGTATACATTAAAAGAACATTCATGACAATAAACAGAAACTTATACTGCAGACTTAATGAGGAATATAAACACTAATATAGGTGACATGCAAAGCCAGACACTTATAATTAAGCGGATTTCTGATATTAAGATGTGGAATTTAAGTTTCCTTAATGCTTATTAGCACAGGCTAAACTCAGATTGTGCAATTATTGGAAAAGATGCACTTAAGCTGTCATAAACTTAAGGCTTTGTGAAAGTGCTAAGAAAGCATGTTATGCACATTTGGTTAGAAGATATTCTGCCAGCAGTACTGAAGTATAATGAATATCAGATCATAATCAATTCAGCTGCATTCCAATTTCATGTGGTTATGATCTTCTAAACCAGTGCAGAGTATATGTCTTTCCACATTAATTAGCTACCTTTTTGTTTGTTTTATCCTCCCTCACCTATTAATAAAATCATGATTTTAGGAGTACATTCACCGGCAAGTTTTCTTATCAATCATCATTTTCCTCAGCTTCATTATTTTTTCCTCTGAACTTCACAAAACTTCACTAAGTGAAATTTTCGAATGCAAGTTTCTGCTATTTTATGCCAAATACAGTTGCAAAAATTTGTACATCTGTAGAGAGAGGAGATTTACACTGCATGGCATTGCTTTACCTGCTTCTTCATTGAATTCAGTGGAAAATGAAGACAGAACCTGTTTCCCATTTCAGAAAAACTGTAAAAGAAACAAGATTCCTGTTGCTGAAGATATAGTGGGATCTTCCCATGATAATGTGGAACGTTGCTTTATTTTTCACCTGAAAACATATACCCTTTCAAACATATTATGGGTTTCTTGGAAGGGGGGTAATCTTGTCCCTGTGACTGCCTGTAAAATAGCAAACACACACATGACACCAAAAAAAAAAAAAAAAAACACCTTGATCACTAACCTGGGATTTTGGTTCTGTATCAGAAAGCAGCAAAAGGACCCTACCGTAGAGTTATAATTCTCTGTCCTAGAAGACTTACCATCCAAGAACTCCACATCATTTAGTTGTGTAGATCATGGTTCAGAGTACAATGACCTTAAACCTAACATTCATAATTAAACTTAGGCAGTTAAATTGGTTTCAGTTATTTTGATAAATCTGTCAATCCTGGTCCACTTGCAATTGCTGTGTTTCTAGCCACAGAATTCATTCTGATCTGGGATCCCCATGTTTAACATCTGAAGACAGTGCAGCTTAAGACAAGGTCTTGCTCCTTGATGAGGGAGCAGCAGAAATGTCCACATGAAGCTATAGCCATCTTCCTCAAAAGGACTTTAAGATAAAGACATCTATCACAGTGCTGCATAACCGTTTCAAAAACAAGCTATTCAAAGAAAGAAAATCTAGCTGGACTCACATTAAACTGAGATATTGCCCTCAAACAATAATTGATCTAATATTTTATCATGACTTAGCCACAGATAAGAAGTTATTTCATGTTGTGAATAGAAGAAAAAAATAATGTGCAAAAGACTCCTCATATTTAGAAAGAGCTCTTCTGCTTCCATATAATTTTATACATCTTCTTCATAACTCCAAGACACCAGGGGGATTTGTTATAGCCTCATTGGGATTCTAGGTTTATTAAACTATTGAATTAACTAGATTCATTCATGCATGCAGTTTATTCACCTGTGAGAAATTTGAGTAATATTTTTCATAAAATATGCAAGACCAGATTTTCAGCCAGCCTCCAGCCCTGCCTTCATGTTTGTCCTTAGAAATGCAAAGTTACAGACGTAAATATTAAGACACAGTCAATCAATTTATTGCTAAGAAAAATCATATGTTTAATTATTTATGAATGCAAATATTTATCCACCAAAACCCAAATCTGACATGATAAAACAGAAATGTTTATATTAACCAACTTAATACCTTTCCTACCATCATCCAATATCAGAAAAAGAAAAATGTAAAAAGTGTATGCAAAACAGACAAACGGAACAGCAGCATTTTGCACCATATGGTGCATTTCATTTAATGAAATGAAGGTTCATCACCAGTACAGCATGTTCACTAAGACGCACCATTTTTGCCACAATGTGCAATAGACAAAATTCCAGTACAAAGCATATGTTTCCCTTCATGGTTTCTCTGACCATTGTTATGTGTGCAGAACCAAACATATACATGATGAAATAGCACTTGAGAAATTGTACAGTCTCAGAGAATACAGCAAAGACTAATATTATGCAATCTGCAGAACTAACAGACTCTAAGGGCTTCGGGATTGATTTTGTGCAAGTGTTGCTGGCATTTCTGAGAAGGACCAGGATAAAGATCACATCATGGAAGCGCACTGAATCAGAGTTCACAGCAGTCAGTAGAACTAAGCGACACTCTAGCTACAGAAAGCACAACAGGATGACATCAGCCCTGCATCCATCAGAGGGACAGCCACATCTCACCCAAGGTCATCATTCCCCTGTCAAAACCTTTGTACGTGCAAGCGCGTGTGTGCACGTGCCTGTTACATTTACTAAGTTACCCGCACTATGCTGCTGAATGGAGTTGCTATACATGTGTTCAAGTTTACTGTTAGCACTGGTAATACAATTCTTATACTATAGGTGAACCGTTGTTGAGAAACTGAAGTAATAACAGTTATTCTGAGGAAAGAGGATGATGAGTGTGTTTTGAGGTATGTTTGTTTTGAGAAAATGAAACCAAATTCAGATGAGTACTGTTTCTCACTTTATGTCATTTTCACTTGAGTTCTCTGTGCAGGTCTTTGTGACATCCAAGAAATCCATTACTAAGGATTTAATTCTGACATTTGTATGTCTGAACAAGACCTTCCAAGAATAATGATGTCAGTGCAATACTGTATACTGACAGCCTTTACAGTTCAAGACTGCAGGAGAGGCTCAAGATGGAGTACCGGAATACTCTTCTTCAAAGAGAAGAAATAGAGGCATTGATTAGGGTGAAAGGAACTTGTGTATTCCTACATGTAAGTGTTTAAAGTTTAAGAAAAATATGTAACACGGAAGACAAAACCTCAATAATTTGGATAGCTTTGCATTCTAAGTAGAAACTGCCTGATTTTCACGAGTACTCCACATTCACAATCCCTAGAGTCTGTCCCTTACTAAGTGTTTATTACAATAAATGTACAGTGAAGTGGACTTTTCTCTATTCTTGTGGAACAGGAAACGAAAGTCTTTCTATATCATTCAACTGTAATTTGCAAAGCCACATATATAATGATTTATATATCATTGCAATATTTAATATATAGTCGAGTTATGCAAAGCTTAAATTCAAAGGAGGGAAAAAGGCCAAAAAATCCACTGTTTTCAAGAGTTACAATATTTGGAGAAAACACAGCACTTGCAGAGTAAAAAGTAAGTTGCCCCCAGAACAGAAGTGTGCTAGGATCTCAGGAAGAAGACAAATTTAGATACTATACAGACTTAATAGTTCCACAGACACAGCATTTGTCATTCTAATCCCTCATTTGGATACTGCAGGACTTGAGCCTCGCTTAGACGAGATACTCTTCACTTAAGGCTTTCACCTCCTGGTCTAGGTGAAACACTGCCGACTTATCTGCTGGCAGACCCTAGGCCCATCCGCACTACCTCTCCTTTGTCTTTGACTCTTTGCTGGCACCAGCTGTGAATTTAGCAGCTCTAGTCTGGTCATCTAGTACAGATGTTCATGAAGAAGCTGGCTTTCTGCACCTTTCAAGAAACCAAGTCACAAGCCTCCCTGAGGGCAAAGCACAGCAGCAGTTACATCTGCTTTTTGTCAGGCACCTCCAAAACCATGGAATGTAATTCTTAGAAGTATACAGAAAATGAAATGTGTTCAGAAGAGAACATGTTCCCTCCAGGCCTTCTTTTGGCATCTGCTGTCACCATGTTCAACACTGGACTGAACTAGGCTCTGAATGGCTACACTGACTCATTCAATACATTTCTCGTTAACATCTCTTACCTCTAATTACTGTTGCTTGGTAGGATGAGAGAACTGGCAGGTAGAACGCTCCAGTAATTACATTTATTATACTGCTTTCTTTTGCCATCCTACAGCTTGCTTTCCTCCTTAATTTCAGAGTTTCTTTCTATGCCCTCATAAAATATATTTATTACTTTGCTCTAGAGATCTCCCACAGGCAAAAAGTAGGTGGATTGGTACTTATGAATTAGTCTTGGCAGTGCTCTTTTGCCTCCCTAGATCTGGTACCGAGTCACAACTACTTTTACAATCTCATGGAGTAGGATGTAAGGAATGATGACTAAACTATGTAGATTTACTGGTGAACAATTTTTTGACAGGTTTCTCGTTTACTGACGATATCTAGCATCTGAGTATCTCCCAGACTTCACTGAGGTTAGCCTCATGACACTACTGCAAAGCAGGGAGGCATAGTCTTTCCATTTTATTCATGCAGACTGAAGCTTTAAGATGCTGAGAGACTTACAAAGTCAATTACAGCGAGAGAGATTAATTCTGACACCTCGTCCACCGCATTAAGTACTAAGACCTACAATTTCCTACTCCATCCAAATTATACAAGCCTGAAGTTAAATAGTCTTCCATCTGCATGTATTTGCCACCCACTTATTTCAAATTATCTTATCTAAGTCTATTTTACATTACACTTCCCAAAACATTGTCTTTGCCTTCCACGCTTGGAGTTTGAATATTGTGCTACATACCTCACGCATTCGATTGCGCTGTGTTGGGTTTTTCTCTTTTGCAACTCCAGTCTAAGGCTAGAAGGAACAGCCACAGTTTTTTGAAGGGATGTTGTATATGAGTCAAAATAATTGGAGGCATCATAACAGTTTGAGAAATTAGAAGACATGCATAAACAAAAAAAACAGTAAAACACTAAAATCCTCTTCCAAAAGGAAGACATTGGCTATCTGTTTTTCCCCCCTCCTTGTCTGAATTTTACTTTATTGGATTTATTAAGGCACATATAATAATTCTATTATGACTTTATAAATTATTATACAATATTTTTAATAGCTGGAAATGCTTATAACTTAGGCATTTAATTTCCTCCATAAATGCCTAGATACTGACACAATTAGGTTATGATGCATGGGTATTTCTGCTTACTGGAAATCTGGTAGCAAAACGACTCTACATTTTGAATGGGCTCATAAATATATATTGAATTTAATTTTTTAATACACAAAATCCATTTTCCTTTTGTTTGGCTGGTTTGGTGGCTGCTTGAGAGAAATATTTTCTATAAATATTTTTGTTTTGTACAACTAATTAGTCCATAAATCAGTACATTGTAATATGACAGAGATTACCCTCAAGCCAATAGAGAGCAACTGATTGAATATACTTACCTTCTTCATAACTCATCTATCTCTAATGTCTCTACATTTTCTTCTGCTGCTTTCAAATGTTGTCTTTTTTTCCTCTTCCCATTCTTCAAATATAAACACCAGCTTAACCAATATGCACACTATTAAACACCAGATTTTTCCTGTGTTTTGTACCAAGTGCAGTGGGTTGACAAAGTACATAAATAAACAATAACCAGATAATCATAGATTAATCATTGTGATTCTGTAGTAGGAATTCTTACATGCTTTCCATCTTCACATTACTTATTAAGGCCATTTACTGATATTAAAAACGTGCCAACACTCAAGCATAAACATGTCTCTGAGAGTAAAAACTACAAATGTAAAATTCCTGTAACAGATGTCAAAGACTAATTTAGAATTCAATTCAGGATAGTAAACATTCCAAAAAAAATTAAGAAAAAAACTATTTGCTGAACTTGAAGTGTCTATTTCAATAACATTGAAGCTCTTTTTCTTCCCAGCATATATGCCTATTTTATTTTTTTAAATGGCTTGTAATGGCTAAGACAATGTAGGTAGTTCTGAGGAAGGAGTCATTCAGCCCTCCACAACTGTGAAGTTTAAAAAAAAAAAAACAGTAAAAGAGACATGGCTTTGTCATTATTTCTGCTGACTTAAGCTCCTAAGTGGTAACTCTCGTGAGGCAATTAGTACATTGACTAATGGAGATGTACAACAAAAGCTATCAGTGCTCTCTCACTACCTGTCAATCTTTGCAAAGGAAGCCTAATGGAACTGGAATGAAGACAAGCTAACCTTGTATCCTTAACCAGGCCTCAAATAAGGAAACAGGCTGAGGAAATAGCATTAGAACGTGTAGAACTTCAGTGGACACAATGCACCTGTTCTGTGGACAATTCAGATTCATTCTCCATAGACTGACTATCTGCATTCACTAATGACCTAGTCCAGATCCACTAAATGCGAAGGAAAGCCTTAACTTGATTTCAACAAAACAGAGTCAGGTTTTAAATCATCTTGAAAAACAATTTCAGTAAAGGAAAAGGTAATCCCTCAGGCATTATCTCCGTGATCCCAGCATAACCTGCAACATTCGTACAATTCCTTGCACTATTTGTTGTGCATTATTCTATTGCAGCACTTAAGTTATTCTAATTTGAATTTTTCCACAGACCCAGCAATTCATGACAAACATCTTAATTTTAAAAGCTGGTCTGCATGGCATGCACTATTTCTATCCAACTGAGAAAGGAACTCCCTAGCTGAAGCTGTTTTCACCAACAATTTGTTTGCCAGCAGCATGTTTTCCTGTTTAATCCGTGTTAACATTTTGTTCAGAGTTATCCTAACTGGCATGTATTCTATCTGATAAACATCTCTTCTTTTCCCTCACGGAAACATTATTTATTTATGACATTATTGTTACAGACAACTAAACAGCCAAGAGGGAAACACATTTACTTTTCTACAAATACCTGCACATGCTGTTAAACCTGCATCATTTTTCTTACAGAAACATCTAAAACTTGGTAAAAGGCTTCCTAGCATGTCTTTGGTATCCACTGAGAACAAGGAACAGACACCGATACATGCAGCAATACAAAATCAGCAAGAGTTCAGGAGAACAGGAGAAAAATAATGACATTTCAGGTTGTTAGGTTGATAGATGAAACTTTCTCCCTTCTGGCCCAATTTGTCATGACTATGACTAAATGAACTAAATGGGCCCAATTTAAAATGACTCAAATCAAGAGCTGCTTTCATTCACATTCTCTGTATCTTTGCCAATGCAGGAACTAACTACTCCATTATTAGGAAACCAGTGCCCAGCAAACAAAGTGAGTTAACACCAAATAATTTTTGTTTGAGGTCACAGTGCCCCCCAGGCTGCTTCACAACTGAGACTGAATTAAGGAGGAAGAGATAGCATAATTCAGAATTTCTAAAGTGCCTGAGAAGCAAATGCCCTCAAGTAAATTCACTCTCACTTCAACAACTGGTACCACACGTTGGATCTCTGGTGACAGAAATGCACATCCATTTACAAAAGAACAGAAAGTTCTACATCTTTCTCATGAATGCCATGGAAATTGTGATTGGTCATCAATTTGAATCACAGCTCTGCCCCAGATTGACACTGGCAATCTCCCACATCTGTGAAGACTCTGGTCCATCCAGGATCTGTACTTTTATCCACATGTAAAGATTTTAGTGTGCCTACCTTTAGGTTTCCCACTCTTGGTTCTTTATGATCTTTGTCAAGTGCAAGTTTCTTTAGTACATCCATGTCTTCAAACTATGTGACACAGCTGAAGACATAGCACTTATCCTCAATTATTATTAACTGACATTCTTGAATCTTCTAACACTGGGCTCAGACAAAGAATGGTTTCTGCGAAAAGGTTCACATCAAAGGAGCAGGAGCAGAGAGGCAACTGGAAGAGATTGAATGCTTTGACTATTGACAGCAGGACAAAGGTAACGAAGATGGACTAAACTCTAGGAGTATTATTTATATAAGCTTAGATGCACTGAAATTATATAGGCAATATTACTTATATTATATAGATATACATACATATTCTTATTTTAGTTTTATTTGCTACCTGAAGATTTTACAGGGTTTATCAAATATTTCAATTTTGTTATGTAGGAAAGTATCTCCATATTATGTGAACATACACAAATAATAACTGTGTTTGAGCATCTACCCACCTGCTCATTTGCAATTTGCTTTCTAAGTTATATCATCCTTTTTCTCTGTACTTTTTCTCAACTAAAGGACATTTTTCAGCCCATTATTGGTTTATTAGCACAGAAGATTTAGAGACCTTCTGGAATCCCTCATCAACAGAATCTATTTCATTGAACTAGTCCTTTGCAATGAAAAAGCAACATGACCTGGTAATATTAAATATGAAAGAAATCATAGACTCTACTATACTCAAAATGATAGCCACAGCTTACAGAAGGCATGATGACATTAAGCGGAACATGAAACTCTGTGCAGGCCCTAAACTGGTGCATATACTCACTGTCTGTGGCAGGTCTATTACCTGATGTCTCTCACTGTGAGCCTGTGCTTTGACTATAGTTGCTCACATTTATTAAAACAGAGAAAGAAGGGAGTGCTGGTCTGTACAACCAAGGATGCACTCCTCAGGGGCTGAGCTTGTATAGTGCAAAGCACCCATCACATCACCTCTCAGCCATGGACCACAGGAGGGATCGCCACCAGCTGTGAGGCAGAGAACACAGCACAGAGAGTGATCATGCAGACAGAGAGCAGGTGAAAGGGTCAGTAACATGGACAGCAGAAATAATGGTTATTGGCAGGTCAAGGGGAGGAACTGGTACGTTTTTCAAAAACATCAGAACATTGACTAATGTAGAAACATTTTAGTTTAGTCCCTATTTTTTTTTATTTTTTATTTTTTGCTGCACACCACTACTTCAAGGAGGTCAGGTTGCTGATTATTGAGTCTCACCTGCCTAACGTTTCTCCACTAAACTGGAAGATGTGTGGAGCAGGTATTAAAAAGAAAAGCTCCCCACAGCATAATCTTGAAAAACACATCTTGTTTCTAACACACACCACAACTTTCTCTGTTTCTAACAATGATGAGCAAGTAAGGAAGTAGTGTTTATAAAACCTTCTTAAAGCCACGTGTTGGTAGCATTTTCAGAGTCATTATTCGCATAACTCCATTCCCACTGAAGTCACTGAGGCCAATAACTCATTAGACAAGAGGCCAAACTCAGAAAACTTGAACTTAGAGTGCACAGAACTTGATTGTACGAAGACTTTCTACCTAATTGTATCTTACGACAAAACAGCAAGGGCTGAGAGTTTCAAATCATTTTAAGAAACTGAGTGCAAAAATCTTTGGGCTTTAGAAGGAAGTGATTGTTGGGCTTCTTTAGATGTCTTTGAAAATCTACAGTTTAATCATTACACTCTTTATCACTTTTATTTCTATGCACACACATATATGCATAAGTATAAATATATATACACACATAGACAAACAGTACTCATAACCCTGATGCATTCCTCCATATTCAGATTAGCCTGCCATCTTGTGTCTGTAAGGAACATAACACCCCATTTAACCAAGCACCTATGTATCAACCTCATGCACACATGCATGCTGTCTGTATTACAATTTAGGCAAATACAAAACAGCTCTTGAGCAATGCAAGATGATTACTTCATTTAATTAGATATGGTGGGATCTCCATGTTATATGCTGATGAGACAAGCTGGTATAGCATGGTAAAGGCCAACTACTGTTACAAAAAAATGCAGAGCTTTGGTTAAAAGAGACCAGACTACATTAGATAATATTTTGCTCAAAACTATATATCTATGTAATCTGACATAAGAATTGCAAGGATATCTTAGTTGTTTTTCTGATATTTTCATGTTAACTATTAGTTGGATTTTTGCCACTGGGACACAACCATCCCTGCTGCAAGACCAGAACTTCCATGCAGCAGACTACAAGAGAAAAGTCTTCTCAGACAGGAAGATGAATGACTAAAAGGGAAAGTGGTTTTGCCTACACACTTGGGATTAGCAAGGGCATGTGAGTGACAGAGGGAAGGGGGAGAAAATCAACCAACCTACAAAGGGTAGCTGCTTTTGCTTTTCCTAAAAAGGTGTTTTATTGATTCCTGTTAAAGAAAAATAACTGAACTCTCAGGGGAAGAAAAAGAAGATTTCTTTCAGGAGCATTTGCTGCACTGTCTGAAGGGGCTTGACACTCACCTCCTGTTCTCCTTTTTGGCACAGAGAAGAACAATCGAGCAATAGTGCAGAGAAAATAATTTGTGCAGTTTGATTAGTTTCCACACCAGATGTTCCCACATATATTCACATCTCCCCAACTCTCTCTCTCTAGCCAAGAGTGTGCGCAGCTGGTGCTTCTATAGTCAACACCAAAGCTATTTCACAGAGCTATTAGCAAGGGGGTTACATTACAGATCCCACCACTTCTCTGGGGGCCTGCTCCCGTTTCCAGTGAAATTAAGGCATCATTGTGCTCATTGTCTTCAGGGAGTGCCAGAAAAGGTTGTTGGAAAAACTTTTGCTGCTGATATGCACCTGCACTTTCAACTCTTCCAGCCTGTGATTTCCATTTCACTCTCATTCCCTCAGCTTTCTTGCTGGCGCCACAAAGCACTGCAGCTGTTCTGCTGACCAGCTCTAGGTTTTCATTCTTTGTAAAGTAGGTTCCAATGACAAACTATTTTAAAAAGAATCACAAAGCATAAGAACTTTTGCTTGTTTGTTAATTTAAATTGTTTATGTCCATGGATTTAAAGAAACAGCAACTACAAAGTTGCTGAACATGAACATACTGGTGACTGAATAAATCTTAAAAAATGGTAAAAGTGCTACCAGATGAAAACATTCACAGTTTCTGGCAAACTCCGCTAGGGCAAGTACTAGCTGGGAACCCATCACCAAGAAATTGGCCACATTATGAGAAATTCTAAATTAAAAAATATATATACATATTTTTTAAAGTTTCTTACTTAATACTGACAGAAATGCTTCTATAGCCTTGAAGCTTTGGGTTTGGTTCAAATTGCTCTGGATGCAAGTGGAAGGTTTTCTGCTGATGCAGAAGGAACTAAGGTTATGCACCTTTTCATTTCTAGGAACTCAGGATCTGTGCAAATTTTGCAGTCAGTTTGTCTTCATAACAGCTGCATCTTGTTGCAGAAGACATACACATGGGATTCTTTCATGAAGGATTTATGCTTTCTTGATGTGAACTGAAGGTGATCTGAGGCAGAAACATGCTGGTGAAAGCACTGCAATAACAAGTGGGAAGAAATCATCCTGTATACCAACAGCGATGTCCATGAGGATTTTTTGCCAGTAGGTTCTCAGTGCATGCATCTGACAACTAGTCTTGTCCATGTGGATGATCACTTGGGAGATAACATTAAAGGTGATGGAAGGTGTCTGGTTATCAGCTGAAAGCCGCTACTCTCCAAAAAGGGCATTTTAAAGGTTTAGATGCCAGGTTAGCTAGATGACCTTAGCTACCTGTCCTGGTTTCAGGTAGGACAGAGTTAATTTTCCTCCTAGTAGCTGGCAGGGTGCTATGTTTTGGATTAGGATGAGAAGAGCGCTGATAACATGCTGATGTTTTAATTGTTGTAGAGCAATGCTTACACCAAGCCAAGGACTTTTCAGCTTCTCGCTCTGTCCTGCTAGCGAGCAGGCTGGGGGTGCAGCAGGAGCTGGGAGGGGACAGACCCAGGACAGCTGACCCAAACTGGCCAAAGGGGTATTCCATACCATCTGACGTCATGCTGAACAAGATATAGGGGTGGCTAGCCGGGGTGGGGGGGCCGGCTGCTCGGGGATAGGCTGGGCATTGGTCAACGGGTGGTGAGCAATTGCATTGTGCATCACTTTGTACACATTATTATTATTATTATTATTATTATTATTATTGTTATTATTTTCCCTGTCTTAATAAACTGTCCTTATCTCAACTCACAGGCTTCACTTTCCCGTTTCTCTCCCCCATCCCGGAGAGGGAGGGGGGAGGGTGAGCGAACGGCTGTGTGGTGTTTGGCTGCCAGCCGGGCTAAACCACAACACTACCTAAAAGCATAAACTCATGCAGCTTTCAGGAGGCAAGGGACTGCAGGAACTGGTCAGTACGACGTGATTTGGGAAGAAAGAATGGACAGTACCCACGACTGAAGTCCCTGTAAAGAGACAACATGTGGTACTGCATTATGCCAATACAGCAAGATTGGGTGAACACGGACAAAAGATTGGCAAAGGACAGCATGGCACAGGCAAGTATCACTGGTAGTGGGTCAGCACAAACAAAAGGACGCAAGGATAAAAAAGCCAGTTGTACTCTGAAAGGGCCAGGCTAATAAGCAGAGGATCTCTTCAGAACAAAGAGGGCAGTGGGCATCATTCGGGTCTCCTAAAGATTTGGAGTTGTACTGATACCTTGCACAGAAAATTAGACGTAAATGATCAGAATGCTCATTGTCATTTTGGACTTGAGATGTCACTGAATTTAAACACGCTTTTGTGGTGGCTGCTACTCTAGCACAGAAGACTTGTGTAATCCCAGGGAGAAAATAAAAAAGGGGCCACAAAGTAAAGTAAGAGAATTCACTGTTTTCCTTCTTGTTGAATGAGGTGAAGGCAAAAGCAGCACAGAATTAAAGGCAAATTACATGTCTAATATGATTCTGATCATTGAAAGTAAAATTAACAGACATCTGGATCTAGTATGCGAAACTTTGCTTCCTGAACTTTGCAGGAGTTGTACCACTGACTGCAACGTAGCCACAATTTTATCCTGAAAATGTCTTGAGTCAAACTCTGTGAGAAAATGGAGGCTTACCAGTGTATCAAGACTTGAGGACATTGCATACCTGCCTGGGGGAGTGGGGGGCACTTTGCTGTAAGACTGTTTCTATTCATAGGGAAATAGAATATATTTGCATCATTTTATCATACCAACATAGTAGCCATGTTCCCCTCCCACACACACAGCTGTTTTTATTATAACAGAGAAAGCACCCAGGCCTGTTTCAGCTGTATTAACAGAACCTGATTTTTAAAACCCTAAAGATGAAGATATGACAAGGGATTTTCAAATGCATCCGAACACCCTAAAATCTGTCCCCCAGGTCCACTGACATTGAAACAAGGCACAGGATGTTTTTATCATTTTCCAATACATCCTTGAGAGGCGACAAATGAAAACAAATGTAATAGAGCAAGATAGCATGGTCTAGTAGAGGATATCTTGCACAAGCTGAAACAGTACACAAAAATACCATTTGGACCCTTCCTCCCCATAATCAGAAAGCTTTGTCATCACAAATGCTTAGACAGACTATATGGCAACCAAATGCTTCCCTCATCCCCTTCAGCAAGCTCATTTCAGTTGCAGTTATAAACACAAAGATTTCTTCAATGAACCCGGGAGACAGCAGATGTTAATTATAGCAAAATGGTATCAAAGCCAAACAAAAATTTGTTTTGGTTTGGTTTTGCATGATTAGTTCAGCAGCACTCCCAAATAGCATAAACTGCAGGGTATGCAAACCCTGATCACTTGACAAAGATGTATGTAGACTTGCCCATCCTATATAACCAAATGTCACCTACATACTTATTAGCAATTGCCCTTAAGCTAATGCATCATGTGTCTTTTTGACAAGAGGAATGGCTGGTTTCTGACAAAGAATAATTGTCATTTCAATTGAAAAACGGTAAAATATAACCAAAATCAAACATGAAATTATTAGTGAAAAATGTAAGGGAGCAGACAGAACTGTATAACTTGGCTGGAATTAGCAGCATCTTAATTTAGGCAAATACAGATTGACCTTAAATTAGCTCTAATAAGCATTCAATGCAGTACAAACCAAAAATGTAAATGAAAATGGTAGTTATGGCACTTCGAGATTAGGGTGCCCTCAGTGCCCAAGGAGCTTCAGCACTAACCAAAGAGGAAGAGGAGTGCTTCTAGGGAGTTCCAGTTTCCACCTAACCTAAGGTTTAATGACCGAATTCTTCAGCTGTACACTAATTTTCAACTCTGAAGCTACTGAAAACAATGAAGCTATACAGTGTACCTAAATGAGGGTTAAGGCCACATCCTCCAGCATCAGCTGCTCTGCTGCTCCAGCACACCCTTTCTGGGAAGCAATGAAGAGGACTGAACAGTAAGTACTGCAAATCTCTCCTTCCAGATCTCAGACTTCTGCAGTATGCTATTGTCACACTTTCAGCATTATAAATTAAGCTCACTAAATATTCCAATCAATTACTTTTTGATTTACTGCCTTCCATGGCATTTTCCTCTTTCATTTATTGGTACACTTGACTTGCATTTCCTAAGGGGACATCGTGTGCTAGAATTATATGGCAAAGAACATGTCATTCTTTTAAAATGTCTTCTTTCCTTCCACTGCAAGTTTAGGCTGTACCCTGTAGGGTGCCCCCAAACTAATCTCTTCTCTCCTCAGTCCTTGCAGGGATCTCTGCTTCTCTGACTAGCAGCTTTTCCCATCACAACGATTAGAATATTGATTAAAAGCTTCCCCTGAATCCTGTCTCTATAGGACTGCACTAACAAGCTAACAGACTTAAAACATCTTCCAGCATACATTTATAACATAGCAGTGTTTGATTTCCTACCTTCAAATGCGCTGGTTGTAGTCTTTGTCTCCCTCTGAGGAATAACAGACACAAATCAGGAGTGGGTTTTACCCACATATCTGTGCTGCCAGGCAGTCCAGACTTTGGGATTATTCTTTTTGTACTGGCCACTAATCGCTGCCAACCATGTGGGTAACCAAGTCAGAAGATCCTTGCACTAGCCAATACTACAGCAGCTCCTCACAACTCACTAACTTAAGCACTTATTGATCCACTACAACTTGTTTTGCAGGAGGTGGAATCTTAAGTGTTTGTGTTTCTTTTTTCCGTGAATTTAAAATATCACTTTGCTTTCTACCAAGCCTCCAAAATATTCTGTCATGCAGGTCCACTGCTTTGTCATGGTTATTCACATATAACATTTTTCTCGCACACACAACCCTCACCTACCCTTCACAAACATTCTTTGCTTGAGAAAAGGAAGGAAAAGGAAAAAAAGGAAAGATCCCTTGGGATGGTAATCTCCTTCTTACAAGTATATTGTTTTCCCAGTATAAATATTGCAGAATATATCCTTAAGTCTGATGTTACTTGTTCTTAAAGTATCAAAAACTAACAAGGAAATCATGCCTACACAGTATTGATAATTCACAAGGCCACAGAAAGAGGCTGGGTGGGGATTCTTTGAAATTTTAATTAACCCTGGGAGAATCAATAAAACCATTTGTTTAGTTCTAGCACCTGTTTTTAGGCAATAATATCTTCATGCTACTTCTTGCTTAGTTATATTAGAAATTACGCTCTCTCTTCAGCTGCAAAAAGATTATTGATTTGTATGTAAAGTCAGGCACAAAATACTGGCTGTTTACAGTGATTCAGAGTTGCTGTGAGCACTGTCTGTAAAGTCACCCAACTCCACTGCAACACACCAGCATGCCTCAAAGCAAGCAAGCTTAACAAATCAACAGTTCACATCACGTAAGGAGCCACTAAGCCACCTCCTTTGTCAGGTAAGAAACTTTCCAAGTCTGATGATATAAACAACACAAACGAACTTATGCTTTTCAACAGCTCCAAAGAGGAAGACAATGGTAGGAGAAAATGTGAAAAATTTGACTATTTACTATTCAGGCAGCTTTCCACTATTTTTCCCTTTCTTTATACCTACTTGATATATACATACAGAATTTAAAAAATATGAAAGCCTATCTAGCTAGTAATGACTAACTACTAACCAGTGAGCACTCACTGGTCCAAAGCACTGCAATGAGCAGCATTCCCTGGTCAAAAGGGTTTTGCCACTACAGCACAAATAATCTGCCCTTCAAAATTCCCACTCACACTAGCCGAAAGTTGAACAGCTCTGAATAGTTTACAATTTTCTTTTATCCATGGGATTTAGACAGAGTCCCTGTTGACCATTTCTGTAATACCCACAACATTTATTATCTTTAAAAATGAACATCATCAAGTCTCAGACTACAGTAACTGTGGTATCATAATGAATTCCTACCTCCATTCAAGTCAACAAATGGACTGACCACCTGTAGATTTCAATTGTCAAGTTTCGTACTTCTGTTCACCTGGTTACTGCCTAACTTTTCTATGAACAGTATGAACAGACTTACAGCTCTTTACTATCGGCCATTGAATGTTTTTTCATCTTACTATGTCTAGACTGAGGTGTAAACTTAATTTGAAACTCTTGGCTTTGTCAGTTTTGTCATGTAAGACAGTTTTTGACTATCTTTTATTATTTCAAAAGCAGATAGGAGGAGGATTTAAAAAAAATCATAATACTAACATGTTTAGTAAGCATGACATTAGTTTCTCAGTCTTAAGAACAGTGAGACAGAGCAGTCCATTTTCAGCTAACATATTTGCTGCCCTGTGGCTAACTTGTAGCTGAATCCAGCGAATGTAAAAATGCCTGGGCTTTCTCTGCATTTACTGTTGGAATCACAAACTAAGCAGGGAGGAAGCAAACAATGCCACTCAAACTGTTTTCAGCAGATTCTTCATCATAAGCAGTTTTGACAACAGTCAAAAATTTTGACAAGGACCCACCAACACCTTCTCCAAAATAAGCAGCCACAATGACAAGAGGTTTCAGCCACTATATGGTTCACTACACAACAGCCATTGTGTATGCTCTAAGCACAAGTCAAGAGAACACATTGTGGATTTGGAGATCAAACTCCAATGACACTGGGAAATACGAACACACATCACATGCCAGTTACTCTACATGCACCTTCACTTATGTCACAGGTTAATCACTGTCATTTCATCCAGCCATACATCACGTGGTCTATTAATTATTAGTTAACAATAATTTACTACTTTTTTTTTTCTGAAATCTAATAGTAATTAGAACTGTACACGCAGTGACATTCAAATAAAGCTTCTTGCTCTTCACAGGGCACTCCTGATGAAGAAACAGAAAGAGAAAATGCCTTGTTTTAATCTTACTGAATAGATGCATTCTTTTTGGACCATAGTTCTTTTCTGTGCTTGTTGATTTATTTCTTTGATAACTACTAAATATTTATGACAATCCACAAATTGAGACTCAATTCAACTGTGTTTAGGAGATAAACCACTGTACCTGTGTATGAATAGTTAAAACGCAGATAAAAGATGCTATGCCAAAAGCTAACACTTAGTTGTTATTAATCTATAAAGTCAAAAAAGATGATGTATTCAGGTACCAAGTAGAATTAATTTTAGCACTAGTATTCAATCCTTTGACATTTCAGAAGATTCCAATCATGCTGATAGCTGGTTTACTGCTCTCTTATGGACAAGTTGTAGTATTACAGTACTTATACAAATTCAGCACAAGAACAAACCCACCTTTTTGTTTTTTAAAAACACATTTTCTATTGATTTGAGGTAAAGATGTTTGAAGCAAAATTACCTTCTTCTCAAATCTTTTATTTTTTGTTTGGAATTGAGTAGAAAGACATGGTACCTGAGAAGCCTTCATTGTTAACCATCCCTGAAATTAATGCATATCTAAGAAAAAAGTTTTAATTTTGACAACACTACATATGCTGCGGGAACAATACATTCAAAAATAAACTTATAAACGGAAATAATGTTGTTCAAGCTCTGTCCTCCTACTGTTAACCAACTCTTAAGACTTTCTTTTTTTACACCAGTTTTACACTGCCACTTGAGCTAAATATGATCCAGTTGCATCTCTTGAAGAAATTGTTTTAATTTGTGAAGATTCAAACTCTGCATATTGAGCAACCTGCTAGCTCTAAATTGGATGTTCAGCTTATTACCTGTCATAGATCTTTTCCTCTCTACACTGGCATAACATCTCTGCAGGTTTTTTTGGCAAACACCAAGTTGATTGAAGCATTGCACAGCTGAAAGGCAATTACAGAAAGGTAGTACAGCAGGAGCTCCAAGGAAACATGTGGTCAGTATCTTTAGCATCTTTAACTACATATAGAACCACAGAACAGTTCGGGTTGGAAGGGACCTTAAAGATCATCTAGTTCCAACACCACTGCCATGTTTATGTCTAGATATCTACAAATTATCCCCGATATATTGCTTAGCTAACCATACTTCAAAAACTTCTAATGATGGAGGTTCCACAATTTCCCTGGAAAATTTCAAATCCAGGCAGCTTGGTATTTGAAAAAGTTCCCTGAAGTCTACAAGTCTACATCTCCTTTCTGCAGTTCAAGGTTTGTTTTTTTTGTTTGGTTGGTTTTTTTTCCTGGTATGTTTTTTTTTCCTGGTACTATTTACACTGATTGTGCTTAGTCTCATTAAGGTAAGCAAAGCCTTTCACTTACTTGAACACTATTACCGCCACCACCCTTAGCCTGCTCTTCTGTAATTCCATCAAGCAGCTCATTTCTTCACCCTTCCTTGTTAGTCTCTTCAGGAATGTTTTCTATGAGCCTTACCTTACATAAAGTTTAGTGCCCAAAACTGGACCGAGTACTCCAGCAGAAACCTTTCCAGAAATGAACATTTTATAGAGGATATTCCCATTATTATACACCAAGACAGCATTTACCTTCTTCACAGTACAATCCTGTAACTTTTGTTCTGTCCATCATTCACTTTTCTTTTTCTCCCTCAATCCTTTAATGCAGTACTGCAGCTTAATCAAAAGTTCCCCAGCCTGAACTGGTGCACACAATTCAGTCCAACCGTAAATGTAACTTCGTAGATGTTAATTTAATTGCATCTTTTTATATATTACCGATTTATCAGTACGTGTGTTACAACCCTATCCTCCAGCCCATTCGCAACCTATGCTTGCATGACATCATCTGCAAATATTTTTATGCTCTAGACAAGAAAAGGTAGCATTTGTTTGTGAAGAATTTGTTTGTTAGGGGAAGGTCACCTTTCAAATAGACATCCCTGAGCACAAGATAAATCCTAACGCAGTAAAAATAGACTGCAACCCTCAGAGACTCAAGAATGTGCAAGCAGGGAACCGTTACCACTGGAAGCTGTTTGTTTTTCCTAAAGCTGTACAACTCTTTGGGGTAAGAGGCAAAAGAGATAATGTGATTGGAAATATTTTCCAAATAAATCCTTTGTGTACTTGTACATATGCTTACTGGCATCCCCCCAAAGATACAATATAAAAAGGCTTTTGTGCAGCTGGTCTTTTTAAGTCCTGTATAATCTGAGAAGTTGTAAATCAAATTCTGATTCTTCCCAGTGACAGGAAGTCTAAGCCTGCATTCCCACATTCGGGACAATGTTTGAAAAAAAAGTGAACCTTCCCCTTAAGTGTGAATGAAAGTTGCAAAGACTGAAAAGCTATCTAGGTTTTGTTTAGATTTCTGGAGCTTGATTTTCCACACTCACTGTCTGGAAAAGGTCACAAGTCAGAGAGCAATAAGCATTTTAATCTTACATGGTTCCTGTGTCTACCTGATCCAACTGGATATGCTTTCTTTGCTAAAGAATTTTAAAAACAATCAATGGTTCTTTTTAAAGTAAGAATAGAAAACCTACTACTACATTCTCCAGCTGGAATTATCCTTGGGAATATTAACAGTTGATATATTAGGTAATGAATATCCCAAACAACCTCAATAAAAATGCGTGTTACCAAAAACCAAAAAAAAAAAAAATCAGGCATGATTGCTTCTGATCTACCTATATTTTTCTTCTCTCCATGTTAATACTCCTGATGACAAACAATATACGTATGGGACTGGGCACATGAACTGGTACTTCCCTTTCATAGTGCAGAAGTACATTCAACTGTTCTTTCAGCCAAACTACTCAAATTTGATGACACCGAAGAGCCACACCCAGAACATTACAGTACACACAGTTCCAAGGAGGCCAATCTCTCATCCATCACAACTCAAGTTTAATGAAGCTATATTCAGAAACACCAAATGAAGAGAATAAAACAGGCCTACAGATTCCTCTGGGTCTGGCATTCCCTTCTCTTGCACTAAAACAAAAGGTTTTCTATACCTTCCTTACAGCCATTTGAAGTCTATCTTAAGCAGTAGGGAAGCAAAGGAACAGGAAGGCGAGAAAGCTCCCAACCCCGTGTTCAAACTGTATTCAGCTAAATGGCTTTCTATGTCACCTGCTTTAAATAACACTTGACAGGAAGGGGAAAAATAAATTCAAGATTCAAAAAGACAAATTTCTAGAACAGGTGAGAAAGCTGTTTTTACATCATCTAGCAACTTAGTGGGGTGGAGGCTTCCTGCCACATTACACTTCACAAACAGCTGACAAGCTACCAGGATACAGATTGTAAAATTACTAAGGAAAATGTTCCTTCAATTATACATATTTCCATTAGCCTTATGAATGAGTAAGAATTTGAATCCTAGGAACAATATTGCATCTCCTTGAGGAAGCCTTTTAATTGCTTTGGGAAAAAATAAAGCTAATTGAAGACAAATTTATAGAGTTCTCTAGTATGACTGGGACAAAGTCCAAGTGTGCTCAATCCCTCTACTGCATTAGCAAAGTTTTTTGATACAAAAGCATTGACGAATTTCTTTTCAATCCAATGCTAACATTAAATATTTAATATTTTGAGCAACCATTTATAAGAATTTAGTAGCAGGCAGTTTCTGGCACATATGGTATGGTATCAACTTTTTACTTCTTGTTCTCTGATCTTCTCTATTTCTGTTCTTCCTAAAGCCACACATTTTAGCCTATTAATATTTAAAAAAAAAAAAAAAAGTACTGAAAGAAACAAAACAGCCTCACGCCCCTTGGCCAACAACCACCTCCAAACCTGCCATTTGTTGTAACTATATGCTTACTTAAGGTCAGACTGGAACATTTTGAAATGAACTTGCATATTTTCTGAAAAACACATTACCAGATAAAAAACTGTAACACAGAAAAAGTCACCAATAGCTCAAATGTTACAGGTGAATAATTAAAATCTAACTTCACTGTCATGTAAAGCAGTAGAGATCCTTATAATGAATGGACAGAATAAACTACTGCAGATCAGGAATTATAAAACTAAATGAGAAACTCAAATCTCATTTGCTATGAAAACAAATGACTTTGTTCTTGAAAAGGAAGTTGCTAAGCTAATGCAATGAATCACCCTTCTGCAGTCAATTTTTGATGCTTAATCCTTTCTACACCTTCTATTATCTAATTATATATGCATCATACACTTCAGCACTTTGTGAAAAAGTACGTACCATTAACATCTCATCCCACAGCTTTATGAAGTCAAAATTACTCAAAATTACCCTTCCCCCACATAGGTAAAAGCAAAAATTCCATTACTTATTTGAAGAAAGGCTAAGAAACGTATTAACTTCTTTCTCTGAAATGCAGATTCAAACATTCAACACTGTGCATCAGCGATGGCCCTCACCGAATCTGATGAAAAGATACTATTGTGGCTTGCTGAAGTACCATGGATTCTATGTACACACAGCATCTCCTGTTTTACCTATTATTTTACTTTTATACCTGCTACACTGGGTCTGGCTTAGACAGCTTTCTCATAGCAGCTCCTAGGATGCTACAACTGGTGTAACCTGGTTGACAAGATTTTACCTGTTTCACGATGATCACCACCACGTTACAGATGAAAGTAAGACTGTTCAAATCCTGTATTACAAATCAGCTTTCAGTGTTTACTCTTTTGCTCAAATAGAAGAAGCAGTGCTCTATGAACAGAAGAATTTGAATTCCAAATAAAGTGGTAACATGAAACTCTCAGCAGCTCAGTTTGAAGCAGAGCCAGGAGTTGGACTCCATGATCCTTGCGGGTCCCTTCCAACTCAGGATATTCTATGATTCTAGTATAGTGTCGACACACTTGGTGAATCTGCATGACAGCATTAGTGTTTAAATTGTAATTGGAGTTGCAGCTTCTTTTCCTAAAGTGTTGGAAATATTGATTATGAATTAGAAACGAACATTTTTGTACTGAACATCAAAGTCAACAGAACAAAACCTGGGTGCACAGCTGGATATTTTGTATAAACAAGCCCATCTCTTTATAGACAGCATATCTTTCTTACTTCTATGAGCTATTAAAACCTTTAGAATCAACCTTATCTTCTCTTTCACAGAGTATCTAGAGTTTGCCTGTGAGGCAGAGGAGAAAGGCATTCTGGTAGGCATAATTTTCATTGTTCAAGTCTTTTTTGTGTGTGTTATTTTGTTGTTGTTGCTTTTCAAACTGAGATTTTCAAATAAGTCTCCAAGCCTTAAAACTGAAAAAATTATTCAGAAACCCAGTCACAGGTGGTTCTTATGCCCTAATTACAGTGCTCACTGCTTTCTCAATTTCTCACCCATCAGAGGACACATATCTCTTCTCACATAAAGGGGGAAGGAGAACATCTGTGACTGAGTGCGATAGTGTTAACAACAGAATTTAATTGAGAAACATTTTTGCATCTCACATTAGGTGTGTCTCTTAGTTACGTGGTATGTTCACGGCTGACAGGAAAATTATGCCTTACATCTGTACAGACGTGTAAATGCCTCATTAAGTTTAATAATTAGATGTTAGAAGGGTAGTTCCACAAGAAAAACTTTGCTACTGAAAAATAGAAGTGACACAATGAAACAACACTGCAATTGTATCATCACTGACCTTGCCGAATTAATTCGCCTGTCCAGAAATATTTTTATAAACATATTAATAATGAATTCTACATTGTAAAAAATGTATGAAAAATGTATGTTACACCATGAAAATACTATCAAGTAGCCCATGAAACTAGACATACTGTATTTTGAGATTTCAACTCAATTCAACCTGAATTTGTACGTAAATTTACATATGACAAAGAGACGAAACAGAAGGTGGATGAGGAAGGACACTCCTATGAAACACGACACATAAAAGGAAACCTTTTACAACCATTTTTTCCCCAAAGACTACAAGTTATCATCTTCAACATATAAGAATCAATAGTATATGACTGATTGCAAGGTGTTCTCTAGAGCTAACACACAAACAAAACCACCACTTGCCTGGATGTGGCAAAAGACAAAATATTCCAACAACAAAAAGCTCCCAAAAACCTCAGTCTTATAGCTAAACAGGGATTATACAGATCTGAGAAACCAAAACATTATCAGCCTTCGCTCACAATGAGAAGGCAGTTAGACAAACCAAGTACAACCTTCATACTAGCCAACTACATATTTTGACACATAACGTTAAACAAAAAAATTAACCAGTTTATTATATTTAACATATTTACAAAATATTAAAAAGTACTGTAACTCCATCATTGCATGACAACAAAACCTCCATACAAGCAAAAGCAGCACATGAAAGAGACACTCCAGAGTATTTAGGAAGTCTTTGGTACTCAAAATACAGTTTAAGTTGCAGCATTAACTCAATTAATACAGGGCGTTAAACACAGACAATGTGTAGATTTATGCCACAAAAGTAAATTTTGCTATGGCTTTCATTCTTCTCCTAGGCTGATTACGGGATTCACGAATTGCTTAAACGCTTTACAGCAACTTCAGGATGAAGAGACTACTCAAAATAATTCTAAAACCGAGCTGTCAAAAATGACTGATGTGTTTTTTAACTCACTGAATTAAATTGCCTCTTCTCAGGACTATACAACAGCAAAGCACTGAACACTTCACAGATCTAGAGCCTATTCTTCTACCCTTTGAGCAGACAAAACTGTGAAAGATCAGTTTTGTCTACTTAAGGAATATAGGATCAGGATCACAATAGAACTGCATGGCAAAACATGATCAAAGAGTATACCCTAGACTACACTGCTGTACAGATAATTTACAAAATGTTTTGTGCACAATGTACATATTTACAAATGCTCTGAATTGTTCCATCAAGTAATATAATTAACATAATCACAGTTTACATAATTTTGAGGTAAATCCTTGAAAAGTTAAGAGCAGAGTTTCATCGGCAAGGCTGAATCTCACAAGTGCAAGATTTCTAATTTGCAGATCCTCACTTACACCTGGTCACAGCAGTGTATGCTAGATGTAGCAAATGGGTAAGATGGTTGCAGAGAGGAGGGGATTTCTGTCATCCTTTGTGCTGTGCTTGGTTCTTCATGACGGCCAGAAGGAGGCCAGAAAGAAGCAGAGATTACTGGGGGCAGCCAACGAATCTAAAACGCATACTACCACAGATTCTGTTCTGTGGATGGACAGTGGACATAATGCTGCTTGTAGAGTGGGAAAACTTGCAGTGTTCAATTGTGCAGTGCACACTAATTGCACGATGCCTATGTGAGAAGGGGACAGGGAAAAACAAAGAGAATGTGGAATAGAATGAATTAACTTTCTTGATTAGACAATGTAATCTTAGAAGAAAAACACATTTAAGAGCTTTACTTTCTCAGAAGTTTTCAAACTGGGTTAGAAATTATGTAAACATTAGAAACTGCACATCTGAAGGCATCACCCACGTTTCTTTTAATTTACAGCACTTCTGACACTACAAATACTTCAAATTACTGCCTCACCCAAGGAGTAGACACCAGTTTGAGGCCTGATGTTTCAAGCTAACTAATCTGTATACATTGTTCCTTGTGGATATTCACAATACCCCAACAAGATCACTCGCTGCCTTGCCATTAACGTCCTAGAGGACAAGAGAAGAACAAGCACACTAAACTCTGCGAGTCCCCTCTGCATTACCATGGAAGAGCACAAAAGGTGTCAATCTCCTAATTAGGAATAGAAGCTCCTGTCTAACCATGAAAAAAAACGTTTATAGTTGGAAGCATCAAAAAGTTTAACTGAATCAACCATGAGGTTAAGATAAACAATTTTGTTCTTGAAAAGTAAAATTATCTTGCATCAGTATATCCTGCTACAGAATAGCACTACAATATTTAATGCTAATGCTTAGAATTTTAAAATGAATCTTGTCATAACCATCCTTGGTTGCACTTTTATGGTCAGCTGCTTAAATGAAAAAACTCACGAAACAGCTGGAATAATAAGGAAAGATTCCAGAATTCCAGCTTTGTTGATTTTTCAGGCAACACCTTGTCAATACACCTTTTTAAAACGCTCTCTTTAAACAAATTGTTAGAACATTTAGGCAGGACCTCAAAGAAATCAGTTAGCTAATTATATATGCATGAATGCTACTCATATTCGCTACATTTGTTTCCTTCAGGTGTTTTTTTGTTTTGGGTTGTGTTTTTTTTTAGTGTAAAACTGTTTAGAAGGTGATAAGTAAGGTAATTTGATGTTTCACGACAAGTCCATGCCTACTGGAATGACTGAACTCTGTTTTCTGCATGCAGCGATAAGGAATAGTAAGCCTTCATCTCCTTGTACCATCACAGATGTTAGTTAGAAGAAAACAGACTTATTAAACATTCAGCCATAGCTAGTATTCATGGTGTACTACAGGGAAAAATAAGAATAAATAAATTTGTTTTCCAGAGATCTTCTGGGAAGGCGAAGGTTGGACTTTGTACTGATCCCCAGTGATGGCAAAGTGGCAGGTTGTTTCTTGCACAGCTTTGGGCAAGGTAATATTCTGTCAGCACAAATTTCGTTATAAATCCCAACATTAAGACTGGAAGGTTCAGACAGACAAAAACGCTGCTGCTTAAATACTTAACAAGACCAGTAACACTTTAAAGTTATTAAATTTTACAATCCCTGAAATTGCTGGTCAGCAGAGGAAAATTTAATTCATTCGTCCTCTTCAACATAAGTAGATGGAAACCAGCCCACCTAAAAAGAAAAAAGCACAACAAAATACATTTTTTTAATGGCCAAACTAGGTAAAAGAATGGATCTGTTCAGTAAATGTAAGAACAACATTACAAAGTTAAACATGACTGACCTGCCACAGTTAGATTGATTACTCTAAAATAATTTTAAAAGAGTAACTTATAGATATGATGATTTCAAGACTAAATGCCTCCCCACTTGAAAAAAAAAAAAAAAAAAAAAGAAAATACACCTTTGCCCAAATTGGAGGTCTATGCATTTCGGAACAAAAACAGCTAGAAAAGTCAAGAGCAGAAGTAGCTTTTACTACAGACAGGATGCTGCTACCTTTTGAACATGCAGATAGGCAGTTAAGTATTTCACAGGCTTCGGCCAGGTCCAGAGAATCACCTTACAAAGGAAATAGCGACCGATTCCATTGCATTACATGGAGTTAGGTCCCGTTGCTGACAATGGGACTTTTAGATTAAACAGAACCGGCAGGCAGAGATCAGTGTTTTACACTTCATAACTTACAAACTTATCTCTATTCTGAAATTAATGATGTGTCAAATAAGGATTATATTAGACATACAGAAAAGCAATGTTGTATTATTGTCTTATCTATTCACTTCAGTTTTTCATTCAGACTTTATTCTTAAGTTAATTTAACACTGACGAAAGACCTCAAAACCAAACCTAGAACATGACTGGAAGAAGTGATTGCATAAGCATTTTTTGAGACTACATTACCAAAGTATCTACAGCAGTGATCTCATGATCTCAAGCCCGGGCTGTGAAAGCCATCAGAAGGAATTCTAGTGTACAACAGGGTGTCCTTTAGGAAGCAAGTAACTACATTGGAATTAGATGCTCCATTTTCTTTGACATGTTAAGGATATGGGACGATCACTTCCTTCTTATTTCTTCTTGCCTGACTGCTTTCACTTTAAGATCATAACCAGTTCCACATACATTTAAAAAAATCTCTAAATTGCATAAAGCACTAAATCTGGACGTATGCTCCCTCATCTTTTTCTACTGGACTTGCAACTTTTGTTTCCAGTGTCCATACAGTTCACTTTCCTCCAGCCCATTTATAAAACAGGAGAGAAAAGAGGCATTCCTTAACGTTGCAGCTCAGCTCTTTAGACAAGTAAACAGCAAAACAGCAGCCCCGAATTCTCCTGACTAATGTGCATTAAGGAGCAATACAATAAGATTGAAACAATATATAGTCTTTGTAGGTCAGAACTGAAACCTTATTTCCATGCATTCAAAGCCATGCAAGTCTTAGAGTGCAGTATGAAGTGACTTTGTAAAAAAAACACTATTAGATGTATACACCACTTAATCTGAACCTTTTTTTTTTTTTTTTTTTTTAAGAGATCAAAAGCAGAAGCCTCTTAAAAACCCATAGCTGATTCCACAGCATTATAGTCTAGCAGAGAGGTGGCAATCCTCCTGCACTAAACCGCAAACCAGACTCCCAGCACCAGGAACTCAAACAGATCCTGAGGTTCTGACCTCCCCTCCCCCAAATCCACGTGCGACATTTCAAGAAAAAGCAGCAGTAGCTCTACTATTAATCCTGGTTATTTTCCAACCATATTATCTTGTCCAAATATTCAGGCTGGCAGGTTACATTAAATAACCAATTAATTTAGATGCTGGGAAAGCTACCTGGCCAGAGTGCTGCCTGGCTACTATGAAGCAGATGAGAACATGTTGCATCTTGTGTATTTAATGTACAAAGAAGGTTTACAATATAGGAACACACCTTTTTACAAAATCACCCACAGTGAAGGCAATACAAATAAGACAAAAACAACGTACCCTTCCGTTTACTTCACCTCTCCACCAGCCATTCGCACTCATCTTTGTATAAATTTTTACAACGTCCCCTTTCAATAAGGACAGCTCTCTCATGTCTCTTGCACAGAAGTCATACCTGGCTATGGCAATGCCTATCACCTTTGGGCTTAACACTGAAACAAAACAGAAGTTGGTATTATTAGAGTTTGTTAATTGACAGCTAAATAAGGTAAATAGCATTAATGTAAAATATAAGACCATGATTTCATGACAACATATACTGACATTAACTTTACGGAAATATGAAAGCATCTGCACTAAAGATATCAAGAAGGTTTAATTGTAGGTGAATGGTAAAAGTTGAAGGGATTAATGATTTGTTATAGTTTGTTATTATTAGAAAAAAATAAAATTTAATAAACCGTAAAAAAATAGCTTTCATCCCCCAAATTGCTAAATACATTTGAAATTATTGTATTTTTGTGTTTCATAATAAAACTTGCTGCCAGCTACGTGCATCAACATATTTTACTGGTCACTAGTTTCTTTCCAAACGAATTATTAGCAGTCACTGTTGGTTTACATTTACTCCTCTAATGAAGCAAAACAGAATAAGGTGCTGTTCCTTCAGAAACAATTCCTCAGTTAAATATTAATGCACATCAAATTGGAAGTTAACATCAGCATGAGAAAAAAAAATTAAAGTGTCCACAGCAAATTTGTATAGATCATTTGTTACAACCTGCATGAACACCAGCTAATATAATCTCACTCTTTTCAGGACTTTATTCTGTAAATCACCAGTGAATCTGCTCTATGAATCTCTCAACAACAAAACAATGCTTGGAAAAACTTTCCTAAGTTTCAGTGAAATTATTACCTACAATATTTAACCTACATCAGTATGTAAGGATTTTACCAATGTCAAGCACAGATATTTTAAGCAACAAAGAGTTGTAGAATACTGTAAAGTAACAAACGTAGGGAAAAAAATCTCATCTGAAGACACCCCCTTGCCAAAATCTTCACCCTCTTGTAGAATGTCCTAACTTGCATAATAACCCCTCAGCCCCCTCAAAGGCAGCTAAGAGATAATGATCAGCCTAGAAAAAACATCTACTACTCTCACACTTTAAAATTTGAATATTTGGCCAAAGCATTGATATATAAAAACACACACACATATATATTAATGCCTTTTATTTTGCAGTTTTCCACTGCACGTCTTTGTAGGTAGAAATTTATATGCACAAGCCAGCTTCCATCTGAAAAGATTTCAAAAGAATTTTTTGTATAGTCACAAGGGATGACTTCATTATACCATACATAAAATCTTTTTTCTTCCCCCCCCCCCCCCCCCCCCCCCAGAACCCTTTCCAATTTCTTCGAATTTCCCGGTTGTCTTTAGGAAATAGCAGTAAGAATAGTTTTCACAGTGCTCATGTTTACAGTGTGAAGCTGTTGTAAAAATCTAGGCCATGTATTAAGCGTATTGAAGTTCAAACATACTTCTTCCCCTCTACACAAGTCAGCTGTAGACACTACTTGTTTAGATCCTGACATCAATATTATGTCCTATATCTTCTCAGGATTTCAGTAATCAATTTTGCAGGGAAAGAGCACAGCACAGGCAGAAATTGTTTTGAAGAGGAAAATAAGAAAGGAGTTACTGGTTGTAGTGTAAGGAACCATTTACAAGCGCAGCAATATCACTGTCGGATTTGCAAAAGCAAATCTCCCTGCAGAAGCAGGGAGTGATTCTGGGGAACAGCGTATCACTACATATTCTAGAAAGGAGGAAAACGGGCAAGAAAGAAGGTAACAAGAGGCAAAGATGAACAAATTTGAGAAAAAAAAAAGAAAGAAAAAATGACAGATGAAAATGCATTGACGAATAATGAAGAAGGAAGGAAAATACCAAGGAGAATTAGGGTAGAAAAATAAAGTAGGGCAGATCTGGGGAAAAGGAGGAGGACTCTTTTTCAAGTTGTGACGCCAGCGAGGAAAAGATGACAAAAGCAAAAAAAAAATCAAAAGCATAAAGCCTTGAGACAGGAAGTAGCAGAATTTAGGTTAATTTAGAATCCAACATCTAGATTTTCAAATAACAGATATTTGTTACAGGAAATATATGAAAGGAAGCCAGTCAATTAGGGTATACAGGAAAATTCCCAGTGTTTCTTTTGGAAAACTATTAACCCTATCTCTCTGGTGACAGTCACAAAAAAACTTGCACAGAGATATCAGTCCTGAAATCCCAATCCAAGCTGTCCCTGCATAAATCTTGAGAGAAGACAGCATGCAGAAAGGACACCCGTACAGATTGGAAAGAGTAAAAACACTGAGTGAAGTAAAGAAGGATGGTGGCTACAGGGAGAATAAGGAAGGAGAGAAGGGATTAGCAGCAGAGATTGATGGAAATAAAGTGCCCAACAGGAGAATGTGAAGAAAAAAAGAAGTACCTAGAAAAAAACAAAAGCTATCAAGGAAGGAGTAATAAAAAAAAAAAGATCTTGTATATTAGGAGGGAGATACCGGGATAATGAATAGAAAACAGACTGGAGAAATCCAAGGGAAGTGAATAAAAGGTACATCTGTAAATGGGAAAAACACAGTTTTGCTTGATCCAGCCTTTCCTTCAGACAACAGAAAGAAGACTGGGAAATGTAGTCAGTTTTGTCTCACACTGCAGTATACCAGACAAGTTTCGCACTGACAGTGAGACAGATGGGCTGCCAACAAATTTTAATACTAGCTTGGTCCAACGTTGAAGCCACTAGGATGCAAACAGAAGAGGCTCCATGGGATTAGCTCACATTTCTGCCTGTGCTTAAACTCCACAAGAGTCTTAGCCATATCCCCCAAGGGTTGCTCTTCTGTATTAGCCTCCATGCGCCTTGAAGCCACATACATTTTCCTGAACTGTTTAACCAAACCTCAGTTCTATTATGCAGGCATGGGCAGCACCTCCAGTAGTGCTCAACAGCCAGCTAAACTCTTCTTGCGTGTTACCAACTTCCACATATCAGCAGAAGTAAGACAGTTCTGAAGATACATTTTTGGAAAAAAAAAAAAAAACTTATAATATCATGAAAAAAGTATTTATTTAATGTAAGCATTTTTTGCATATTTTAAGAGCATTAATAACAACATACGAAGTATTGTAGCCTATCAAAACATGAAATACTATTCAAGCAGGTATATAAGCTTAAATTAAGAATTACTATTTAGTGTCTTCCCTTATTATTTTGCACTTGTGTAAAGAAATACTTCACGTAGCACATTGTGATACACAAGACATGGAACCCTTACTTATTTTTAGTTATTTATGAATTTTCCAAACAAGTAGTTTTTCATAGGGGAAAAAAAGAAATATTATTTGTTGAAATCATATGTGGGATTGTGTGATAGGCTCAAAGTAACACTGAGCCTTGATTTCTTGATTGCTGGTCTGTCATTGTAGGCCAATTCATGACTTCCCCCCTACCCCATGGAACACAAAACACAGTAAGAGTGCCTTTATGATTAAGTATCATGCAACTGAAGGAGAGACAGGTCATCTTTTTATCCCCGCCCTGAAGGTGATTGCCACATGCTCACAGTACTCACCTGCAATAAAGTACCAAAACTTAACTCCTTTGTATTTTGTGACTAAAATAGGACTCAAGAGCTTCAGACATTCTAGCTGAATATTATGACCATAGGATAAACAGCTCTGCCAAAACAGCCTTCTATTCATCCTTTCTACAGATGTGTCCCTTTATGTAAATAAATGTTAAGTGGAAGAGTGCCTTACAGCCTGTATTCTCAGTCAATGCTGTGACTACTGAAAGGGAGTAAGTATCTGTCCTCCAAAAAAAAGTGTAATATAAGGACTTATATCTTTATAGATAGGAACCGAAGAAACAAACTCAAAGAACAGTGCATCAACTGAGCACCAAAACATTCAAAAGCAGCAAAGGACGTTGCGTATGAAGATCCTAGCATGAATCAAGGGAGGGCTCGCTGGAGGCACTCTCAACACAACTAAACACACTAACCATTCTACTCCGGAACTGCCACCTACATGGGTTTCCCTCTAGAAACTACAGAGCGCCTTCAGAATCCTCCTCAGAGCCCTAAGCAATTTAGACCACCTCTGTGGGACTGAAATAAAACACACCGATTCACATCTTCTAGCCAGACTTTGATTACGACTGCATCTGGATTCGTGCATGCTAGCTACCTCCCTTTCCCCAGTGCAAGAGCTGGCCTCAGTCCAGATTTGAAGAGCCTAGAAATCCCTCTATCCCGTGTACATGGAAGCCAGTACACGGAATGACAGTGAATGCTGCTATATTATCAACAAAAGTACCTCCTGCACTATGTTCCTCAAAGGCATTTACCTTCCCACTAGAAAAATCCCATTCAAATTGTCCAGCAGTTCAGTTCACATCTTTGAAGACTATGTCTTAGAGACCAGAACAAGTCGTAATTGCACTAGTACATTAATTGAGACTAGTGCTGCTACTACTACTAATTCAAGCATTTTTATGCAGTCTCACTTTAAAATGTTTGCATTTATTAAAGCCAAAGAAGGTTAAATGAGAATCAAGAAAACAATATTTGGAAACAGATGGATAAAATTAATAGACCGTGTTAATGCAGAATTTAAAGAAAACACTTTCTACAAAAAAAGACTACTATGCTCTAAGACATTTCTGCAGTATGATTTGCTGCAGGGATGGGACGAAAATATTATTTACCTACAAGCACTGAAATTTTTAGATTTGTGCAACAGAACCAACACATTAAAATATAAAATTTATAGATGCCACAGTTACACAGCAAATTAATGGTCAATTAATTGATCACTGATTGGATCTGGTGCAACTAGTGAGCTTTGCAACAGCTATTCAAACTCCTTTACTGTAACATACACTTTTTCACAAGTTTAGGAGTTTGATTTTTGTTACACTTCAGGAATAACACGCAATAACTCTGGTTCTGGACTCAGAAGAACTGAAATATTAAATTCGTCCCTTCCCTCACATGACACACAGAAATAAACAGAAACAAATTTAGAATATAAAAGCAGTAAAGCAGTACCTGACCAGAAAGGAGTGGAGGAAGGGGGAACAAAGCTGTAGTCTGGAGGAGTTACAAAAGAAAACCCACAGAACAAAGAGGGGGCTTAGAGAAAGAAAGAGAAAAAGAGACAAGCAAAAGAACATTGAAATATTGGCACAAGATTTAAATAATAGCTTTTTAACTATATAATTCATTGATAATAAGGAAACTAAGGTTCCCTACTAAGGATGTCTGGAAGGAAATTGACTATAATAACTAGAAAATTTGGATCTATGATTTAATTTTTAACAATTGCATTTTTCAAAGAGTAAGGTAGAAAGAAGACACTCATTCAGGGTTTCAGAGAAGCAAATTAAAACCGCAGACTCTTGCAGATATAACTTTTTTCTTTTTAATTTTGTGTGCCCCACTTCGTAAGAGTACAAAAGCAGACACTCATGCATATGAAAGAATTCCTCTTGAGCCCAAAAAGACTATAATCACACACCCTTAAGTAGGAACACAGTCTAAGTACCAGTTGAAATGGGGTCTAATAATATGCACAGGGAAAAAAACACATGCCTTTTGCCCTGATAACCATTAAGATCAATAGCAATTCCTCAACGGTACTGTCTAAGGACCAAACAGCGTTTCTCATCTTTGCAGTTCTCCCATACTTGAGGGAAAACCCTCAAGCAAACAAAAAAGGCCTAAGTTTGAACCAGGCAGAACCAGCACACCATCCCTACTCACTGTAACAGCTTCCACAGGTGAACATTAGAGATGTATGTGCACTACTGCCAACAAACCCAGGATGACCTGTCACCTGTCACATGTTTTAAATGCAAAACTAGTTGAAATGGAGTTAAATGGCTACAAGTGGAACTACATTTTGTTGTCCTGTTCTCTCATTTTGCCACTCCTTTGAAGAAGCAATGAAGATCCATACCTTCATATAACATGCAAAACTTAAATAAGTTGGGATATTTGCTCCCAGCTGTGCACTTGGAAAGTCTGTCCTCAATTGGATAAATAGTCTAGCCTTTAAATAACACCCAATATTTAAAATGTATTTTCATGTACATAACCTATGGGTTAGTACCTGAAAGTAAGAAATACAAAAGAAACATACGCCAGGGCTTCTTGCACACTAAAAAACTGCCTTCTGATTATTCACAGTAATGAAGCTTTCTCTGCCTCTAAAACTAAATGGATTATCTGAGAATGCATGAGGTTATCTGAAGAACATCTTTATACTGGACCCAGTAACCCCAGGTGACAACTCTGTGTGGAAATGCATTATGCAAACCAAAAAGACAACTTCGCTCGAGTAGTGCATCCATTCTTCAGGATAACTGCCTTTATTGCTACAGCAGCGTGATGACACTGAGCAAATCTATCACATAACTACATGCTAGATAGTACAAGGGGGGGGGGGGGGGGGGGTACCTGGTCCTTTCCTGTCCTGTCCATACACATCTTAATTTTTCAGAACTTTTCTCTCTGATATAACTGGCAGTTTGATTTTCTGCAAAATTCTAGTCCACTAAACCTCTGTGGGCAAGAAACTCCTATAAGACTTCTACAGATAACCAGCCTTTTCCTAAATGTCACTGGTAAAAGTTTTGGTGTTGGCCTTTGTGTATGATCTAAGGTGACACTCGTTTTACTTTACTTTTTCAACAGATGTCACATTTACACAGTTAATGCACGTAGAATGATATAATTAATGTACCTCCTTCCTAGTCTACTGGTGATGAAAACAGTCATTCAATATTTGGCATCATAATTTAGGTACATTTAAAACTAAGTTTCACAAAGATGCAGATTTCTCAGTTGTGCTCTGCATCAGCAGATTAGAATAAAATGCCAAGAACTATTTTTGCAGAAGGAATGTCAACTGTTCTTTTCCATGTTTGCCTTCATTTCATTAAAAGGTCGATCACTCCTCAAACCTAATGTAAGAATTAACATTTCTGTGTAGCACAAAAAAAAAAAAAAAAAGATCATACTACACCTAGAAAAGCCTGGAACTGAAAAATTAGAAGTCATCTTAATTAACTTGAATTTCTATATTGAGAAAAGGAAATGTCTAACAGCTTTTACAACCATATTAGAAGTGTGTATTAAGTATCAGAATAGAGTGGATGACTTATCTAAGACCAGAAGAACTTCTAATTAAAATGGGAAGCAAAATTAGCTGTTTCCACAAAATGAAGATTTTGTTATTAAAAAAAAATTAGATTCTAAAAGGAAAAGCAAATTCCTTGAAAATATAAGATGTTACAAAGCTATTTGTTAGGATTCATATCAGAAATTACAAATAAACTGAAACGCCACTTGATTCTTTCCTTCAATGAGCAAGTGAAAACTTGACAATTACCAAAAATAAATTCAATCCTTTCTCACATTGCTCTGGAAAGCAAAGTTAATTTATTATGGCCATTCAACTTTGGGACAGCTCAAAGACTTTGTCCGCAGAAAATGATACAACTCCTCCAAAGTCTACAGTACTTTATCTGATATTTTTCAGAAATACTTTCCCACTTATTCTGTCAATTATACATGCTAAAGACCAGCTGCTTTGAATAAGCTGATACCTTTTCAAAACATGTCCTCATTAAAACATTCAGATACACTGTCATGTGAAGAGTGTAGTCCAAAACCCACTTGAATTCAGCTTCAAGCCAAGGAAGTCCATGGCATTCACTAGCTTCAACCTCATGCTTGTTAAAATGTGCTAAGTATGATATCGAGTAATTACATATCTGAAAAATGTGAAAGTGCCCCTCTCTCACTTTCAACAGCTAGGGTTTTTTGCATTCCAATTAGATGGGAAGAGGTCAAAGAAAACAGCTGTGTGGAGGTTGACACTCATGGCCAAAACAAAATGAACCCTAATGTCCAACTGCTGCCCTATGACTTGTTTCCTTCCTTAAACAAAACTGCATCCCAAAGTTTATCAACACCTTTTCAACTTCAGTCCTGCAGGGTTCACACAGCCTCAATACACAGTTATTTTAATATCAGCTTTGTAAAAACTAACAGGACAGTTGTAAAACTGAGCAACATGACTCACAGATGGGCTGCTAATCAGGGAAATTTTGCTTTAAAAGAAAATTTACAGGGACACGCTGACACCCTTTTAAAAGAAAACTGTCAAATGCATTAAGTGAAGTGTCATCCAGAGTAAAGCTAGGTAGGCTAGCAGAACTGTGGGCATCTATTAGGTTTTACACAAGTCTGAGAACTGAGAGTTTTTTGGTCAGTTTGGCTTAAGAGAAAGCCTGCCTTTCCTCATCAGTATGCTTTATAATATTAAATGGCTGAAATTTACTGTAGCAGAGATGCACTTTTTCATCCCCTTGACTAAAATGAGAGCATCCCACGTTCATTTCCATTGAATCCTGTGAAGCATGGAACAATTGAGCTAATGCTCCTACAGAGTAGTAAGTTGGTAGACAATATAGACATACAGTAACTGGTCTAAGAAAGGGAAGAAGAATTGTTTTTGCTGACATTCAGTAACAACCAAACAAATGCAAACAAAAACACGCAAGGCCTGTTGTCTCAACAATTAAAGCTTCAATGCTATGAGCCGGCAACAGATGAAGAAAGCACAGGAGATGGCAAGAGGAAGAAAAAAGCAAATAGAGATCACAAGGTAAAGGGAGAAAAAAATGGGACAGAAATCCACCAAGAACAGATATACACTGAGACACAGCATAGCAGGGAGAAAATAGACAGAACTCCTGGGAAGCAGTGAAAGAGAACAGAAACAAAAGGAATAAAGAGGAATTAGGATACAGAGACAGAGTAAATGAAATGCACAGAGACACAACGGTTTCTTAAAATCACCTATCCTAAATTATCTTCACTTTAATTAGGGGAGGAAGAAAATCTCTGAAGCTACAGAAATGTTATGGAACAGAGAGAAGCAAGCAAGTAAACAAAAGCTTACAAACACAGCAGATGAAAATAATTCCACCAGCTTCATCATCACAAAGACTAGACTGGACTCTATGGTCTTCCATAGAAGTCTTCATATTGTTAAAATCACCATCAATTCTTATTTCCCTGTTATTATCTGGTACAGTACAAAGATACAGCCACTGTCTGCAGAACTGCAAATCTAATATTTGCTCTTTGACAGAAATGGTATATATTTTCCAGAGGTGGGCCATGTGGTAATTTTTATCATTAACACTGAACTTGCATGTTCTAAGAATCAAGCCAGCTTCCACTTAAGATGTAATGTGTTAGAAAAAAGGATACCATGTGCATTGTAAATCTCTTAAGTTTATTTCTAAATTTCAAAACTTTTTAATTGCTATTTACATTGTACAGTAGTTCATTTACCTTTAGAAGCACACAGGCCTTTAATAAACATCTAAGGTTAAAGGGAAAGCATAAAAACAATTATGCTACGGTAAATCTAATAGGGTTGGGCTTATCTACGGAATTTGTGGTGTTATTGAGATCCTAGTTCATACAGCTGCACTACAAGACTGATTTATTTAAATCCTTTTGTAAGGATTAGAAATTGTCACAGATACTTATTAACACTTCAGCAAATATCCGAAAAAAATAGACAGGATGTGATTTATTCTCTCACCAGAATTCCTAATAGATTTTTGAATATCAAGGAGATTTTATGTTTGGCAGGAAGACAAACTTGCTAGACATGTTTATAAACCTCTTGACAGGTATGAATCTGCTTAGCTTAAAAAAATCCTAACTAAAGGCATTACCATATTAATTGGTTATATGTCAAAAATGGAAAATGAAGATATTTAGGGTACCTTTCCCTTGTAATATTTATGATAGAAAATAGTACGTAGATTTAAAATACTTACAGTTGCCACCTGTTCTGCTACTCCTTTGACCCGATGAGTTTTCAGATTCTTTATACGGAAACTGAAGAGTAGTATCCAGACTTCGAAAGCCTTCTTTGAGAGAGTGGTGCTTGTAGTACTCTACAAGTTCCTTCCAGAAAGGAAAAACAAAGTCATTGGAAACTGAAATGACATCCTTTTCAAGATTCTGGTGTACAGTCAATGTCAGTTTTATAAAGTAAGGTTACTTGTATATACAACATCCCACAGAGGACATATATGAAAAAATCAAGTATCCTAAATATTTGTTCATTTTATACTTCAACTCATTCAACAACGTGTCATTTAATCCTTACCCTGGAGTAAGGAACACATTTACACAGTGAAAGCTTATTTTTCACTAAAATGATACATATATGCTTTTTTTTTTTTTTAATAGAACTTTATAGTCAGAGTCAACACTTACTGCTCCTTTGAGCCATGCTGAGCGTGTATTTGCTACTCTCCAGTCAGGCTGGAGGCAATGTTCGTAAAGTATATAATGGCAACTGTCTGTTTTCACAAATTTCTTTTGCAATATGTGATATTCAACCACAAATGAATTTATAAGCACACAGACCCCAAATAAGCATGTAAGGCTTGCATACAAGGCAACAACTTGATGTGCAGATACATGGACCATATGAAAGTTTCAAGGTTCTGCCATTATTATTTTTCCCTCATACTGCACATTGCATAAAAAAATCCAGCATTTCACATTTTCCTTGGGCCCAATCCAAAAACTTCCACATTTCTTCATATACACATTGAATTGGATCACATAGTTTATGTAACCAAGGAGATAAATTACTTAAGTTTCTATTCTAAAGAAGGCAGCACACATCAAAATACTGACAACTCATGTTCTTTCTTTGCAACCTTCAACCCCTGTCACTGGCTCTTAGATTTGAATCAGTTCTAATAATGACAACATCATACAGTTTGTAAAGGAGCCTGGAATAAGATTAGAAGTAACCAGACAATTATAAGCAAACATATTTTATTTGATTAATGTTACCTCAACTGTGAGATTTCACTCTTCAGAAATGCAATTGCAAAGCAATATATTTACTGCAAACCCTTCACTCCTACCACTAACTCCCTCAATCATTCAATTCTAAATACTTACATTTAGATTTCTAAAATCAAGAGTTGACCAAGCCAAACTTAAGTCAAAATAAGGAAATTGTACTGTATTCAATCAATTCCTTGTAGTTCAAAAAAACCTAAATTATTAACCTAGATCAGTTCAGAGATATATTAATTCCAGCCAACAAAATTACTCCCAAATGATTTAGTCCAAGATCTACTGCCTAAATCATACGTTTGTGATAACAGACTGAAGTTTATCTTCCGAACTGAACTCTGGAACACTTTGCTTCCCATGCTGTGAGCTGTTGTATGTCTCCAGAAATGCTTCTAAAACAGTCTAAAGCTAAGTAAAATCTATACCTGCTTTAAACAGTTCATAATCACAGACTGCCAGACACGACAACTAAGCAGGAAGGCCAGGAGAATAAGAACTGTTTGCACGTTGTTACCTTGACATTAGCAATAGCAGGCAAGCCACAATGTCAGCAACCAAATTTTCTTTCACATAACACCAGGTACAAGAGACATTCAAATTACCAAGGCAACGAAGAGGGTCATTTTTAAGAAGCACCATTTAAAGTAAGATTTCCAGATAAATGGAAAAACAGTTAGTATGAAACTTATTTTATTACTTTTGCACCACAAGCTTGAGAATTATGTGGACTGGGAAAGATAGCAAGAATATCAACTAGACAGATTCTATTAATTGGCAAAGTACGTAAAATAGTTTCAAATTAAGAATAAATTAGGGTCTTGATTCAGTTGCTTTTAAAACCTTCACTTTTAACACTAGAAACAGTCAAAAAACAACTGGTGTCTTAAACACTCATTACACAAATTAAAGTAGCAAACTTATGAACAGGTAAGTAGCCACAGCCCCTGCCTGTGTGGACAAGATTCTAAGAAGTCTGTCACATCTCTGTAATCCACACCAGCCTCGGAGCTGACTTTTCACTGTATGTCCTTAGGCATGCTTTACACACGCAGCACATTTTAATTACTCTTGTGAAAGTTTTTCAAATGTACTATGAAAACAACAAGCAAGAGCTGTTTTGCTCCATTTTTCCCCAAGCAATACAGAATTCTGTCACTGCAAATCATTACTTTGGGTTTCCACGACTGCTGGCTTGTGTCTCTTCTGCTCCCAGTTCTACTCAAACTACTTTTGTTCCTCTCTATTTCCAGACACGATTACTTTTTCCTCTTGTATCTATCCAGGACAAAGCAGATGTTCCACAGCATATGCAAACAGTACTTATACTATCACTTGTCAATTTAACTCTCAAGGGCAGCCTTTATAATATCCTAAAACTGAGTTATGAAATTACTTTTTCCTAATTGAATGTTAGCAAGGCTGAACAGGTAGAAATGAGGCCTGAAGGCCTCTAGTGTAAACACTAGAAGTTTACTTTGTCCTCTCAGTTCTCTGATGGAATGCACATTCTTTTTGTTGCCTTTTTATCAGGGGGTTGTGTCCTGTACTTATTTTCTGATCCTTCAGTTCTATTTTGAAATATCCATGACTGCATAAAACTGCATCATTAGAAGTAGTTATCCAGGCGGACAACTCCAGCTCACGTGCTTTGTCAAGATCTTAGTGTGGTCATATGTTTTAATCAGTTTCCAGGCAATTATTTATAGTGTTTGTAGACAAAGTAGCTACCTCCTTCATGCATTTGAGAAATGCCTCGATTTCTTTGTTGTTACCAACGATAAGGCCCTAGCATCCACAGCCCTAACACTAAACACTTCCTGGATTTTAAGTGCCAAATGATATCAGATTGTGGAAACAGGTTGGTGCATTTTTCATCAGGAATTTTATGTTCGTCCCATTCTAACGGGCACTTATTTGAATCAGGGCCACACAAAGCATAGATTTGTACTTTTTTTTAAACCACTTGTAGACTGTTCTTGTTTTACAGAGTGTCAGTGATTCAAACAAAATAATTTCTAAGACCTCCTAGTTTTAAAGCTTGTCTCCCTACTCTTAGGTTGCATTGTCTTTCATTTTACTTTACTGCTTCAGAGAATTTGGATATACATGCAGGAAGGCTGCAGTATAAGTGCAAACTAACTGATTGGACTAAACATAATATAGTGAATAAGCTCTTACAGTGAATAAGCAGCCACACATTGCTGTAATTTAGACTAGTTGATACTGACCCCAGATGACTATTCCAAAATGGATTTCTAAGCTATCAGCAGTTTTGACAGCCCCATTTTCCAGATACACTTCTTTACCCTCTCTCTGGTGTACCGTGACCAGGAAGACTAGCTCTCACGAGTTTTTCTGGGCTCACTGACACAGCTCCAACTTACGTCCTTCTCCCTCTGAACTCACACATCAATAGGCATCTTTCTGCTCCTCAGGACACGTAGGGGGGTAGGGGCAAGGAACCTTCACCTAACTACTTCTGAGGATCATTGTTAAACATATCCAAAAACATCAAATTCTGCTTTCAATATTTATCATAATGCTATAGTGGGCTGATGTATGGGATTCAAATTCCTCCTCTCATCCATACACCATTGCAAGGTACACAATCCAGCCCTAAATACATAATATTAAGCACATGCCACCATCACTTAAAGTTTAAACCATAAACACTTTTAAAAAAAAACCTATTTGCAGGACATGATTCAAATCTCTCACTCTCACAACCTTCTGTAATTCTACAAACCAAAGCAGCAGACACTTCAACAGCAAGTTACATAGAAATCACCCCTTGTTAAAAACCTAATCAATACTTACCATTAAATTTTTAAATTTTCTATTTTCTGCAATGTGGAAAAAGCCATCTCTTGTTAAAATCTTGATGTGTTTCACTTCGTTATTGTACCTGTGGGCAATGAATAACTTATGAATATAAATGTGTTTTTAATCAGAGGCAATCAATAGTTACCTGAGGGCCTGCCCCAGTAACACTATACAAATAAATTCTTAGGACAAAATGTATATCCGTGCCAAAACAAAGTTGACATCTAATTAACCAAATATATTTATTAAAGTACAGCTGAAGAGGTAATCTGTATTGAGAAAAGAAGTTTCAACTAATCGTTCTAATCCGGAATTCCCACATTTTGCTTGCTTTTAAATTCATGCTGATAATCAATATGAAAGCAAACAAGACCTTCGTGATAATTTCTGTCCATGGAATTTTATGAACATGTTTTTCTGAAATGCAGAGTTTTAACAAATGCCTACTGAAGAAAATGAAACATTCTTACTCACTTAAAAGAAGCAGATCCTATCACACTTCAAACACTAGCTTAGTTTTACCCAACATATTATACTATCATTTTTGTATACCTGTTTGCTACACTAACATTATAAAACTACTACTTCTTACTATAAGTCCATGCATTTGTCAGCAAATTCAGTTTTCCTAAACTGACTCTTAAAGATGGTGTATGGTTATATAAATTGAAAAACTTTTTATTTCTTTCCTTATCGATTTCAAATATCGAGTTATTTAAACATAAATGAAAACAGAAAAACTTTCTGTAGATCTTATCCTACTTACTTAATACTAATCGCATATTCTCCTGACTCTTTGGTTCTGTGCCGCACCAGGTAAGTGCTGTTTACTCTGTTAATAAGTTCACTCTCTGCTTGTAATCTTTCCATTGCTCCTGCAAACCTGCAACACAGAAAAGTAAAATTGTCTTTGAGTCCTCCCAAAGGTACAAAGATAGCTACCAAACATGCAATGCAGAGTCCCGATATTCTGCATGAGATGGTGATGTACAAACACATCAATTGGAATTGAATGCTAATTCCAGGACTTTCAATAAAGTGCAGAGAAGCTATGCAATGGGTGTCGGGAAATCCTTAGTTAGAAAAGGTCTTTTTCTTTGAGGATGGGGAGTGATACAGCAGTCTGGTGGAGTTCAGCTGTCCAGCAGGGTAAAATCACCACAGAAGGTAAGACAAGTAAGTCACTGATTCTGCAGTCCGACTGCGTAAGTAGATTTGTGCCCTTGCTCTGCGCCTTGCCAGTTTGGGAGGGACTACATAAGAAGCTGTCTGTAGACACTGCAAAACTAGAGGCTAAGCTGTTAACTGAAGAGGGGGAAAGTGACCTACCTTACAGGAAAACGATGCTGATTTTACCATTTTAGAAAATAATCTAAAAGCACTCAATGTCAGAGACCACTACTCTGAAAAATTTCCTGCTAATGTATCACTATCAGTTTAAAAAGATCTTAAAAAGAAGTTATTTTATCAAACACACCAGGAAGAATGCATTTTGAAGTTTATCACACAATACAGGACTTTTTACAGCATTTCAGCCTGAAGTAATTTTTCAGTTAAGTTTTACAAAATCTTAGAAAATCAAGACTGATCACAGTGATGTCCAATTAGAAACACAGTAAGTGTTAGAATTGAATTACAAATACAAAATTTTAGATGTTAAACATTCTATTTGGCTTGTTGTGAAAAATCAATGTTTTCATCTGATTCTGATTTCACTTCACGCAAGCTAGAGGAAATCAGAATTCATCTCTAAATGACAAAGTATAAAACCAGTGAAAGAACACAACCGATGATTAATCTGTTCTCTCAGAATCAGCATGTGTCTTTTCCGGAGGTGGGCTGAATTCCAGTAAAGGGTTTGTTCACAACACTACATACACCCCATACCAGCAGTTAATTGTAGTTCTGATACACTGTCCTCTTACACTGCTAGACATGTGTGTTTGTTTTTAAGGAAAAGCAGAATTATTCACAAGACCAAATGTATTTAACATTAATCCTTCTCTTTAGTTACTTAGCATGTAAGATGTACTTGCATGCTTCATATTATACTGATCTCTTACAATTCCATTTCAGACCTCTGGGACTAAGGCTATAAACTTGTAAATAAAATGTCAAAATCATTAAGCACATTATTACGTCAGAAACACTTTTAGACAATGCATGGTGCTGTTTTCGTAAATTAAACTGTAATAAGCAGTTATCTTTCTATGACCACTTCTTTCAAAGAGATGCTTCTTATAAGATTAGACAATGACTCACCACAGTTGTGACGAATAGTCTACTGGTTTAGGAACCTAAGACAAAGGAAATACAAGAGAATGGAGATCAAGATGATTTTTTTCTATTCAGCACAGAAACAGTATTGATCTAATACTTTATTCACATATAACAAGAAAAAAGAAATAGACAACCTAATTAGTCTGGAATTCTATTTTAATTTTAAGAAGCTTAAAATAAAAAGCAAATATTCTATACTCTTCTGGAATACCACAGAATATTTTAACCTTTTGCTGCTATGACAGATTTTATTTTTTTTTACTGTTTTTATTCATTTATTAACAGAACTGTCATACTTTTTCTTTTGACAAAGCCTACGTTAAAATTAGTACTTACAATAGCCTCATGGTACATTGTTGAAAAATACTTTAAAATTTGCAACAAATATACATTAACATTTACAGATTTCACTCCATGTTTCCAAGATTATGTGAGTCCTAGGAAGACTGTCTACTAGGAAACATAGTACATAATCTCAGAGAGGTAACACTAATACATGGATTGTATTCTATGACTTCATTCATACCTTTGTACTTTGTTTTACTCTTGCACTATGGAATAAATTTTTAAAATGAAGCAAACTACAATCAGTTTGTAAAATGGATGTTATATGTATATATATATGTATATATATGTATATATCTTATATATATAAGATATATACAGATACATATATCTCATATGTATATAAGAATTTCTAGATAATTTTAATACATGCAAAAAAGCACAATATAGCAGTCCTCACAAAACTCAGCATTTTATCTTTACCATCTCTCCACTGTTGTCTGATACGTCAGCATTATCCTTCTCCTCCAAAATAATTTGTGAGAAACTTGCAAGGTGCTAAAAAATTGATTTTAGTGGAAGCTTAGCACACATTTTGCAGCCTTATAACCTACTGTCATATATTTTAAAATAAGTAGTTGTGCTTTTTTTCCTCAGTAAAACCAAAGAATGTTCTATTATTTTCTGGAACCTAATAAGGCAAAAATTACAGTATCATTCTTCTTACAATTTTTAATGATATACAGACTGTATTCATCAGAGACTTCCAAACACAGATTAACTCAGAAAGACAGTATTATACAGGCCCACTAATATGAAATACTTGAAATTTAAATTAATTATAACTCCCACTAGCTTGTATGCTAAATAACATGCAGCTATATACAGATGACCTCAGGTATCAACCAAGTGTTTTCTATGAGGTCACTAGACCTGACCTTGAAGTGAAAAAAAAAAAACACTACATACCGCTGCATGTTTAAGCACCCTATTCTGCAGTTACAGCAGCAACAGTCCAAAGGTAGTAAGCAAACTAAGATATAACCACTTACTCGAATGCCTCTCCATCCAAGATGTTTATGATAAAATTGTCAATTACACAGGACAGTCCCAAATGTACATTTTCTTTAAATAACAAGACAAGTACTAATATGGAACAGATTTAAGTTCTTTGCAATAAAAAAAGCATGGCCACATGCTCAAGTTTGCACAGCAGTACATCTATCCAGGTGTTAAAACAGTTACTACATTAGTCTAGTTCTTGGGAGAAAAGAGGAACAACAGACAAAAATACGTTACTCCCTAACAGCATAGGCAAAGGGCCCTCGAACAGCAGTACTGTAGTGCTGGTGGTATGCAAACCCCTCGGACGTGTAAGGGCCTAACACAGCTAGGTACTACCACTGCCAGCAGCAACGGCACTAGATATTGCCACAACTACTGACAGGGTTACTAAAGCATTTCTGCCTCTAATGGTGAGACTTCGGTAAAAAAATAGCAGCTTATGAACATCCTGAGAAAGAATTTCCATGAGAAATATTTTAGTCAAGCAATCAAATGGGGTATTTCAAAGCCAAGGGAGCATTTACAGACTCTTTACATGTTGCAAGATATCTCAAATAATAAATTTCATCTACAAAAAAATTGCACCATGAATGATTTCCATTATCCCCCATAAGATTAATTAACATATATTATCAACAGCAGCAGGAAAAAATAGTTTAAAAACAAACACCCTTCAGGTGTCAAGCATCCCTGCTATGTTGGAAAGAACATACAAGTTTGAAGATGGTTTTAAGGCCATGCTTCAGAGCAGTTAAACCATAGATGATTAGTCCTTTTCATTTATTTTCAATAGACCAAGATATACAACAACCATTGTTCACTGTCAGGAAATAGAGTAAAATCAAATGTTATTCCTGAAGCTCTTGGCTCACATTGTGCTATATATACAATACCTCAATAGAAATGAGGAAACTGTAGGAAAGCTAGGAAGGACCAGACATTACTCTTTTAGTGTAGAAAATATCTGATGATATATACTACTTACGGCAAACAGGAAGAAATTGTTTATAGGTACATCTGTGAAAAGTCTGGAATATAGATATTACGGAGCTCAGCAGTTTTTCATTCAATATTCATTCCTAAAGTCTTTTGAGATATGTATTTTATGCTGTTTCTGGGCATTTTTATATCAGCTGATTGTAAAGACTGTTAGACTTAATAATAATAGTAAAAGTTATAGCATGTTAAAAAACCTGATCGATGTTTCAGTTTCTTTAACTGTGTCATTTGTCATAATAACATGTTTATATTTCATCCTTCCAGGTTAACAGTGGTGAAGCATCAATTTTTCTTTTTGGTCTGATCACGACATCAGTTGGTAACGTTTCATGAATAATATTTATTCACTCTGTAAAATTGTATTATTTTCAATACTCCTTTTAATAGTTTATTTCTAAACCGCAGCAAGTTTTATCACTGGAACGCAACCTTCACAACACCCCCAACAGCATTTTTCATAAGTCTGGATATCCCGCTTCCTCTGCTTTAAAGTATAGTGGTGGTTCCTGAAATGTTGCCACAGTTGCTGTCAGCAATACTACAGTATGACTGACTGTGTGGCTTCAGGAACCTAAAGCCAATCCACAGCACGTATTGCCTGTGTCCAGCAGCACTGGTGGTGACACCAGGGCACAAGAAATCCACAACTTTTATAATAACCAAGGTATCTGGAGAAGGAAGCTAAGCTCATATAACATTTTCATCATCATTACAGACCTGTTCTGTCACTCAATTTAGTATACCTTGTGCTTACAGAAATTCTGTGCATCCTTCAAACAAAACTCTCAAAATATACAGTAAAGATGTCTCAAGATATAACATTGTGCTTATTCTTTAGGATCACATGTATTTGTTTGAGAAACTATGGGATAATGTAAGCGTTAAAGGCATATCAAAATGTAGCCACTAACAGCTGGTTCCATCTACTTATAGACGATTAAGTGGCATCTTGATTGCTGTAATGAAAGTAATTCCATTAATAAGTCAAACTGTTGTGAATCAAGTTAAAAAAGCTGTCAAAGCAAAGTGGGGAATATAATTCGTCGCTGTTATGTGTTTACATGAACTATCTCAACAAAGGGACAAACAGTGATCTGATGCACATCATCACAGAGGACAGAATGAAGGACCAAGCACGCAGCCTTTTAATGCAGTCATCACATCCATACACAAAAATCATGAGCATTCATCGTTATTTTTTTTTTATCTTGCATTTCTCTTGATTAAGAAAATCATTGAGTTAAATAAAGGCAGGTAAGAATGTACAGAGATGAGATTTATCAAGTACTGTCAATTCAGTTTTATTTCAGTTTCACGCATTTTTAAACTCACTACTCACAGTGTAATCTCTCTCTCTAACCCAAAGTGACTGGGCAATAGATTAGAACCATAGCATTCTCACCATGCTGTGCGGGAAGGAAGAAAGTATACTTGCACATAAAATGTGTTTGTTCTATATTCCGGGAACTCTTTAGACAATTCAATTTATTAATATTCCCAAAAGTTAAACCTACCTCTGAAACATGTTTTCTTAACATGTGCAACTTAAATCCAGTAAATTAAAGTATTACAATGCTATATTTTAAGCAATACTGAACACCACAAAAACACAAAGGAACTAGAAATAATAGGATTTTGGTAAGGTAAGATTAATAAAGTGCTAGTATGAACTAGGAAAATTTCCTATAAATTGACAAACTGAAATGAACAACTGTACTTACACATGGGCTAGGCTTTACCGCATCACTTGGGAAGAAGCCAAGCTCTCCTGTTGTTAGATTTCTGCCCTAGAAAAAAAAAAAAATCCCATTTTTGAGACATTATGGCGATTAATAATAAATAATACACGCACAGCAGCTTAGCACCATAAGAGTTTACCAAAGAGAGCCCTTAGAATAAAAATGCTACTCTAATAAAGAGTTACTCAATGGTATTTTTAAAAAATATACAATTACGTAGTAATTATAGATGACATAGATGAGAGTTCTGGGAGATAAAGCACAAGGTGTACTCCGAGCCTGAGTTGTAATTCCCAGTCCTGTTGATGTCTGCAGTGTCTGAAGTCTTCATTAAAGGTGATTCCAATTACCTCCTTTCAAGTCACTTCCACCTGAGTTGGCATCACTCTAGTAAGAGCTGCCTCGCTACAACATCACAGAACCCCCAAACACCACCACCATGCAGTAACGGTTGCAGCACCCAAGAAATCATGCCAACTCCAATAGGAGCTTATAGCTAATAATAAATCAGCCAATTCAGATACCAAATTCTACAGTTAAGATTTTCCCTAAATTGTGCGAATCACTGGAAATTGTGTGGGCACAAGAACACCAACAGAAGTCAAGATTTACTGTCTTATGCCATAGTCACAACAACATTGTCGATGTGGGCACACAGCTGGCAGACGAGCTGCAGCAGTGTATTCACCAAGGCCTAAACTGAGCCCTTGGGGTACCAGTTGGGTTCCATCAAAGTTGCAGGACCACCAAGTTCCTCTGGGCTTCTCAGTGCCAAATGTGACCTGATCATTACAGAGCCATGCCTAAGCAGCAACAAATTCATCACCAAGCCTTCCTGAAGAACTCTTTCTCAGCCAGTCAGAACAGGAAAAAAAAGAAAAAAAAGAAAAAAAAAAAGAAAACCACACCTTTCTAGTGCTAGTAAACATTCAGCTGTGACCATGCCAACCAGATCACTCAGAGCAGCATAAAACACATGGCTAAAATTTCCAAACAGGTGTCTAAAATGAAGGCATCAAAAGGTGCATTTTGGCAAGTAAATGTTGTCATTTAACAGATTTTAGAGAGCACATAAATGCTTAAGCTCCATTAAGTTTAATATGCTGACATAACATACTATCAGCACTTGGCAATAAGAGCAAGAGCAAGTATTTTGTTAGCAATGTAATCTTGAAAGCAACATTTATTATTTTGACTACATACCTGCAACACAAAGTTTAAGGGGAAAAATGCTTCAGAAACACTTTCCTTCTGTCTGCCTGAATTTGCATCCTTATACTGTATTTACCCCCCAGTGCGAATACCTCTGAATTACAGGTTTGACTTACATACCTCCAACAGTCTCCCATCTTAACAATCCCTATTTACCATACTAATCTCATCTGAACAGTGATATCACAGTCAATACAGACAGCCACTAGAAAAAATATATTAATGAGAAAAGGCATTCTAAGCAGCACAATTAAACAATAAGTTTGTATGTGTCCACAAACCACTGTTATGTATGTGAAACATTTATATAAGGTAAAAGAAGCTGAAATAGATGATACATCATGCAATGTATGTCCACATCTAGAGAACAGCCAAAAGATCAAAATCTGATGAGCTCAGGGTCAGAGATCTCTGGTACCTTCTGACAGCGCAAGAAGGGACATCTTTTCAAATGTTCAATAGTGTTTGAAACACCATGGACATTATCAAAGTGCCACATCCTTCAAATCAGAAATACAGTCTGGATACTTGCAGGATTATCTTTCTCCTCCAGAATTTTTCTTGTCCACCCACAAGTCTAGAATGAAAGCTCGTTTTAGCTTGCAGGTGCTTAAATGCTTCAATCTGCACCACACTATAACAAGAATATAGCTGTTTCATGCCCTCAAGTTGAAGGTGGGGGGGAACAGAAAAGCCACATTGCAGCCACTAAATGAACTGCAGCATGTACAGAAAGACCCAACCACGAGGCAGTAAGATGCAGAGCCAGCATTATACTACCTGGTTTAGATGCTGTTATGAGCACACAGTGCCATGAATCACAGCTTAAAAATCCAGCAGAGCTGCAAAAATCATGAGATTAGCTGTGCTCTACACACTAAATCATTATCATCACAATGCAGATGTTACAATGTAGACACACTCAGAATAAAGGAACTGAACTGTAATCCATAGGCTGGATAACATTTTAACACGTATGCACACTTTCATTACTTATTCTGCAGGTAGCAAATCAACCACACTTGCAGCAGAAAATGAATCATGTGAAGATTCATTTGACACACCTAACATTCATTGAAATGAAAAGTGGCAAGAAACTGTCATCAGTGGACAAACTAACATAAAAGGTACCGATTAAGAAATACTCCCACTTGTCAGAAGATGCTGTGGGACATTTTGAGTCAAAATGTGTGTCATTTTGTTGGGCAAGAAGAGGCTACAAGTGTAGCATGCATTCTATGGACGTATACCAAACCCAAAGTGAAAGCAGTAGTCGTCACGTGGACAGACTCTCTGATCATACAAAACATCACTACCATCACTGGGACACCAATTCCCCAAGTACTACGACTGGTACTAAACTTTGCCTTTACATTTTGAACAATACCACGAATGTAATAAACACTGAGAGAACCCCCAAGAAAGCCTTTGCCTTCTGAGGAAAAGCTTTACATTGGATAACTTCAGATGTCTTTGCTAGTTAAACAAAACCAACCCCTAAAACAGAACAGGTTTTGATTTATCACAGATTGCTCAAGGAAAGTGCTCACTAGAAAATGTTCTGTAGATAATGAACTGATATAAGTCATTTGATAATGCTCTTCGGATAGTAGGTTAATTTATTTACCTTCAGAAATCCTAGCTAAACTCATCAAGGCTTGGTGTCGATCATACAAGAAACTGACTTGTCAGATGATGGTTTTAAAATTTAAAATCTATCCATCAACTGGTCATGATTAACAGCAAAATTATCATGCCACCATGCTTCACTTCTACTAATCATTTCTTTCTATTTTACATTTCCTGCTTGCTAATTGCTTACTGTTTGATGAGTAAGCATTTCATTTCCTTTGAACACTCCCTGTAAAGCCTTAGGGTCATCATAAAAGCAAAAGCACCTGACTGGACAGAACTGTTTTTAACATATATATCCACTATTACATTGTATTTATGTTTTAATATGTATGTGCATGTGGGTACATGTATTCGTACATATTAATATATATAAGGGCCAATGAAGCCCTTCAGTCCATTTCTTTCAATGACACTCTCAGCAAGACTAGAGGCTTACTCGCTACTCTTGTACCTGTGTTAATGGAAGAGGCATTCCCAAGTCAAATGACACTTCTGCTATTTCCAGACTCCTCCCTGCTATTTAGCTATGCAATGCGCAGCAACTTCAGTGGGCTTGCACAGAGCTAGCATTCCAGGATACCTAAAAAATTATTAATTATTGTGTCCTTCACCCTTTTTTTTTGTTTACTGCAAAGTATCTGGTGAAGAAAGACACGAGTTGGATGGAAAAATCACAAACTGAAAGAAAAAAGCCCAGTTTTCACTTTTAGAGAGCACTTTTACAGTGCTGCCTCCCCAGTATTTCAGAAGACATTAGGTAACTCTAAGTTCAATACCAGTTTATTTGTATGTATCATAAATATCATGGCTACAGGTAAGCATGTTGTAAGAACCACAATGAATGAATGCTGCCTGTATTCAGCAGAATATCAGAACATATTTACTGTCAACTCTACTTCACGCTGAAAGACTAAAATTAGGAAAATCCAGTACAGTACACCTGCCTATATCCTAAAAGTTGCATGACAGGAGAGAAACAAGCCTCTCTCACAGAAGTCCTTGCTGCTGCAGTACTCATGCATGACTTACACATGCATGAACTTATCCCACAGCCAGAGAGGGAAATGCTATGCAGGACAGATTACATGATATACATGCAACAGACAGAAAAATAAGTTCAGTAAGAAATACAGACTACCATTAATATGAGAAAGCGACTTTTCTAAGAGACCCTTCAAGATAAGAGTTTTAAATTGCCTAACAAACAAGGGGCATTGTAACATACACTGAAAATCTTAACCCAATATACAGCTATGATACCTCAATGTGAAATTATTAAGATCATCTCCTATTAATGACCTGCTACAGCCTACAAAGCTGCACAGTAAAATCACCCACTTTTCCAATATAGTCTAGCAATACACAGAATCTATAAAGGGAACTCAAAAATTATTGGTATTTTAAATGAAAGTAATTAAAAATCTCTCCCTTTATAAACATTTTCAACCAGCATCAGCATTACATGGAAAACACCAAACCAGGACAAAAGCAGTTTTCAGACCTAATTCAGGCTAGCTCTCTATTGAATTCCTTTCATCTAAATTCAAGGCAAAGCAGCATAATTCTAGAGGATGCTTAAGAACATCCATCCAAATTCTGCTCATTTATGAGAAATTCCTTGAAAAGACAAAAATTGCAAATAAAGGAAAAACTAGACACACAGCACATCTACTCCGGTGCTCAGGGAAAACTTAGGAACTATTTAACAGGGAAGTTCTCTGATGTATAAATTATGGCCCTTATGTTCTATCATCGTTTCATCTGAGCAAAGAAGTGCTTCAAGCTCTTCCTCTTTCCCTCCTACTTAGCTCCCACCTCAGACTGAGGAAGCTGAAGTCTATATTCTCTCTCAACTTCCAGTCCTTACTTCCCTTGTTTTTTTGGTGTTTGTTTGGGTTTTTTTGGCCCCTCCCCCCCCCCCCCCCCAAAAAAATATACAGAAATGCAATGTTTTAACATGTATGAGTAGGAACCATATTCCAGATCTGCTCTTTTCCCAGCAAAACCAAGTTTTCTTCTGCATGCTCTCTGGGCAGAGTAGCTCCTGTTAGCTAGCTCTAAGCTGCTCCCTCTCAAAGCATACTCTTTCAGGATCAGAAAGCTTACCTCCTTCCATCTGCTACACATTGAGCCTTTAAAATACTTTATCAAAGCCAACACCCATCGTGTTTTGGGGTACATCAACTGACTATCTGGAAAGTCTTAAAATGAATATTTTCAGTTTAGCTTGAGGTTAACTACTTTGAACAGAGACATCAGATTCATATTTCCCTCTCTTAGCAGCAATCACACAGTAACTCCTAGTTTTCTGCAAAATTCTTCCCAAATGAGAATTATGCTCCATATTTGTACGGAAAAGATAAAGAGCTCATGCTAGTTCCTCTCCACATTCTGACTTTTTTCACACAGTAGCGTGTAACAACATCATTTTCCACTGTCCCAGTGGGTTGTCATTACATTGCAACATAGAAAAATTAATTCGCTCTCAAACACAATTTCCAGTTTTATATCATAAGTATATTTACAATATACTTAATGTCTTTTGGATATTTACAGCAGGACTACTACCTACTGAAGCATTAGGAAGGACATCTGTATTAGCAATTACTTGATATGGGTTTAATTTGCATTAAAGAAAAGCTGGTTTTGAGAATGGAAAGAATCAGCCCAGGAATTACCTGTACTCTTTCAGCATATTTGAGAAAGACGATTGCCTGAGGATGGTGGGTAATTGCAGTGGAAACCTGCAAAGCTAGAATTACATTATATCTTATGGCAGGCATCATGGCACCCCTGAAAGCCTGCCCTCAGGTTAAGCAGGTACCAGTTTACTCAGAGCAAACTCTGGAGAGGAGAGAAATGCTCACGTCCACAATAAAAACACTACTTCAAAAGGTACACTATTACAGCTGAAACAACTAGTAGTGCTCTGGTTAAGGGTCTGAAATTTCCATTTAAAATGTCAAAATTTCTCTCCACCCACCCACTCTCAATCTCTCCCACCCCCCCCCCCCCCTTTTTTTTTTTAATTTCATTCTGTAAGTGAGGATAAACAAGCAACACCTAGGCAAAGAGCATGGCTCTTCCAGTTCTGCACCTTGACAGGAAAGAAAAGCAGTCATGCAAAATGGGATACAAGAAGATCAGCACAGGACCATCCTTTTTCTACACAAGTGTTTACTGAGAACAGTAAGATTACTTGTGATAGTATCAATCCCCTTGCACCTTTCTCTTCAAAGAAAGCTTAGGTTTTGAATGATACTAGTGGGGAGGCAGAAAGCAAATGCACAGCATACAGAAATACATATCTCAACCATCTTATTGTCTCTGTGATGGTCAGATGGTCTCTGGGAAGACCATCACAGAAAAAAAATCCTGCTTCTGTTTTCCAGGCTGTGTAACAGGTAGATTCATGTCTGTGTACAGCCTTGACTGACTGCAGAATTACCACAGTAACTGCTGTACAATCATTCATGCAAACATTAACTTCACAGAATTTTGATATGTGTCAAAACACATTTGATAGTATTGCTTTCCAGCTGTAGTTTAAAGTAAGTATTGCTTAATAACTTGGGGTGTTTGATATACTGTAAAGAATGAAAAAATTAAACCACAAATACTTCTCTATTACAATAATTTGAATTTCTAAAATGAGCAATGGTGCACTTAAAAATCCATTCTTATGTTACTGTTTTGCAGGTCAGCTACAAGTTATTCTAAAACGCCTCGAATAAAATTTAGATTTTCATAAAAATGTTTTGAAGTTTTCTTAATATGCATTTTAAAATATAGATGTTGTCACAAGTCTTATGAAAATCTTTATTGAGCAGTCTGTGACAAGACCACTTGTTAAGGAAAAGATTTCCTGAGTGATTCTACTGAACATGAGAATTTTCACTAAGATTCAAAACTGTTACTGCAGCTTCTGAGGAAAAAGCCTCGCCCACTTTCCAGTTTCTGCTAGCTGAACACAATTTGATTCTAGCTAAATCACTTAACACGATAGGTACAAATAACATTGACGATAATTCCAGTAGATTGAGTTGATGGATGGATGGATATGGACATAACAATAGAATTAGTCCCACAAGGTCACAATAATTCTAGCTTGTACGAAGTGTATTAGTCTGATAATTATACTGTCTACTTGGTCACTTGATCCCAAATCAAGAACATAAGCTTAAGTACTTCTCTGAATCAGAATTTAAGAACAAAGCCCTAAATATAAATCTATATAGGCAAAAATCTGACTACCAACGTTTGACAAAATTTATTTTTCACAATGTGAAATATCATCGGTCTGCAATATAGCAATTTATTTTTCTTTTACAATTATTTACATATTATTTAATAGATAACGCAATTCTATTGGTTATGACCTCCCCACATTAAAAGTTGTTCAGGATCACCCAGAAGTATAGGAACAGAGTTCACTGATTCTGTCCTGAATAGTTTGGAGAAGATCATCCTCACTGAAGCCAGCGAAAAACAATTATGTCTTAATTCATGTTACAGACCAAGCTGTTATGACTATATTTATTAATTTAATATAGCCATAAAGAAAAAATAAAATAAAAAAAAATCAAACAGCTACAACAATTGAAGACAGCTGATGCTTCCCTGTTATTGTTCTATTAATACCCTGAATGTTCTTCTATTTTGCTCTATTTTCAATTCAATAATCTATAATCCAATAATATCAGTAGTATGCAGGATTCTAGTATGAAAAAAAAAACAAGAAAACAAGACGTTTTCATACATCTATCTTTAAAGTACATAAACTTTCCAGCATTTTTAATTCTTCTTCATAGTGCTCAACTAAAAAGAAATTTCATTAACAGTAGTGATATGTATTATGTGATACTGAATTTCTATCAAGGTAACTAATGTTGCCGTCAATAGATTATACTTGTCCTCTGTACATAAAAACTACCCTCAAATGACTTGAGAGGTAATCAAGATGCTAAGGTGTGGTTCTGTTTTGCAGAGCAATTTCTCTCCCCTATAAATCTAATACCTGTAACTGAGTTTTGCCAATACAGATTCCAGTTCTGCCATGCCGGAGAAGCAATGAGTGAAAATACATAGGACTTTGCCATTTATATGTCAAACACTCTCCTTAACTCCTATAATTTCAATGGAAGGATTGCTACCTATGTCCTGTTCTTGCAGATTTACTCAATACGACTTTTACTCTAAGGCTGCAACATTCAAGCCTTACACAATGTAGGTACTGTTGGTACTTCAAAAGTAAGAACAGTTGTATTAGATATTTATTTTGGTTAAAACAAATCAGATTTTCCTTGTTCAAAAAAAAAAAAAAAAGGAAGTTAAAAAAGCAAAATATCAACACATTTGTTATCTGGGATTAATGGCTATTTGGTAAACCATACAGTACCTGCCAAAATAAGCTATGTGCATCGCCTGTAATAAGTTCAATAGTGTCCCCAATCTGGATATGCAACGGTGGACCATCTTGTGGCGCCGGTTGGGGTATTCCATTGTAGTTTCGAATTACTTGCATTTTTGGTAAACCTGAACCAAAAACAAACAAACAAAAACCAAATTAAAAAATCAAATATATTTTAGTTAGCAACAATTTATGAAGTATAAAGACCATAAAAGCATCCAAAAGACACTGTTTAATAGGTACCTGACTATGGCACAAAGGCAGACTATTTCTTTCACCTGGTTATTACCTCATAAAAGTTTATCATCACATACAGCCTAATTTTTATTTTTTTTTTTTAACTATTTTTAAATAAAAAGGGCAGGAAAAAAATAATTTGTCCTTCCTTCTTCTTAGGGCAAAGTTTGTTTCATTTCCATGAAGACTCTTCCTAGAAGAGCCTCCTCCTTCATTCCTTTCCCTCCTCTTCCTTCTATAAGTGCAGAGATCCCTGGATCTGTGTATTGTTCAAATCTCAATGTTATTTTTGTAATTCTAAGCAAAAAATTGTGATGAACAGGTATTAAAAATACCAATATGGACAATCTCATAGCTTTTAGATCAATATTACTGAAGAGCCTACTGCTGTTGTGAACATGTTCAAGAGAATAAGGCTGACATTCCTTCATTTTTTGACAATATTTTGGGTTACATGTAGTGAAGCTTAGATCAATTTAATGTTTCATTTTCAAGACAAGAACTCTGGTTGCACACTACTACTTCTAAATGAATACCGGCTGCATTTAGACAGCTGAACCACATTTATTTCTTTATTTAAAGGGAGCAATCCACCCCTACAGAAACAAAATATTTCACTCAAAGATTATTCTCGCTACCTCTACAAAGAACTAAGTCATTGTTTCTGACTACAGTTCAAGAGCCCTCCCCAGTAGATATGAAATAATGGGGAGGGAGATTTCAGCACGAAGAGAAAATTGTGGGTACTCTAACTCCATGTTCTTATAACTATAATTGCACTTTAAAAAAAATACTTAAAGCATTATGGACAGTTAGTCTATTGCACTAAAACAGTGTCCTGCGATACTATAAGAATACTTGAAATCAAGTGAAAAAGTGCCAGCTCCATAAGAAACATAATGAAGACTTAAAAGATGTTATGATAGCATTTTTTTCAGTCTTTATACTGCCAAGGAAAGCATCATTTCAATAGAACAGGTCTACTGTTGATCACTCTCCCTCTACCTTTAAATTATACTTTGTGTAATAATTTCCCTGGTTTTAGCTCCACATGGAATTTTCAAGATTACTATAATTAAGTGGGCATATCCATTTATAATTTTAACCTCAAACTTTTTCGTTTAAGTAAGATTTTGTAAGAATGTATACTAATAGTACGAATAAGAGTGAAGGCACACAAAGTCAAGGTCACTGGGCAGCCATGTTTAAACAGCTTCTTACTGGAAAGTAATAGAATCAGGGTCACCTGGGTTTGACTTTCGAGATCACGTCCAACCACCAACCTGACCTACCAAGTCCCATCACTAAACCATGTCTCTTAGTGCCACACCCACACATCTCTAAAATATCTCCACAGACGGTGACTCCCTCACTTCTCTGGGCATCCCATTCCAGCTCATGACCACCCTTCTCCAAGAAGATTCTTCTTCATGTTCAATCTAACCCTCTCCTGTTGCAACTTGAGACCATTTCCTCGCATCCTGTCACTTGTTACCTGAGAAAAGAAACTGACACCACCCTCCTCACTGCAGCCTCCTTTTTGGTAGTTGTAGAGAGCAATGAGGTCTCCCCTCAGCCTCCTTTCTTCCAGACTAAACAAATCCAATTCCCTTAGCTGCCATGTGTCTTGTTTTCTAGTCCCTTCACCAGCTTCACAGCTCTTCTCTGCAAACACTCGAGCAACTCGCTATCCTATCTGCAGTGAAGGACCCTAAACAGAACACAATATCCAAATTGTGGTCTCACCAGTGCCGTAATCAAGAGGATAATCACCTTCCTAAGTCCTGTTGGCCACACTATTTCTGATGCAGGCCAGGATGCCATATGTGTTTTGGCCACCTGGGCACACTGCTGGCTCACGATCAGTCGGCTGTCAACAAGCTCCCCCAGGTCCTTTTCTGCTGGGCAACCTTCCAGCCACTCTTCTCCAAACCTGTACCACTGCATGGGGTTATGACCCAAAATCAGAACCGGCACTTAGCCTTCTTGAGTGTGATGTGATTGGACTCGGCCCATCGATCCCAACTATTCAGATCCCTCCACAAAGCCACAAGCAGATCGACAATCCCACCTAACTTGGTACTGTCCGCAAAGACACCGAGGGCCCACTCAGTCCCCACATTTAGATCGAACATTAAACAAAACAGGCCCCGACACCGAGCCCAGAGGAACACCACTGGTGACCAGCCACCAAGCGGGCTGACCTCCATTCACTAGGACTCTCTGAACCCAGAGATCCAGCCAGTTCTTCACCCAGCTAACTGTTCACCTGTGCAAGCCACAAGCAGACAGTTTCTCCTAAAAAAATACTGTGGAAAAGCGTGAAATGCTCTACTAAAATCCATTTAAACAACCTCCCTTTCCCTCATCTACTAAGCACGTCATCCCGTCATAGGAGACCAGGTTAGTGATTAACTTCTAACAGAAAGGATTGGTACGTCTGGAAAAGACCTAATTGTGCTGCAAGATCATTATTGCAATTTAGGCGGCAAGAAGCACAATTATTTGTCATCTCTTACATGATCTCCTCTAAATTGTATGAAACATGAAAGAAATCACGTTCAATAATTACTACTCTGTAGTTAAGAATAAATAATACTCCCAAGTGCTGATGAAACATTAAGCAAAATACCAGTTCCTACATTACTCAATCTGAATTACATCATAACTTTTACTGTTTCTTCAGGTTACTGGTATACCTAAAATGGGCACCTAATTATTACTAGGCCATTATTCTACTTAGGTAAATACCAGACCTTGCTTTATTTCTCAGCTTAATTCTGTTATGCTTAGAAATTCTGATTGAGCATCAAGAAACACTGCACCTATTGTGTGGCAAATGAAAGCAATGCTGCATACAAGCAGCTACTCAAAGCTGACAACTTCATCCTAATGCAAGAAAACTCCCTCATCACAACATAAATGATAGCTCTGCATACATGATTAACTGTGAGCATGCCCTCATCTTAGAGACATACATGGAAGTCTAACCAAACCTATAAAAACATTATTTGCTTTATGAAACTGTGTATCAGGTGATTTAGTTTATCACATTACTAATGTGCAGAAACAACATACTTAAAACGCCATCTTTGTATTAATCTCAGGTGAGAATGAAGAAATTCTCGTACATTTTTCAGTGCAAATCCTATTGTTTGCAGCAGTTTATTTTCCTTTAAGACAATACATTTCTGAAATTATTAAGTTAATCATAAATATGTAAAATTACTTGTAATTTTTATTTACCGGTATTTCACTGGTAATTATGATTTTTAGCATCTCTGAAAACCAGGCCAATAGAATTTGGAAAAGTGCAGTGTGTGAACTAGCAGAATTATTTAAGATATAACGAAGAATTAATCATGTTAAAATATACTATGCCTAGAATACTTTCATACAATTCAATATGCTTAATTCTGTAAAATCCTACAGCAATGTTAATTACAGTACAGAGAGGTGTGATGGATCTAATCCCATCCATTCTTATCAGAGTAACCAGCTCATTCAATTTTATCTGTTTAGCAAGCTTATCCTAAAACTAATTTGTTTGTTGCTACTGTTCATTTCACAACTTCCATTTCAGCATTTTCTACTGTCCAACATAAATCAGTTCATGGCCAACTTAGATCCATTTCACCTAGTGGTTACAGGCTGAACAGTTCTTTTCCCTGCCTGCATTTGTTACAGACAGCTATCATACCCCTTCTAACTTTCATTCTGCTAGTCTAAATGAGCCAAGTTTCTAGCCTCCTCTCGTAACAGATCAGTTCCTCTGAGCCTGTATACCAAGTGTTTGACTGAAGCTCAGGCAAGCTCAGGATAGACAAGAAAAATATTCTAGAGGTTACTTTCTTAATTTGCACACGGATTCATCACAAATACACTTGTTAACAAACCTGAGTACTTGCTGGAAAACAAAACAGACAGGAAATAGTAGTATGTTACAGAACTGCTTTAAGTGTAGCCATTGATTAATATTCTATACTGTTTCTATCACAAATAAACAAAGACTAGAATGTAAAATGCAATTAACTTTAGAGACTGCCATTATGATGTACATAACTGCAGTATCGAGTGTATCTGACAACTCCAGAAAACTTCTGGAAAAATATCTGGGAAAAAGATATACTTTTTTTTCACGATTATGTTTAAAAGCAGATAACATTCCAACAAAAATCTCATTGATTTCCATGAGGTCACATTTCTACGTAACTGAAAACTTTTGTCAGGAAGCTTCCTGCCTAATTTTAAGATGCTAAACCAGCTTTGCAGTTTCTGACCTTCAAATCAAGGAGCAACAAACTGGCCCAGTTATTCCCTAAATAAATTCCTAAATCTTGCTTCACTTGAAAAGGAGAAAAACACCAAGATTCCTAGAAAAGTCTTCATAGCCAAGCTGTGGGTCACAGAGCTAAGCAAATTGATTATCTAAAGCAAACCTTGTGAGAAAAGCAGAAAGCATGCTAGAGTAGGAGTTAAATAAGTACCATTTTAGCTGCATTATAGAAAAATAATACCCTTCATAAAACACACCACACCTTTGAGTATTTTAATCTTATAGCTACGGGTCATAGAATCATAGTATGGTCGGGGTTGGAAGGGACCTTATAGCCCACCCAGTTCCAACGCCCTGCCATGGGCAGGGACACCTCCCACCACACCGGGTTGCTCACAGCCCCGTCCAACCTGGCCTTGAACACGGCCAGGGAAGGGGCAACCTCTGCTTCTCTGGGCAGCCTGTGCCAGTGCCTCACCACCCTCTGATTACGGAATCTCTTCCAAAAAATTTCTTCCGAATGTCCAATCTAAAACGCCCCTCTCAGTTTAAATCCATACCCCTTTGTCCTATCCCTACACTCCCTGACAAAGAGTCCCTCCCCACCTTTCCTGCAGCCCCCCTTTGGGTACTGGAAAGCCACTGTAAGGTCTCCCCAGAGCCTTCTCTTCTCCAGGCTGAGCACCCCAGCTCTCTCAGCCTGTCTTCACAGGAGAAGTGCCCCTGCCCTCTCATCATCCTCATGGCCTCCTCTGGATGAACTCACTCTAGTGGGTCCACATCCTTCTTGTGCTGGGGACCCCAGAGCTGAACACCGGGCTCCAGGTGGGGTCTCACGAGAGCAGAACAGAGCGAGACAATCCCCTCCCTCACCCTGCTGGCCACGCTGCTTTGGATGCAGCCCAGGATACAGGTGGCTTTCTGGGCTGCAAGTGCACATGGCTGGCTCATGTTGTGCTTCTCATCAACCAGCACCTCCAATACCTTCCGCTCAGAGCTGCTCTCAGTCCATTCTCCTCCCAGCCTGGATTTGTGCTTGGGACTGCCCCAGCCCAAGTGGAGGACTTGCACTTGGCCTTGTTGAAGTTCATGAGGTTTGCACAGATCCACCTCTCAAGCCTGTCCAGGTCCCTCTGGATAGCATCCAGAGTCAAAGAAGGTTACGTTTTAGAACTGAAGCAGTACAAAGTTAGAATACCCATTATATATGTTCTCATCACTTCATATAAACTACTTGTATTCCTTACAGCAGCTCTCCATTTATGAAAGGCACTGAATGACCCTCAGAGTTTCATGCAGATTTCAAAATGCTTTTTTTTTTTTTTTGGCCAACAACATGCATAATGTATGCCCTACAACAAGCTATATATGTCAAAATTGATTCCAGCATCTGTTATTTCCAAACAATGCAGAACGTGGTTTCTGCTTTGGGCAGGAATCATTTTAATATACAGAATAATGACAGAGTATGGGAGACCAGGATACAAGGGTGAATTGGTGGATACACTATGTACTATAAGCATAAAGGCATAAAACAGCTTTATCTGCACTGAACATGCACTCCTAGTTAACATGAGTCTTGAAGGAAGAAAGACTTACTTTTTCTCTAGGAAAAATACATCCCAGTTACCAAATATTTATAAACTGATCCAAAAGCCACTAACATAATTGAAGAAAGCCTCCTGACTTCAAGAAGCTTTGAATTTGAAAGAATTTCAGACCATCTGCCAGGGCCACATCTTGATGTTTCCAGAACCTCAACACAAAGAGAGCTGCTTTTCTTACAGGAAATGACATGAAGTCTCACTAATTCTGTTCTTTCTTTCCCCAAAAGAGCATGCTAGGTGTCTATTCGGAAACTCTGAACTTGTTCCAAACCTTTGTTACTTATTTTTATAGCTGCACAAAAACAGGCTGTGCAGCAAGGACAAGGAACAGACTGACATCCTGTGATTGATAAGCCTCCCATAGCAAAGACGAGAAGAAATACTCTCAGTTCTCAGAGCAGACATCTCCAGCCAACTTCACCCTTCAACAAGGAAATAAGGGCAAAGCAACTCATGGCAGCACCTCGTTGAGTCATCAGATTAAATATCTGAACAGTGACCCACAGTGTAGCAAATGTATTAACAGCACAAACTAAAGACTAACAGACAAAGTAAACCCCACATTTAAGTAAAAGCAAAGGAATCCAAAATTAGCATTTATACTACAATCAGTCAAGTTAGGCTGTGAAGATTTCAGATCAAGCATAACTGCAGATAATAAAGTAATAAGGAGCTTAAAAAAATCACTTAAAGAGGAAAACAGATGGGTTCTTAGGGACAGGAGTGTGAAGAGCAGGTGGATGGAGTTACACTTACAAACTGAGCATCCATGACAATTTGTTGATTTTATACACACAAAAAACCCTAAGTTTTACTACCTTTCTTGGCAACATCTTGGTTCAACACTAATATTATTAAAAGCTAATTAAAGAGATGTTCTACTCTGAGCATGGAATACATAAAAACAAAGTCCTACAGCACTCTGTATGTTCTTCAAATCAGCCCTTCTAGCTTTGTGTCCATCATTGTTTTAAATTCCTGTTCCTAATGATTTCCTTGCAGAATTAAAAGCGTTTTTCTCTTGCATTTTATCAAGAGAACTGCTTCTTAATTCCTAATCAGTGGCATCTACTTCTGCAACTGGGGAAGTCAGTAGCATTATACAGTTACTGCCAAAGGGAAAAGCTTTCTAGAAAGACTTCGTAGCTGGTGAGAGGACCCAAGTACAGCAACACCACCACTCAGCTTGCAGGACTGTCTACTAAAGACATGGAAGACAATAGTTGTGGTTGGGGTTTTGTTTGGTTTTGTTTGTTTTTTACTTTTAGGCTGAGTAACTTCTGACAAATTACAGAACTCATGGAACATGTCAGCGCAGTCTTTAAAGTGCCCTTTTCAGAGAGGCAATAATTTAAATAATTACTATTGGATAAAATTAATTCAGTGAATAAGTACATAGACACACCTCAAAAGATATTTTAATTGAACTTATTATTCTCCCCATCTTAAGTCATTATTTTTGAATGTCATCATAATTAAAAGTTCTAATTTTAGATATTGCACATAAATCTTATATCCAGGCAAGATGACTGAAACGTTGAGGGTACCCAAGAATCAATTTTGAATGTTTCACTTCTGTTTGTCTTCTGATTACAGGTTTGTCTTTGAGTAACATTCAGTAAAGACTCCGTGTTTTTCACATGACTAACCACAAACAATGGTTTTGCTGTTTCACTCGAATTTAAGTCAGAAGACTTCAGAAGGCTGATTCTTAAAAAATTAATAGTTGCCATTAGCCTTATTCAACTGTTTAAATTTCTGCTTATGCAGCCCAGCCAGAACTCCCTTCCATAAACAGAGAACTCCCTAGCACAGACGGAGGACAGCTTCACTGTCTCATGATTCAGATGATGAATTTGTAACACACTCCAAACCACATTCATATTTCTCTTTCACTTCAAGACAGGAGATTTCAGGACTGCCATCCTACAGGACAAACAGAACTACCAAAGAGATCAAAGCTCTCTAACCCGTTCCCCATGACTGTTCTCCCTCAACTGTTCCTACTATTGTATCTCCTTGAAGACCTTGAAGCAGCACTCAGAGTTCCCTCCAGTCCTTTACTGCTCATCAAATCTCCATTTCCTGTAATTATTCAAAGACTTTTTCCACCATTTCTCTTTAATGCTGTGTATGTAAGCTGTATTCTTGGCAAAGACCTCTGCAAAAATGGTCAACCATCAACTAAAATGATGCTGTGTGGGAGGAAAAAATCTGTCTGCTAACAGTCTGATCAACAACTTGTTACCAGAAACAGAAAAACACTACAACTTAGGAAGTCCTTTTGCTTCTTTGGGTTTTGTAGACCTAATCGTTAGCAAAAATTCTCCTGATAAGTAGCTGTAGCTCCATTTCCAGAGAAAACCCACACAAAACTTGGAGTTACACTGCAGATCATAGTCAAGAGTTCACTACATGGAAAATAAACGAGTCTAGCTGTGTTATTCAATTTACATGGTTGAATTTTTGAAATTGTGCAACTTGTAAAAATAAACCTGTGTAGAAATATTTAAGATTGAAGTAGTTTGGTTTAAGAACAATGCACAGAGACATCTTTCCTCGCTCTGAACAACAGCACTAGTTAGCTAGTGGTTTTGGTGGTTTTTTTTTCAGCAAAGATATTTGAGGATGGCTCTTTTTAATGCTCAGTGACAATAAGAGCAGCATTAGTAATATTAGCAGCACAGGTGCTTTGACACTCACTGCAGTAGATACTCCTCCCTCAGTAGCGGCTGCCAAGTCAAGGCTGAACTTAATGCTTTGCTTAGCTTTATTTCTTAACAGATATGCACACTTTGGTCTTGTACATCTGTATGTCACTGTAGCAATAAAGAATCCCATTTTCAAATATCTCAAGTACATGAGACCTCTTCACTAAACTCCAGTTGTATTTCAAGCTTGACACTGAAAACTTCAGTGCACAGCTCTGGAAGACCTGGTTGTGCCCTTCACTGCTTATTGTTTATACCCAGAAATTTGTATTTAGTATTTAAAACTTTGACGCCTGCAGTTTATCCTTTCCAAAAAGACAGTTTTGAAAAGACTGCACTGAAAGAAAGGGGCAGAGAGCTAGGACGGTCACTAACTTTACAAGGGTCACATTCACATTTATAACTGGACTGAAAACTACTTTTCTTTCACTGAAACACTTTTTTTCTGTTTCATAGCATGTCTTCTTTCAAACATATGTTTTGTATAATCTCTCATGTTTTTTTCAAAAACTTATGCAGGCAACTAGTCCTTACTTTCAGTGATGTAAGTAGGTATCTTTGGTAGAGTAAGGGATTTTGGAATTGTCTAGATTGAAAAGAATCTCAGCACTCTGAACAAGCATTAGATATGCCCTAGTGCTAAAATATTGTTACGTGAATAAACAAAGAATAATCAGGTTTCAAAAATACACTGGTTTTGCTTCTATTGACAAATTAATGACATTTTATTTTAGTGTAATCTACTGAGTGAATCAGGAATATGAATTTTAAAAATAATATTGCTTCAAAATTAAGAATCCTCATTATTTTCTTAAAAACTGAGCAAACCAGAGTTTTATCGTATGAATTTAAAATAGCGGTAAATAAAGTGCTGCTTTATATAAAGGTACAAGGTATAAAGATTAACCATTGTTAATTACCATGTCTTTTAATGTGGTCCCAAAGACAGGTAGGGCATTCTAAAAGGTGTATTTGTTCAAACAAGTATATGCCCTGAGGAGCTAACAACTTTTACTGGGCAGATACTATAGACAAGCTATGAAGGTGTGCCCGGACAGAAGGAAGCTGCATGCAGCAAAAGGCTCTGAAAAAAAGGGACAAATCTTGGAAGAAAAAAATAATAATCCATGACTTCAGAGAAGTAATTACTTCGAGCTGTATTTTTTACACTATCTTCTGCAGGCCCAGGGATAATTCTCTGGCAAGGAGTCAGAAGAAAAAGGCTGGAGAACAAGAGCCAACTTTGTAAGCTAAATTTAATACTGTGAAACGTCATGAACCTTGAACAGGACCTCAGCATTTTCTGTCGAGTAAGCTGTAGCACATTCACTGACTAATTTTGAACAAAAGTTGGTCAGTTCAGTGACAACAAAAAATTGTCCTTTCTAAAAAACATATACACTGCAGTAACAGTATGATAGTCCAATCTCTCTTTCAGCGTACCTGAAAGCACAGCATGACGGGAGGCAACCCTACCTCTCAACAAGTCTAATCAGCACAAATGGAATTAGTCATCCTGCTGACTGTGCTATCTGTACACTTAAGTAACTTGTGGACAGCAAGATGGTAACTGTACATATTATAATCTACAAAAAGGCAGACTTGAGCCAGCTAGCATCTTTTGCAGGTCTCAAATAGAACTTAAAAATATGCATTACCGGAAATGTGCTGAGATTTTATTCATCAGACACTGCAAAAATAAAAATTATCTTTCATATTTCTTTTGCGCTCTGTATTGACTAATAGCATCTGACTCTAAGATAAAAGACCTTCCTCTCAGTTTCTGCTAATTACAAGAAACAAACTCTCTGGCAAAAGAGTTGCTTTAAATGATTACATAACACGAGCAGGAAGTGGCAGATGCCTGACAAAGCAGGCAGGTTCCAGCAAATGACGGATTAAGCTCGCTTGCACGCACCCTCTTCATAATGCTGCATAATCCTTCAGCATTCCAAGTTAAACACTCTTGTGGTCTTCCTCCTCAAGCAATATTTCTTCTTGTTAGCCTCTACCCTTCTTGTGGCAGGTATCTTTTACTTCTTAATGGGCAGCTCTTACCCTACATACAAAAAAAATCTCAGCACAGAATAAAGATTCTTTGCATGGAAACATCTATATAGACAAGCACTGTCAAGAATTGTGGCACTGCATTAAGCAGTGAAGGGACACTGCTGTTTTGCCTGAAACACAGTTTCAAAAAGTACACCTACTGATATCTTTTTCGTATAGACTACAGTTTGAAAATAGCAAAAACTTGCTTTCATTAAAAAATTCGTAACAGTAAAAACAAGGATGAGTTGTGATTTCATTGTTACCACAATGTAGATCAAATTGTTTATCCCCAATACATACTTGTGATTTTGTTTTTATCCTGCATACTTTGCACATTTGAAGTACCGGCAGTCTACGCAAGTAACTTGGAAGAAATCCAAAGGGCATGGTATTTTGTGATACGTCCAGCTTTTCTATGCGTTTGTAGTATCCCTAGCCTCATTCAGTCAACATACCTGCACACAGAAACTCAGGTCATGTTTCAAGTACCCAATGAATGTAACAAAATCTGTACATACGTGCATGTCCTACATGTTATTTTATCTCTCTCTTCTCATTTATAAAGTACCCTCTCTCTTCTGGCATATCACAATCTACACGCAACTCTGATGCACTAATTTCTGCAAACTCCCTCCCTTCTTAACAAAGAAAATTATTTGCAATTTTAGTACAAATCCAAAAATTGTTTAAAAAATTAAATAGCTTAATTTTCTGTTATCATTTATGTACTTAACTTGAAAATGGATCACATGATAAATAAACAAGCAGTAAAAGGGTGTTCCCCATAAAGATATAAATGCAAGTGTACAATAAAGTGATCAACGGTCACTTTTTTGTTGAAATAAATTGTTATTGCTAAATTATCACAGGCAGAGATAGGAATCACATCTAGTCCTCTGTCTAGATGTCAGTCTTGCCATAACAATCAGGCTACATCTTAAGACTTTTTGGCTTCTTTCCTTCCCAATTTCTACTTAAGAAAATAAAATAAACACATGTATACCCCTCATCTACATCTTCCCAATAGTGAGAGATCTCCTACGTTCTATTTGCAGTGTGAATATGGATTGTGTACTCCAGCAAATGCCGGGAAATTTGTTAGGACATAAATCATGTCACAAAGCAACAAAGGATGAGAGTTAATGTTCCACAGAACCCAGTGTGAATGGTTTCTGTTGCACCCCCCACTAAATGCGCGGCCACAGGACTGCACTGGTTCACCAACCCGATCACAGAGGAAATCACTTATCATGCCCTTGTCACCACCACCTCCTCTCATGACATTTCATCAACTTTCTGAAGCAACTTAGTCCTATAACCAGACAACCAACCGTTACATTTTAAAAAATACAGTGAGGGAATAACCAGGTGGGGAAGGAAGACCACACCTTGTGGCAGCAGCCTGTAGTTACATCAAAGAACCACCAGAGATCAAACTGACATCAGCAGAGCTCATGGAGTTGGTTCTTCCTCCCAAAAATGCTGCTCTGACAATGAATGCCCTTTACGCATTTAAATCCCAGCATCAGCACTTCGAGCTCAGTTGATCACTCAACATTTCTCAGATGCCTGAGCCATGTGCAGAGCTACTTACACCTACAGGATTTCAATGCATCAGAAACAGTGCTAACAAAAGCAGGGTAAAACACCCAAGAACAGTCAGATTTAAATCTTCATAATTCTTTTACTCATCCTTTTGAGCCTCTTCCCATTTATCCTCTTCTCTCCGTGATCAAGAAAAAAAAGATGAAGGAAAAACATAAGGCAAATTGTAGGATCTTACAGGAGAAAAAAATTAAATCGTCGAAAATTTAGTGGCATTATGCAAATTTCACTCTACTAAAATCATCAGTGGTACTTGCAAGACAACTGCTATTGCCAGAAATGACCCATTACTCTGGAAGAAAAGCTGGGATCCACATCTGCATCTTTTGTTACTGTTTCATAATTCATACGATTTGCTGCTGTCAAATCCAATTAAGGGGAAAAAAATCCAAGAAGAGTAAACATGCTGCCTTACCATGTGAACTAAAAGACAGAGCTTCATGTTCTCTCCTCTCCCCACATCTGCCACTCCAAATGAGTTGGTTAAAGAATAACCTCTAAGGTTATGAACCGTGGCAGTTTTCAAGGTACCAGATAATAAAGTTACTATTTAATTCCCTGTTACGCACTATAGATTAAGAAATGCAAGCTATGAATAGTGCAAGACTGAACAAGTCTTCTGTTTATTTGCAGGTCAGCAAGAGCAGTAAAGGAAGCTGAACTCAAGTACTTTTTTTGAATTCCTTATAAAGTTACCTTACCTTTTTTTTCCTGGATGAACAACATTAAAGAATTAAAACAAGAGGGTTGAACTAATTGATTCCACCAAAAAAAAAAAAAAAAAATCAATCAGATCTATTTTGTACTGTCACTACTTGGAATGACTCTTCGGTGCTAAATGAATTCAAATATGAAATTGCTGAGATGTTAATCATGATCTATAACCTATTTCTTAAAACAGCCTCAGTATCAGAGAAATAAATGACATTGAGTGTGAAAGCAGTGCTTTAAAGCAATTCAGTTGATATCAGTAGATGCCCCCATATGAATATCTCATGTTTGTACCAGGCAGCTTGGTAAAGTCTACTATTAAACCAGAATTTGCAAATATACAGATAAATATAGATAACTAATGCAACAAATAAAAAAAGAAAAAAGAAAAATGGGGCACACAGTTTAGAAGTAGACAACGAACATGAGGATCAAGATGATAGATACACTAACAGATCAGCAAAGCAGGTTTACTTTTAACAGGACTCACTATCAGGCTCTCTTCCAGTTTTCATGATTAGACAGTTCCCACAGAAAAAGCAGCAGCAAAAGCATAGGAAGTAGAAGATTGTACTAGTATTTTTTTCCCCCCCCCCCCGAATAGGTTTCCAAGAAGGTCTCCCCCTTGTAAGTACTTGGTTTTTATTGTTCAAAAAATTGATAAGCAGTATTGAAATGGAGTAAATAATGGGTTAATAAGGCTTGCAGAAGATGCAAAATTGTTTCTTTGAGAAGAACACTACTTACAAAGAAATGGAGATTTCATGAACTGAAGTGTCTGTACAATAGGATGATAGATCATAGATTAGCTTAGACTGCAGAAAACCTTTGGAGCTCTTTTCATCGTAACTTCATGTAAGATGTAACTTAAATACAAAGTAATTAATAAAAAGGTTGGAATATTCACACACAATGATGGACTCAAGCAGCTACTATTATTTAAACAACAGATCTTGGAGTAATTGATAAAAATTATTTAAAATCAATTCTTTAGAATCATAATCTAATATAGCTGTGTACCAATTCAAAGAAATTTCGAGGAGTAAGTTCTAGGAGTAAGCCACAGAACTAGAAAAGTTCATTATTGGGCTGTATCTCAAATACGGTATCTGTATTTTCAATACCGCATGCAGTTTTGGTGAGAAAGATCATTCTTGGATCTATGAGCATGCAGACAAGCAAAAAGTATGGTCAGAGGTACCAAAAAGTTCTGTATCAGAAGAATTAAGCAGGTAAGGGCTGGAAGAGATGACTAGAAGGGATATGACAGAGATAACTCAAGAGTTGCACAGCGTGAAAAGAGAAAATATCCATTTACTATTCACTTTCTTGGTTTAAAAAAAAAAAAGAAAGAAACAGACAGCAGCTTTAAAATAACAAGTACTTCATTCACATGACTAATCACGAAAGTAATAGTGAAAGGATGCTGTGAATATCAAGACTTTAGATTGGCTCAAAAAGTGAAAAAAGAGTTTCCACATAGTTTTCTTAGGAGCTAAGAAACAAAACCAGAAGCTACCGTGGGGGGGGGGGGGGGGGGGGGGGGGGGGGGGGAAGTACCACAACATCTCACTCGGTATTCTATCCCTAAGCATCCATTTAATTGGTTACCATTCAAGAAGCGAACCTGGGCAAGCTTGGCCCACAGCCCAACTCAGCCTCATCGTTCTCTTCTCTTGGAAGCTCAAAGAGGTGAGCAGATTAAAAACTCTTCTGAAGAGCTACATCAGTTTCTCAGGGTCTTGCCTCTGGCCCCTTCTACCAAGCTGCAAAATCTTCCTTAGGCAGAAGGCTGAGGCAGTTCTGTGAGCCTCTCTTCTGTGAATTTTCAGCAGTCTTTTTTCTCCCATGGGGTGGATGCTTTTAGTTTTACACTGTTTCCCAAATTCTTTGTGTGAGAATTACTTTGAAGTAGTGATCAAATACTGATTTAGTTAAACGAGTGAGCCACAAAAAAAGAAACCGTATGCTTTAGAGTATGTTAAAATTCAGTAACTTTTGACTATTTTTAATCAATCATTGCCTTACTTTGTTTTGCCCTCGGAGAACAACAGTACCCTGAAGATTAAAATCAGATATGGAAATACATGGGTAAACGCAGTATTTCTCTTGAGGATGAATAAGAGATTTACAGGTCCCAATAAACATTAGCAAAATACTATGCAATTCCTTTCTACTTGCCATGGAAACTAAAGGCAACTTCAGGTCTGCACACATCTTTTTCCCCTCTTATTTTTACTTTTTTAAAATTGTGCTGTATTGTTTATTAAAATGCAAAACAGTATCATTTTGGTTTTATTGATCATACAATGCCCATTTTGTCCACTTTCATCCCAATCTTATTTTTTGTGCCTGCCAACTCCCTCCATACAGTGACATTTTTCCCAGAACACTCCAAGCTGATAGTTTTTTTATGTAGAAAAAATGATGCTATAGAACTGTTAACCGACCTCACTTTAAAAGTTATATTTATACATGCTCAGCATGTATGAAACACCGTATTACTCAAGAGAAAAATAAAGTGTTAGTTGCTCAAGATCTAGAGACTGTCCCCAAAACACATCCAATAAGACAAAAGAGTCTAAATTACTCAACTACAAACTAATCTTGCAATCCAACTGGGCAAGGATGAAAGAGTTCAAAAAATAAATATATTTTACCCTTTGGCATCTGGGTCTTCTGATGTTTAATTAAAAGAAAAGGCTAAAGGCTATGTTCTTCTCCGAATGTTAGCACACTGCTGAGATGCCAAAGGGACAGGCACTTTTCAAAATACCTTGCCCCAACAGGAATGTAAAAATCATTTCAATTTAAAATATAACAACCCAAATAAAATTCATTAAACTGCATTTGAAATGCTTCATTGGAAGACAAAACTCTACTTCACCTCCCAGAAATGCATTAGTGGAAAATTTCTTGGTGCAAAACATTAGACATGTTCTTTCTTGTATCACAACAAAGATGAATACATTATCTTGGGAAACAACAATAGCTCAGCAAATGGCATTAGTGCTGCAGCACAAAGGCAGAGCACCTAAATGTAAGATACTTTCCTTAAGATGTGGGATAAAGACTTAATTCAATCTCACAAATTAAGTCAGAGTTCAAGGAATCTTTGAATTCACTGCTGCTAAGATCCACCTGCAGGGGGCTGTACTCTCAACTGCTCCTAAGAATCCGGTGACCTCAAAGAAATTAACTGAATCTGATCTTGAACCCCCCATGCTGTCCCAGCCACATGATGCAGAACATGTCAAAACACAGCAGTCAATACTAAAAGTTGCTCAAATTACAGCTGCAATCCAATTCCTTGAACCACTCCAGAACATTCAGAATTACACTTTTCTTGGCAAGAAGCATTGCCTGCCTGCCTTCCTGGAGCATGGAGTCCTTCTTCTGCAGCAAGAGAAATCCTAGCTGCCCTGCTAAACCCGTTCTTACCTGAGACTCATCTGGTTCACACAGATTCCTAGAGACACACACTGTATACTTTAATGCACCTTGAATAAAACGTTTAGGTGCTGCGTATGGAAAGGAGAAGCATCCAAAACCCAATAAAACACCCGTAATTGTTAAGCATGTGTTACGTATATATAATCAAAGTTCATTTTAGGTTTTATAGCTTACATTACAGTAGAACATTTCAGAGAAGTCTTCAGCAACTTAGGAAATATGACACTCCGCAAACACTGCAGCATTATCTCTAGGGAAAACATGCAGAACTCTACATACTTGGACATAATTGTTAGTTACTGGACACTAGCTCCCAGAGAAGTAAAAGTTTGAGTTCCTTCAAGTCTAAACTACTTATTGGTGTGTTGCTTGTTTTTCCTTTATTTTTATAAGCCATATAGGCTACGTTTTCACCTATAATATAGAAATTCAAAAGCTAAATCGAAAGGACCTAACAAACAGGTCCTTATGGCTAGTCTGCATGCAGCAGTGTCCAAGTCTCCTCCTCAGTTACAGGATGCAATAAATGTTTCATTATCGTGAACCTTACAGTTTCTCTTAACAGTAAGCAGTACAGAAGACCTCAGACTTGTCAAACCACCAACTCCATCACCAAAGCAAGTTTTGTGAAACGTCTTTCTTTCAGTATTCCTTCAGGCTTCTCTCGAGTTCATTTACAGTCAGCTGCTCCTTCATATACACATTTATAACTAGCCATCAAAACTCATGTTTATGTTCAATGTAAACAATATCTAAAGCTGAAAAGAATGTCTTATGCACTGTAGCACTTCAGCCTATGCTGTCAGGAAGACTGTCCCACAACCTTTCCGAAGATATGTAATATAGAAAGAAATATGCCTGCAGGACTCTGAGTAAGGTCCTGAAGGAAGATGCAGAAACATATCGCCTGTAATAGTTTGCTCTGCTCCGTCTGAAAGGAGAGGCAAGAACTGTTAACAAGGGGATTGGTATCCACGCCCACATTCTATTGACAGGAAAACAATTGTTAACCTACATTATCTAACGCCTCATACCTATCAATGTATTTCTTGACTCTATACATAGGAACTCTTGCAGTAAAGAAAAAACATGGCCTCGGTGTCATCCATCTTGATGAAGACAGTGGTAATACAGAGATACTTTTAGTGACTTCAGTCAGCTCCTCACTTGCTCATGAGAAAGCTAAATACTGGGGGCTTAACGCTGGCTTGTGGTTTGGGGAGACCTTTTTCTGCGGCTTAAAAACAGTATAAATTGCTCTCCTCAAAAATGATATTAATGGTCAGTCAGCAATAGGCCACAAGAGATCTGGCCAGGATCACAGGGAACTACCCTCATTGCTGAGAAGAAATAAATTCCTGAACACCAGTTTTTCAGCACTGAGCTTAATGTTGCAGAAGGCTATTTTTCTTATTTATGAAACTGGATATTCTCTGTATGTTTGGGATGAACAAGGAAAGGCAACAATCAATCAGGACTATCAAAGCCTTGTCTCGATAGCTCATCAGAAAATCAGAGATCTGCTTCAAATTTTCAGTTAAAAAGGGTAGGTTTGTATGGAACAGCTACATGCTTGGCAAAGAATTAATCGCAGGTTGGGATATTCTGGCATTTGAATTTGGACCAGATTTTGCTTTAGGCTGGACATACGCTTGGACTGGCACCGAAACCAAAATTAGAGTTAAACTTGACTGTCACAGAGCACGCAGCATCAGAATTTGTTGAAATATCTCACGATCCAATATTCTTAGCTGGAAAGTAAATTTAACCCACCTGTATTTTACTACTAGCTTTTTACAACGAAGACTAGATACAATCATTATCACAACACACAAATGTCTGAATATTGTTTCACTGTTTAGTAATCAAACACATAATAATACAACCTAGTTAGAAGGTTTCACAACCCAACTGCAACCAAGTACAAAGAACACAGTAGCTCACTTCCCACCACACCTAATTAAAATCTCCAGTACTGTACTTCTTGCTGCATTTTTTTTAATATATATGCTCTAGGCCATAAACCCAGCTATTCCCTTCAGATTCTTTTCATTATGATCTGTGTAAAATCAATAATAAAGAATTGCTTCACAAAGCAAGTACAGACCAGACACCAACCAGAAATATAAATACCTCTTTTTAAAATTACTGCTTGAACTTTGAACTCTCAGACTGAACAACTTCACCCAACAGCAATATACATGCCATTGCATATATTACTTGTTAACAGTCTCCACCCTACAAGATTCAGTCAGTATTTCAGTTTATTTCAAGAAGCCTGCTGCTTCTGTCCCTTAGTTCAGAACAGAGGTTTTCTAAGTTTTAATCCATGCTTACAAAGAAATTAGGTATTTAAGAAGTCAGAACATGCTCAATGACATTATTTCACAGATCAGATTTTGAGTTTAATCTGCACTGAATCTTGAGTACAAGGCTTCTATAGTGTTCTATTTTTACCACGTTTATCCTTCTGATATGAAATATGCTTTCACACTTTTAGAGATTAAAGTTCCAATGTTTATATTAGCACAAGTGTTTAGGGTAAAACTAGTTTTAAAATCCCCAAACTGTGAATCTATTATATTTAGACTCTTTACACCCTTAAAAATAAAAAGACAGCAAACATACAGTATATTATTTCAATAGCTGAGAAAAAAATTTACTCTTATTAAAATGCATACAAAATGACTGCTATTAAAAACATGTCAGGTTGCATCATTCTTCTCAAGAAAAACACACAAAACCTTAAATCTATGCTTACGACTATACATATGAATGGTCCATTTGTCATTCAGATCAGCAGTGCAAATCACATGCTTAAAATTAAACATGTATAAAAGCTTTCATGAGATCCCTTACATTAGGAAAACCTTATATATAATTATCATTCCACATGCCTATTCCAGGCAAAATCTGACATCAATCTAATCACTTCTCAAACATATTTATGCAGAATTGTGTAGTTCCACAGTAAAACACAAATGCAGGACTAAGTTCTTTCTAGTTTTAGAGATGCAGATGCATTTACAGGTTCATTCACTCATTGGCTTTTATCATCTGCCAATTAATCCAAAGGAAGTTTCTCCAAAACCTGGCTCCCCTAAAACGTAGATGGACCAGTTCAGGCCATGTACAACTGGACCACATGGTGAAGTCACAACACATGCCATATAGAAGAGACAGAAAACAAATTGGAAAGCAAAAGAAAATATCTATCAGCACTGTTTCTGCACTTATTTCTTTTCTCACAGCTCTTTCATTTCCCAGGAAATTCTCTGCATTCCCATCATTAATCACTCTTCCTTCTATGTTTCCTTATTACTCAACACAAAGAAGAAAAAGCATATCTCAAGGAGGAAACTGCCACTTATAACCAAACATCAAAAAAATGATACGGCCATGAACAATTTACTGCTTTTAGGGTACTTCAGCTAGTTAGTTGAAACTTTATCAGCAGAAGATACTTTAACCCACTATCCTCATGTTAACAACTGCTTCTTTTAGACTATCTTTACTCACAGTACTTCTCAATTCTTTTTCCCCTCCATTCAGGACTAAATGGTGTCAGTAGAAGTTGGATTTGTCTGTAATAAAGCTAAAAAGACAACCATAACACATGAACTTGACTGTGCCAAACCTCCTTGTATTCATTATTCATTACTAAACTAGTCAAAGACACCAGGCAAGAACACGATGCTGAAAAGATTGTGTAAAAATACTTGCTGCCCACAACAATTTTATTTACTGCTGATAAACTCCATCATCTTAAGGTACTGCAGGTGCCTGCAATTGATTCACAGCAAATGCCTGCTTTCCTAAATTAGTACTGATGCTTCAGTACCATGACATGAAATATGGTTACCAGCAGCATGTTAGACCTCTTACACAGACACCAGTCCAGGCAACAAACTTTCCTCTTTATGTACATATGAAATGGTAACAACAATAATAAGGCAGTACATTAAGACCTTAAACAGTATCTATAACTGACTACTGCTCTCAGCAAAAAGATCACCATGGTGCTATGATTTCTAGAGATTTATGTGACAGTTGTCTTGAAAAGATCTTAGGGTCTATGCAGCAATGTATGCCCAAAATAACTGATCTTTTAAAAGAAGTGCTGCTCTCTGGATGGCACCTTCTGTCTCTCAAAACAACATGATATCTGATGAGTAGTATTATTTAGAATATTCAAAGGAGTTGCCAAGAGATTACCAAACACATTCGTGTCTGTTATCTCCACCAAGTTATAGCAGGCCTCAGAACACATATGCTGACAAAATACAAATTAAAAAGTTCACTTAATCTGAAAACTGTCAAAGTATACATATGGAGTGTTAGTATGTAATTTTTTTCATTAAAAATGAATAATGTCAAAAGCAATTCTGTAATAGTCTTCTGCAATAGTATCTCTAAATGAGGTAAACACAATGCACATGTTCTGCATTTCTATTGGCTTTCAGAAATAAACTCGGGACCAAGAACTTTACTCATTAAGACTACCCTCAAGAACTCACAGTACTATTCTGTACAGGTAAAGGGACAGGGAGGAGCAAATGCATAATTCAGACATTAGTTTCATAAAGCTCTTAAGAATCTGTTTAATTCAACGACCCCAGTGATTTGAATGGTACTTAGTCTTCAATAAAAGCTAATTAAAAAGTATCTTTGTATATAAAGATCATGTAAATATTTCTACCAGACTTCAACAATAAGTAAAACCACCAGTATATTTGAAAACTTCTCAAAGACAAAATTACCTAACCTTTTCAAAGCCTAATATTAGACATGTTTAAAGATCTAGACCTGTAAGGACTATTCTGCAAGCATACACTATAGTTGACAGCACTATATATGACTGAATTAAAGAACTCAGTTCCATTTGGAACAAGTATTTTCATCCTCTTCCAAATTATTTTCTTGATATTCTTAGTATAGCCAGCAGAGGAAACACTAAGTTTTAGAGTTATTGGGTGCTCACTTTTTCTTCTTCTTTAAGAATTTCAACCAACAACACAAAGAACTTAGGGGCATCATGAAGCTTTTTTTTTTTTTTTTTTTTTTTTTTTAAACTAGAGGGAACAAAGTGACAATACACAGTCCAAAACACCTCAAAAGTACATGCGTAAGAAAGGTGTGGTCTGATTCAGCTAGTTACAACATTTAGACTTCCCAAGCCAAGGCAGCTGCAATGCTAGTGGCACAACTAGCATTCTTACTTTTTCAAAACTGCTTAGCTCTGCCAGGCTATAATGTATTATCAACTTGCCATTCTGTTTAATATTTGACTCAACTATTCTCAGGTGTCCAGACCCAGAAATCTTTAATAATCTACAGCTTAGGTTCTTTCCAAATAGTATCTGCATAACAAATCTCCAGTAATTACACTATACAAGAAACCTATGAAGTACAAAAATGTAATTACTGTAAAAAATGATACTGAAAATATCACACAGTTACACCAAAAAACATTGCGTATTTTATTCAGGCATATAATGGGTCTCCAGAGGAAACGTTCACCCGCTTGAGTACACAATCTATAAGCAAGCATTTAATTTTCTTAAGGGTTGCTGCTGCCATGATTCCACAAAAATATCTATTCTATACTAACAAAAACTAAAATCACAAATTCTATATTAAACTACAATTGGTTTATGTCTTTTAGAAGAGCAACTCATATCCAATAGAGCTAAGCACTAAGCACCAATACAGTAAAGAGTTGAGAATATCCACAACTCTGCAGATCAGAACCTAAGCTTTGTAAGCAAGTCTCCTTTTCATCACCTCTTTTAATTGCAGAGTACAGTAGGTGTGTCAAGTTAACCAAAAGCCTAGAGGCATTTCATTGTTCAGACAGAAGTGAAGCACTGCTTCAAGAAAACAAGAAAAAAATAGGCCATATCTTTGAAATCGCTAACACAGAAATTGCTTTATACCTTCACTTTAGCAATAAAGAAAGTTCTCAACATTGCATACACTAGAATAGCAATCATAATGCAACTTGATGAAGTGAGTTACTGTTTTCTTGCTCTTTTTATTTAATGTTTAACTATTAAAAAGTCATGACACAAACCTGGGTCCACGTGTCTGGAGTTTCTTCTAATTCCATTCGTTCGTTTCTGAATAGCAAAAACACAAATTAAGGATATGAATAAACTTGTTTTCACAAAGGCATATTAAGCTCCTTTCGTTCCCACAATCTACTAGGCAAAGATGGTTATCTTAAGTTATTTCCCCTCACCACCATCACCACAATTATCTTTATCTGGTAGAAATATCATACTTTGAAAATTATTCTTAGTAATGCAGAAAGTTTATTCATACATCCTATTTTTTCCTGACACGATGCTCAAAAGATTCTTAATCCACAGAGGGTTTATTCACGTATCAATTCCTTTGGATACTAAGCACTTTTTAAAAAATCATTTACGGATATGATAATAGAAAAATACACAGTTTGGTAACATCTGACCCAGATAACGTCCATAAACACAGTAGTAGTGAGGCTGCTTCTCTTCTTCTCTTGCTTTAATAAGGTAGAAACTTTCACTGTTCCTGCTCTGTACTTAAGGTATGTGGAATTTCCTAGACAATTCTTAATTTTCTGCGCAAGTACTTAAATGTGTTTAGTAACTCCCCTCCCTCTTTCTTTTAAATTTGGATAAGTAGAGCTGCATAAAATCAGAAACACTAACAAGAATGAGACTTTTTTTTTTAATGATGAGGTTGATTTTTTGATGTTGTTATTGCTGTTGTTTTGTTTTTGTGTGCTTTGTTTTTCTATATACTTTATTCTCCAGGACATATAATATGGGTCCCTGAAAACATCACTGTGAAACAAGGCACATCTATGAACTATCATCTACTTTTGCAAACTTGTTGTAACTGCTAGCTTGCATGAAGGTTCATGCATTTTTATTTTTTTTTAATCAAACCAAGCAGGGGAAAGCACGTTGCATAACAAAGGGAACAATTAGGTTGCTCCGATTTACTTGCAGTTGATATAAGCTGATGCAGGACGCACAACCAAGGCGAGCCAGAAAGCAGTAACCTGAGGCACAACCAAATTACTAAGCCCTATAGCAAGCTGGTAAAAAGGAAAAGCTTGGTTTAAAAACAACTTTCAGACTCTTGAGTCTTTGGACTTATTTGGTCTATACCTCACAATCGAAGAAAGGACGCAGATTTTTTTTTTTCAGCTGCAGTGGAAAGAAGAAAATTGTGAGTTGCTGCTACAAGAAGTGAAGGTAAAGTTAAAAAAAAATAAATGGCTCAGTTATATCTGACTCCATTTTTTAGAAATTGAGGCACTATTACTTTTCAGGATTAATGCAGATTTGCACATGAGAGGTAAAGAGAAAAAGCAAATGTCAAGGAAGATGCAGTCATTTAACTGAACTGAAAAAAATACAGTAATTATGTGACAACACAAGTCAAATACACCGAAGCACCAGATAGAAAATGATGCTCTATACCCTTAAATATATTGCAGTACCAGTAGACTTAATTACTGGTATGAAAAAAAATCCATCTTTCCCAGAATCATGAATTCTAACTTATACTTAAATTACCTCTTGTTGAAAAATTAATTTAAACAGGCAATTATTTAAGAATGAAACTAATTCAAACATTTTGGCTCAAATCAATAGCCAATACCAAATCAATAGCTCTCAAAAGGAAGCTGTCTCTTTACACAAAAGAAAATATTTCAGAATCACGCTGGGGGTGAGAAGCTTAGGGTCTTGAGGGCTTAGCTACAATTAGTATACATATTTTCTTCATCTAGCCACCTGTGTTCACCTTATTTAGCTTTACATACTTGGCAACATGGCCCACAAGGTGCAGTAAGCAATCTGTCCATGGCTTCCCAGTGCTGTCTGTCAGCTGCAGTACCAGGAGACTTAAGCTAACAGACCATGCCATAATTTTCATATTTAAAAGTGTCCTTACTTAGCAGACATTTCTAGGCAGAGACATAAAAGACACGGCAGCAGGTGGCTGGAAGTACAGCTGGCGAGACACTGGCTGAGGGAATCATGAGGAAGGCAGGCAGGCAGCAGACATTTCGGGGCATGCAGCCAGGCTGCAGGGCCGCAAGCACAGGCTCTTGTGGTAACATAGCCCCAGCACCCCTCTCCTCACTCTGGGCTCCCCCTGGCCACTCTGTCCTCACACTGACAGACCCCAGGAACCCCAGCAAGCCCAGCTGTAAAGGCTGGTGCTCACTGCAGCCCCCCGGCCTACTGCAGCCCAGGCCCCCAGCCACTGAATGTGCCACGTGCTGGGACTCCCCTCCCCAGCAACACTGCAGCAGCTCAAACGTAGGCGGGCATGAGGGGAGTCAGCCTTGTGTGTGACCAACCATGAACCCTTCTGCGCCAGTCACGTCAGCCGTAACATCCTTTCAATTCCGTTACTGATCTTAGAGATAGCACCAAAACACCAGTGCTAATGGAGAAAATGAACACACATCCTCATACATTGTTCATAACCAGTGTGTCACTTAAGCAGTTAAATTACCATAAACTTCTGGTGTAAAATAGATGCTAGGAACTATTATACCCTAAGACTTACAGTGCTGCCTTTCTTTTGTCAGAATTGGCTGACAAAAAAGTAACTGCTATGCCCTTCTGTGCTTCAGTGGAGAGGCACAAGTAACTGGCAAGAACAACCCAGTAAAACTAGCAGTGTTCTTGAGTTTAAGTTGAGGTACACTACATATACCACTGTGTCCATTTTAACGTTCTCTGAAGATGACAAATTCCACAGCCACTGAATAACTCTGACAAACGCATGTTTAAATAAAGAGGCAAAAATTGCCCAGCCAGTTCTTCACTGCCCAGAGGTCTGTGAAGCAGCAGACTTGGACACTAGCACTTCACTGCCGCAGAACTGGCTGTTTAAAAGAAGAGTAGACTTAATTCCACTGCCAAATTTGGTCTAGCAACACTGAAAAACTAGACATCAGTTGTGAAGTGTTTTTTTTTTCCTGTAATTTAAAAAAATAAATACATCTCCACCCCTTCCAGTTCTCAGCATTAAGCCATATCAACTGAAACTTGACACACGCTTGGAGCATAGTACATTTGTATGTAATAACTGTTTTCCACCATTCTAAAGAAATATGTTAGTAAAGGCAGAAGAAAGCATACATGTTCCAACAGCACATGCACAAAGTAAATAATGTCATCAACAAAGCAAAAGTCACATGAAAACAAATCCTTACCTCATGTTTCAGGTTCCCGTGTTCTGAAAGGTAAGTAAAAATTGGCATTATTGTCAACTGTAAATTTACGCTGCTTATATAGCTCCCTCAGCCTGTGCTGTGCTGCATGACGAGAAGCACCGCTACGCCCTGCGCTACCTGATACCTGCAGCACGCCTGGGCAGCGCCGTGCAGGCCGTGCTCGCCTCGCTCATTGGCTCTTCCAGCCAACACTGCACAGGGCTCGCGCCCGCCAGCTGCCCGCAGGTGCAGGACAGCCTGATCCAACACCTCACAAACTTTTGCAACCTCCCGAGTGCGCTTCCTAAGTATCAGCTTGTCGGGAATTAAAAGGTATTGCTCTTCATTGCAAATAGTGTTTGCACCTCTTCTCACCTGTCTTTTCAGAGTATGCCGAGTTGTATCAAGATAAGATGTGTATCTTCAGCTGAAACATTTTCTACATTTCTTGTACTTCAGTTTAGCATTGCATTAGTATGCAATGGAATTTAAAGCCTGTGGGTTTTTATGTGCTTTTTTGCTATGCATTTCTTGTACTACTTATAAATGATATTAAAAAATATAGTCTTGTGGGTGATCAGATGGCATCAAGACAGTAATACTTGCACACACACAACACCAGACATAACTACAGAGACACTAAAAGTTGCATTTTTTATATGTATTTTTTCTTTCTGTCTAATCTGATAACTGATATTTTGGTGTACACTAGATGGTTTTGGTTCAGTGCCTTATCAAAGGACAACTGTATTTACCTGTGCATGTTCTCTAGGACTACACATGCTGCTGAGACAGAGTACATACTACCCACGCCCAGTTTGTAGTTTGTCACATTTGAACACTTTTACTGTAACTTCTTGTACACAGTGAGCCAACACTTGCAATAAATCAAATAAAAAGCTTTAACTGCAAGTCAATTTTGTTCCACAAAAAAAAAAAAAAAAAGAATTACACGAACCAGTAAAGTGTGGGAAAAAAAACTTTTGGCTTTCTAGCATTTTATGCAAAGATAAGCAGGCATGCCAAGACCCAGCATGCTGGCTGAGGACTCGGGGCCAGGCACGCGAGGCCCAGCCTATTTACCACCAACAGAAATTCTTCTCACGTATCATTTTAGTCACTGTTTCTTCTCATACCGTATGCCAAAGATGCATCTTCCCATCATTCTCAGAAAATATTATCATCATTATACCCTTTCCAAAAGTGTTGATTTGCATTTGAACAGCAAACAAACAGAAGAAATATAAGCCAGCCCCAAAGGAGGAAATGCAGGTAGACTATGGAGGTTTTTGGAGGAGCCTGAGGGAATTAGTTGCCTAAGTGCTGCTGAAATCAATTCAGTTTTGGTGTTTACTTTCACAGTTTCGTATGCCTTTCAGAAATTTTGCCAAAATCTAAATAAAATCACCTTTTTTTTTTTAATGTTTCATCTCAGCATTATATATGACTTCAAGGGAAAGTCATTTTGGTAAGTACTTTCAGAGGGGCAAAAGCAAAACTTCAAACCCAGACTCGAAGGGTCCATTTTGTTAAGAATGACCTCATTTAGTTCTGAGGATCTGTTATCACAAAACAGAAATGGACATGTCTTTCTATCCTCCAACAGGAATGAATCAATCTGACTTTTAACAGTTGCTGTTGAGTTGTGGGTTTTCTACCCCTTTAGCAAATATCCCAAACAACTACATGAATGAGCTCCATTTGATGATTTCAGCATCCCAACACTCTTGACAATAAATAATTAAGAAACTCATTAACTTCCAGTATCAATATTCAAGAAATCACTACATAGGAAGGTTATAAATAAACCCAATAATTTGCATAAAATGAGTTTCACGAGAAGTGTATGGGGTTTTTGTTTTGATACATAGGTTAAAAAAGTAAACTGCTCCACTAACCAAGGCCAGGAGGGCATTTGTCATTAAAGCCTAATGAACAAATTCGAACTCAGAAAAAATAATAGCAACTCCAATGAAGAACACTATTTCTTTAAGCCGTCTCCACTCCACATTAACCCTTAAAAAGCCCAAAACATAGCCAACACTGACAGACTGAAATTTCATTTGTTATTTCACTATTAACATGCACAAAAAAACATTTAATATTTATTTCCATATAAAAGCCTATTAAAAATTAAGGCTTATGCTTGTCTTATTTCGTTACAATTTCAATATTCCTGTAGTTCAGGGTATTTTGTACTGAATTATGTCAATTGCTTCATCAGGAGTTCAAAAAATTTTTTTTTCCAAAATGTTCCATTAGCACAAGAGCAAACAAAAAATAAATTTCCATCTACTTCAATACTGAGGGTGGAAAATGAATGTTTAAGGATATCCACCAGTAGATATTTTACATGTGACAACTTTAATTCAAGTTTCTGCTCATCACCAACATACCTATGAAGTTAAGGAGCAAGTGAGTTCTTAGTTAAAACAGCAAGGTACTTTTACTGCCACAGTTCAGCACAATTTTTAGGTTTTGTTTATTCAGTGAAGCCATGATACTACTGGGTCAAATTTTGGTAATTGCATTTTACTACAAAAACAACAGGAACAACAGCTGGCCTCGATAAGTAAGAAAACTCAGATCAGAAAACCGGTTTAGGCCGCTCTCCTCAGGGATGCAACAGAGCTGCTGGATTTGCATGATAACTCAATGGAGAGTAAATGAATTATTTACATTAAATATAAAATGTAGTAAATTACTCAACTTCCTATTTTAAAAGAAAATTCAAAATATTTTAAAAGTAGGAACTATAAAGTAAACCACCTTAAAAGAGCTGTGGGACTATCTGCTGCTTTCCAGTCACTTAGCCAGACATTGAATAATCAGAAGAAAAGCAAATAGTAACATGGAAGTACCATGGTGTTGGTCTCTGCACAACATACCAAGCCCCCCCCCATAAGTGACTTTTGTTCAGTCAGACGGTTAGTTAAATAATACAGCTGAACCTTTGTTGCAGTTAAACAAGTGGCATAACTCCAATGAACATTCTGGGACTTGAACATTTACTCATCAATGCTGTTGACATAGTAGGTTTGGAGAATAGCCAGCAATTTTGCAACTGTTGATCAAGCCAGCAACACGGTAAACAGGGAAAGCTGCTGTTTTCCTTTTAGATGTCAAAAAATGCATGTTTTTTATAAATACTCTCTAACATGCTGTAGCAAGCAATTACATACGCAGCATGGGCTATATTATTGGGCATGCACATTAGCATATGAAAGCAACCCTGAAATTAACCCATTCGTATGGTAATATTTTCTTAAACTTTCTTCATACATTTGAAGAAATACTTCTCCACTTAAGGAAAAGCAGGGTTTTTTCAAATGGAATAGTCTGAAGGAGAAAAAAAAAATCATGCATGCAATAACTAAAATTTAATACAAAAATGCACGGTTAATGTTTTTGTGATCGATTTATGCCCTGATGACAGATGCTTCTAGCATCCCTGGGAACAGAGATAGAAAGGGAATTTCATGGTTTGGCACTGTATTTAAAATATTCAAATATTTTCAGATTCTAGATGCATTACTGAAGGTTCATCTAATTGAAATATTCAATAGCCTGTGTAACCAGCAAACATTTGCTTGAGAATACTTAATTCAATCTAATTGGATGAAGTTGGTAAAATTCCAGTCTGGCAATGGAAGTGGACTGTTAATTCTGCTGTTTTAGACTAGGGAATGGACTGAAGTTCTGCAATATTTTCTGGGACACGCGATATAAAGTGTGCCTTTTATAGTGTGCCTATGAAATGATAAATGTGTGCCTTTACTGATGCTCACTTAACAGTGGTCCCACTCTTAAAGATTACCAAATATAAACCCTTCCAACTGGTGGGGGGAGCATCAGCATGTAAGAATTGTACTCTGCCTTGAAATAAGGCATAGGAGTGCCACCGAGAAACCAGGAGATCTCTATGTCAGCCACTGGAGATAAAACACAGCACATATGCCTATATAAATGGCCTTGTAAAAGAAATACATGCATCCATTTCATAATCCTTATGTTTAAGAATAATGGCTTCATAGAGCCTTCTATCGAAGTCTGTGCAGCCTGAAGGAGTTTGCCTGAACATCAGCAACACAGAGGGATAATGGAGAATTTCAAGTCACAGAAAAATGAAGTGATAACGCATAAATGTATGAAAATATTTGAGCATGTACAGGGCAGCATTTCAGGGGAAAGGAAGTGAAACAAAAGACAAGTGAATACAGACAACTTCAATCACCACTAAACATTTAGAGCAACACGAACAGGAACAATAACAAGAAAAAACAAGGACTAAATGCAGACATTTTGTTCTATTTATTAATTCAACTGATTAAGTCTGTATCTTTTATCACTGCAATTTCTTAGTCTGATGAACTAGCCTTCTTTGAAGCAAAACATCTGAAGAACTGGCATGTTTTTGTATATGGTATGACATGACAATACAGCAATTTATCTTCAGATTTTGTCAGTGTTTCTCTCCTAAATTTATCATCCTAATCTGACACTTACTAAATTTTTCATTCTAAAGGCTTCATCTATCTTTGCATGCCTGCCTTTTGAATTTTCAAAAACTGACTTGGAATAAAATACAAAAAGTTTTAATCCACTCAGGGGTGTTCTAAGCATAATTTCAGAAAGCTTAGCAGAAACATCTGCTCAGTGGTCTAAAAAGAACAATGTTAAACTGTACAAAAAAGGAAAAACAGAACAGAAGAAAATGCTCTGCAAATGCCTTTATGAAGCCCAATGATATTTTCTGTTTTGGGCTTTTTTTTTTTTTTTTTAAATTCTAATCATCTCTTTTCAAATAAAGGCCTGGTAATAAGAGGAATAAGAATGAAAATGGTTTGAGGCATGGAAAAAGTTCCACTTATGAAGAGAAGATAAAAAAAATTAAGACTATTCAGTTCAGAGAGGATACTAATACAGAGGCTATGAGAAGCTAACTTATCTAGAAGCAGTCGGTAAAAACTTCCATTTACACTTTTCACAAAAAAAGCCACAAGTTAAATTAAAGTTAACAAGGCCAAACATAACCAGGATAAGGTATGTAACCTATGTGAGGCAGGGGGAAAAGCTTTACAGAACAAAATGTTTCAAAAACTGTGAACCACAAACAGATATTTCTATCAACGAAAATAGGGAAGCTCCCCAAAAACATCATCAAGATGTAAAAGCCCTTAGAACACCAAGAAGGTAAAAGAAAATAAAACAGGATTAAAAAGTAGCATCATTCCTGGGCACTGTCCTCTTTGGAGTTAGACTTGCAATTTTGTTCGTGTCTTGTACTAGAGAACTAGTACTAGGAAATCTGGGAGCCTTTGCATAGAGGAAAAATAGACTGGAAAGAGAAAGAAGTTTGCAAAGAGGACAAAGTAGCGTACACCTAGATTTAAGTTGAACATGCAACAAAAAACAGAATCTTAACAACCCATTTGCTTCCAACTTCACTTAAGATTCATACAGTATTATTTTACCAAATATTTATGTATTTTAAATAAAATCTAATGAAAAATTCTGCTCCTTTGAAGTTGTGAAATAACTTCTTATAGTCGTGAGGTAGCCTAAATGTTTCATTTGTTTTGTTTGGGTGGGAACGGGGGTGGGTTTTTTTGTTGTTTGTTTTTGTTTTGCCCCAAGCAAATGCACAGTATTACTGAAATATACATGGCAGGAAAACTGCAAGATATCAGACCTTGTGTTATCTTGGGATTTATGGTCATTCTTACCGATTCACATTGCACCATGTGTGTCCACAGATCTTTAGAGAAAAATTTAAAGGTAAGTTGCTGCGTTCCAGGGTGCCAGATATCCAATTAAAATAAAAACTACAAAAGTGATTGGAACAGAAGGCAGGAAATAAAGAAAAAAGTAGTAGGGGTGGTTTATACTAGAGAAGATACATCTTTCTTGTGAAGGACAGTATGCCTTTGCTTTTGCACTCTATTAATTCCAATGTGATTGCTTTAAAATATTTATTTTATCTAAGTTGATTTTTTTTCTCCAATATATATATAGGAGGTTCTGTGAAAAACCTATCCTCCAGAAAAGAAAAAAAAATAGAAAATTTGAATGAACAATACTGTGGTTGCTTGTATGGTTTTTGGATCTACAAGAGGTGATCTTAAAAAAAAAAAAAAAAAAAAACAGACTAGGATAATGGCATAGAAGAGTTCCAGTACAGGAAAACAACTAAGATCAAAGTTCATTGGCTGCAGCAGAAGTCAGCATCTGACATCCTAATGATTTTGTGAAAGGAGGAAGCAGGCAAATAACACACAGTGAAAAACCAAGCAAAAGTCAGGAAGTAACACAAACAGGGGCAAAGACAGAAGCAAGCTCATACAGCTTTGAAAGGAACAAAAAGCTAGAACCAAAAACTTAAAGCAGAAGCTTAGTGAAGGGGAGAAGATGAGGTCATGATGTAATTCAAACAGTGGGAGAGAGATTATCTCAAAGCATTTTGCAAAGATTATAGATGGCAATACCAAAAAAAAATTTAGAGGTTGCAGAAGCCCATGTGAGATATGCAAGAAATTTCACACAGTTATAAAATGTTCCTGAAAAAAAGAACATACAGGTTTTAGTGAAGCAAGTAGGACAACTTCTGAAAAAGCTTCCGCAAAGGATACAGCTACACTTTGCAGAAATCACAATGTGTTCCAGCGTTTTTTCTCTTTCAAACACAAGCAAAAGAAATCCGAATGTATTAATGGTGGGGCAAGTTCATATTTGGAGGAAGCATGTTTTTCCTGCTCCACCAACAAATCAGCTCTAGAAAGAGTATGAGAACCTGGACAGAGGTAAGAGTCAAAAATAGTACTGTTATGTGACAAGGTGTCTGGAGTGCACAGACTCACTGCCACTGACTGAACAGGTACGGGGAAGGGAAAATGTGCTAATGATGAGCACTAACATTTGGAATTATAAGCGGGAGGTGTCAGAGAGAATTAAAGAAACACTACTGACCATAGAAGGAAGAGGTCAAATTTGGAGAAAGCACCCTAAGAGGGAGACTGAACAGTAGCTGAAATCGAGAGAAGCCTTGAAGTCCCAAAGGGCAGAAGGAGAATGGAAGGGCAGAAGGAGAATGGCAGCTTATTAAAAGAGGGGCGGGGGGGGGGGGGGGAGGGGGGAAGGTCCTTAGATGCTGGCAGTAATAAGCCAATCACCTTTTTTTCTGAATATTGTGAGTGGCCAGAAATGATGGAAAGCAACGAGATTAAAGAGGATGCTGAGGCAACACAGTTTCAGGAGCTGAGAGTAAAATATGAAAACTCATACAGACATCAAGGGAGAACAAGGGATGCTAGATAATATGCCGTACACTAAGCGTTACTTGTGAGCCGTCTATGATTAAAACCAGATCTATTTCTTGTATACACAGGACACCGACAAAGAAATTGGGTTTGACCTATAACAGTTCACTCTCTTGCGCTTTTTAACAACTCAGTTTAGTACGAATAAAAGTCCCCATGAATTCTAAATGCAATTCTAATTGTACTTATAAATGGTAGTTTCACAAGCATGTATGTTACAATAAACACAAATTAGGGGTAAATTAAACCTTAATTATATCTAGCAAGTTTTATGTCCTAATTAAAAATGGTATTCTAACAATAAAAATGACTTACCACCTGAATTAGCTCTGCCACAATTGTCTAATCTTCCTAAGCATTCTTTGTGTGCTCCAGCTCCACACTTAGAGCATAAATAGCCTTGATAAAATGTTCCCCTGTAAAATAAAATTAGGTAGTGATACATTAGAAGTGATAAATTCCATGCATAAAGAAATAAGAGACATGGCAGAAGGTATTAGAAGCCATTTGCCTTGTTGCATAATGATAGTCCTTAAAGACCCGAGAAACAGCGACAACAACTGAGAAGCAGCTCATCAGCTTTTCGTCACTGCTAGCCATTTCAAAATAACAACCAGATAGTTCCTCTGAACTACTGATAGAATAACTATCTTCATTCCTATTTAGCCCAAAGCAACTCTGGCACAGCACACTTGAAACTGTACCATTATCTATCTATCCTACCATACAGCTACACTCTGTTTCATTTCAATGGGAATTCGCTCAGACAACATGAAGAATAGATCCATTTTGGGAAAGCCTTAAGTATGAATATATGTTTAAGTACTAAGGATTTTATAGGCTCCAATACAAATATTCTCGACTTTAAAAATGTCCATTAAATAAATAAAAAAATAAGCTATTTGGGTACACTTCGGTTAACATTCAGACCTGCTAAGGAGTAACTTTCCTTACTCTAAATGTTCTCCAATTCCCCTTAATAAACTAAAATCCGAATCTGAGTCTGAGATATTTTCAGATTTGTGTGTTGCTTTTCTCTCAGGTACAATCCACAAAAGGGCTAACAGTCTTTTACATGTACTTCTGAGCAATTACATGAGTTCCACCTATTGATGTGTCTGCTTAATCTTCACATTAGACTTGGCTGTCTCCAAGATTATCCTGACCAGTTTGGAGTGATTACACATGCCAGTCTAACATGACATCTTCAGCTTCAAAGGAAAATCAAGTTTCATATATGGAACACAGGACTGGACAAGTTTAACCTGAATGCAACATACAGCAACTGCTATTTACTACAACAGGTACTAGACTTCAATTAATTGCCTTTATTTTATTAAACTCAGAAGCACATTAATTTTCTAAGTATCAAAATACAGAAGCTTAGAGACAAACAAATATGAAAATATTTTAATCCACTTTGTTCTGTTTTTGTTTTTTCTTATTGCTACACAGGAATACGAGACTCTACATAAGAGCAGAGGACAAAATTATCCATCCCTATAGATGCTTTTAAGGCTGACATTTTATCCCCACTTCAGAAAGATCAGGCACAAAGGTTCAAACCTTGTTTGAAGTATTTACATGCCATTCTGTTTAGTATTTTCAAGTTTAAAGTGACAATCTCCTTTCAAAAATTATTTAGCCATTTTAGGACCGTAAACCCAGTATGCTTTCAATACTACTTGGGTATCCAGGAACACGTCTACATATCACTAAGTAGCACCTAGGGGTACCTAAGCTATCGTGGAGCAAATTGGCATGCCTGTGCAGAACCATGCAGCCTGTGTCCTGGAATCAAGACAACCGTTTCTCAGCAACAGCAGCCAGTGCAGTAACAGAGACAATGACTCAACTATACTGCTTCAAATTAAAAATTAGGCATGCCATCTCTAAATTCAGAATGTCTACAGCATTCTTCATAGTCACTTAGACCTTACTGCATTGAGCAAAGCATCATCTAAAAAAAATCTCAGAATCCAAGTCAATAAAACTGTTCAGAAAAGAGGTTGCTGAAGGAAAAAGAGGCAAGAAGGAACATACATGAGGTTATTGTATTCCTCCACACCTGTGCTTAACAAAAACACAACCTATGCTTTAAACACCCTTTTTAAAAGGCTATGGCTACATTTTGTTTTTTAGCATCAACGATATGCAACGTGAGCACCTGAACTGGCCAAGTTTACAGAGCTTTTGCAACTTCAGCTTACACTATGAAACTTAGGTTCAATATATACATCTGGACCATTAGACATACTGTGTTTACAGAAATACAGGTAGCTTAAAGATAGCTCAAGTAATCCATGTGAAACCACAGATGTGCATGTACATGCACATACTTCAGAGGAAAGAAAGAAAAGTTTTTTTTCAGCTCAAGTTAGTCTTACAAATCCTCGCTCATGGAAGAATTTGTGGTCTACTAGCATTTATCTAGCTTTGTAACATCTGTCTTTAATTTGCCTACATATTTCTAGTTCAGCAGAGCTTTTGTAAGACAATTATTTTCTGTTTCACAAAGCAATCTCCCCATATCGAACATTTATAAGCATCTTCATCATCGGCCTTTCTAAAAAAATATTCCATCTGTTCTTGGGACTGATGGTCTACAGCTATGGGACCTGTGGACCAGTCATGCTGGTCAACACTATATAAAATGGCCATCGTTTACTCTTATGAGCATTACTTTATTTAATAAGGGAATTCTTACTGAAGAGAATTATGACAAAGCAGCCTTCTGACAAATGGGAAATGGGGTAGAACCTTCAGGTTTTGATCTTTCGACAGCACTGCCGCTAATATTTGGTACTTAATTATAAAATCTCACTCATACTGTGTATGACTGGCTTTATGGCTTGTCCATCTTGTAGAGGTAACCAGCTAGCCATGTATTTCATCACACTTTCACTCAAATATTACTGGGGGGGGGCTTAAAATTCTTACCTCAGAAGCATTTGACAGACCTTGCAAGATGTCACACGACTGAAAGTATGCATTTTGAACTCATGAAAGCTTGTATCCGCATAGTCTGGTCGTATATTTGACCTAAAATAAAAATTATTTGAAAATCTGTTTTAAACCAAGAAGATTTAGAACATAATACAATATTCACAGCAGGAAATCTGAATCCGTGAACAACTAACTCTATTTACACTTCAATGATTATCACTGAGGTGAACTCAAAACATGGACTTTATCACATACCTTTAAATGAAGTCTGAATCATTATATTTTGCATACATGATCCTTAAAATACATCCAAACTGTTTTAGCTATCACAGTAACTAGAAAACAGTTACTATACATCAAAAAATTTTGGGTGGTCCTGTATGGAGCAGGAATTGGATCCTTGGGGGTCCCTTCTAACTCAGGATATTCTGTGATTCTATGAAAATACAAGTCTGCTTTTTAATCCTCATTGAGTAGGTTCATTTTACAGACCCAAAGAACGCTCACTTCTTCATTCTCAAATATTTTGTTATGTGTATCTACAAAGAAAAGCAGCTCACAGTTTCAGAACCACGCCATTAGAAAAACATAAGCAGCAAATTTGGGACAATTAGGTCACAATTATGCAACAATACACTGGATAACAAGAGCGAATTCAAAAGCAGTTAGAAAATATTTGGGGGTTTTGTTAGTGTTTCTTAAATGAGCTTCTTCAATGCCTACAGCTGTTGCTACACTACCTTGATTTAACAAATGAAGTAGAAGATCACTATTTATACTGCTAAAATACTGCAACACGGTAGTTGCAGACTTATTTCCGTACATCTAATTTGCCTAAGCACTAATCCATTGCTGTCTCTTGTTTATCCTCTCTACTGATCCCATTTAAAAGTGGGAGTTTAAGTTAAATATGACCCACTCATTTTGTTGCACTGGTGACTGCAGGCTTATTTAAATTTTATTAAGTAATCCATTTTTTTCTGTCATTTTCCACATTTCCGTGAGGAAAGACGGGACAGGAAGTTTTAAGTTGTCATCTCTTTTGCTTTAATTCAATGATATCCTCAAATTACGAAAATGCAACTACCTTACACTTACAAAAACAGAACCACTGAAGTGCTAGCTGCATAATGTAATACTCGACGACATTAAGCTAGACTATCCTAGACAAAAAGAATGTATGTAGGATGCATTAATGGATTTTTAAAGATTATTTATCTTGGAATGTTTAGGACTCCATAGAATTCTGGTATTTCTTGCAAAAGCAAAGGAACGCGGGATGCATAGGAATTAAAACAGGGAAAAAACAGAGAATAAGAATGGAATAATCCACAATACTCAAAAGGAAAGATAAGAAGCTTTCCTGACACACAAAATTACAAATTCAGGCATTAAAGTTGGAGGTACTTATTAGGCAAGTTTCATTTTTATGTATTATCAATAACTTTTGGACTATAACACAGAACAGCCACAAATTGCAGCGAAACAAATATAAGCAAGCATGCAAGCATCAATCTCTCCAGGACTGAATGAAAAGGCTTATGAAAAAAACATTCAGATAACCTGTTTAAGTACCCAGTGTCAGAAAGGTCAGTCTTCTAATCTGCCTGCTGAAAACGAACGTGCTGAAAATGAAACCATACTCAGAAAGCAAATGGGATTTTGCTTTTATGCTCGAGAATAGCCTTTCACACAGTAGTGTTTTAACTCGCTCACTAGTGTCTCTTCTTGCTGTGCTACGCAAGATGTCAGTACTACAAGACCTACTCAAAAAGGCACAGATACTACCTATTCAGAGCAGGAAGGTACAGGTATCGGGCTAAATTAATCTTCAAAACAGAAGAACTTTTAAAACAAGAACCCTAAAATAGTGCATTGTTTTTCTGAACTCTGCAGAGCAAGGCCTGTATTGCACAACACATTTGCAAAGGGTCTGATAAAACCTCTGAGGCTACACAGTTCACTACAGACAATGCTGAAAATTCTAGAATGAGTCACAATACTTACAATTGTAACAAAAGCTGTTTTTAAACCAGTTTTGTCTTTAAACCATTTGATTCAGACCAGGATAGCTTGCAAAACCACGTCACAAGCACCCACCTCATGTGCAGAGACTCATCACGTTTCAAAGCATATAAAATTAATCCTAACATCGTGACCATTTTTCAAGTACGAACCAAAGAATTGCATGCAATTGCTTAACGCAACTATGTGACTAAATTTCTGTCATATGTAAAAGTTCTCTTCTACTCTTCCCTAGGACTCTTCCACAAAGATCGAAATACATATAAACTACTGAAAATATACCTCCTATTAACAGGACAATAGCGATACATTGGGTTGATACTTCTATTAAAAGGAACATTTGAGCCACTCAGTTTTATTTTACAACCCCTATTAGAAAAAATTATTGAGAGTGAAAAATGAAGCATAGTCCTAAAATGGCAAAGAATGAAGCTGTCCCTTCACAGAGGAGCTGCCACAAGGCTTTCCACCTTCCGATAATATAGTAAGTTGTTTTTATTTAACCTATGGACTAAACTATCAGCTTACCCGGTCCTAAACAAGACAAGGTTTATCCCGATGAACAGACTTAGTACTTCAGCTTTCTACTGTATGCCAAAATTTGTAAATGTGTCCTGTTTGTATAAGTAGAAAAATATAAACTGGAAACGTGTAATATAATACAAACTTCGGAATGCAATGCAAACTTAAATTTACCTTGTCCATCACGGCCTACAGGAGGGCATAGCTCAGATCCAAATACTCCTCAGTTCTTAAGGATCATATAAATGCATCATTTCTCAAAGGTTCTATAAAGCCCACCAGGTTTTAGTTGAGTGATTCTACTCTAAAGATTGCTTCAATAAATTCTCCTTCTAAACACTCATTTTCTTCACCATCTACAAGCCTTTCATACTCCCTGTCAATTCACTGCCATTGAACTTCACGTATTTACTTGCTGGCTAAAGCCAAACTTGCACAAAGATCCTTTAGAACTGCTGTTTTTAAAAGACCTACATCTGAGCAGCTCTTTTAGGGGTATGCAACAAGTCTTCATAAACCAAAGAGCCTTTTAAATTTTGCTGTCCCTTCCACCACTCAAAACATATCGTTCCCACCCCTCACCCCAAGGCCAAAAAGAAAAGCAAAAACAAACAAAAAAGCAAAGGAGATGCCACTGAAGTACGTCAATCACACGTTAAATGAATCTTGAAGGGACTAAAGCCTCAGAATATTGCAGAGGATTCTGTCCAAGAAAGAGCAGGAATCAGAAGTCTGCACAAAAAGAAAGATTGGGCACAGGATTATATTTAAATATACTTCCAAATGGTAGTCTCAAAACAAACCATGCCATTATATTCACTGAGAAGAGCATCATTCCTGTTTTCTTAGTGATCATTCCTCCTAGTAGTCTACAATTTGAGGTAAAATGGGAATGGGCACATATCAGCGAAATATATTCTTGAATTTGAAAATGTCGCATTTCAAAAACTTTGGCTTTATATGCATCATTTCTTAGGATTCTCTTTATAAAGAGATAAGTATTAAAAATATTAATTACTTAGATGCATCATTTTTTCGTGTTAGACAAGAACGCATTTTCTTACCCCTCAAAAAAAAATTGTCACATTTATATGAAAGCAGTTTCCAGTTGTCAATATTCTGACAAAGACAGTAGAAAAGAACAGTGCAAAATCCAAAATGTTTACTCTGAATGCAGAGTAATGTAAAGCAAATGAAAATACAGTGAGATTAATAATGACATTAAAAAAGATTGAACTGTAACAACCGTAAATGTGGAGGTAGAATAAGGAAAGGTTTATCTAAATACATATATTTCACTGCTAACTGTGGACAGGAAGACACTTTCATATTTAGCACCTTTCAGTCGTGCTGCATGATGGCAAATCCAGTTTTGTAGTCACACTATGTCACACCAGCCAAGTCTGATGCAGTCTGCGATGATGCACTGTAGCAGTATATATCAAGTCACATGTTTCTTAACATAAAGTTTGCTCTTAACGTAAAGTTTGAAGCCTAAGAAATCTGGGGGATTGGTATTTTCATTTTTGATATATTACTTCGGAACATTTATATACGTATAGCATACATACATATCAACATATGAAAACTTTGGCATCTAATACCTCTTCTGTGATACCACACAAAAGTTTCACAGTAGAGATCAAAAACAACTCATCTTTTGTCCATGGCCCATACCACAAGAACCACGGGATTTTTTTTCCATAAAACCTTTCACTCTAAACAGCATATACTATTTTTTCAGTTTTAAAAAATAGTAAATAAATCTGGCAACTTCAAAGGAAAAACATCAGCCACGGCACAGCACACAACTTTTCATAGTCACCTCCAACCATAAAGGAGGACTTCGCATTCAAGCCCATTACAGCATTCAAGCCCTACACTGACACTCTGAGAGCACAGATGAGAGCTGTTATGACATGATACCAAAAAAAACTTACTTCCCAACATGCGGGCATGTTCCAAGATACAGAAGAAAATTAATATTAAGCCAGTATTAATTTTAAACTCAGAACTAAGAATATTGTGTTGAGAAGGAGTATTTCTTGCCAGGAAAATAAATAGGAACTCACGCACAACTGTTAGAAAAATTCTATCATACACCTGAAACAATTTCTGTGGCCAATATTAGAAAAATCTGATTTAGGACTTAAACTTGGTCCCTCTCCCATTAGGCAGAGTGGGATGGAGTCACCAGTCCAGCCTTCTCAACTTCCACCACGGGGTGCCCCATGTTCATCCCAATGAACATATTATCCATCGCTGCTTTTGAAAAATCTTGATAAGCATCTGGAGCAGGAAGTCACCCCTATACCAGCAATACTTAATCTGAGGTAAATAGTGACAGAGGATTTGTCCCTTATTTCATTGTAAAATTGCCTCTTTTTCTTACAAACATTACGGGGAGTCAAAAGTAGCTTCCCTTTTTCTCTTCTACTTTTTCCCCAGGCTGTTATAACTCCTACGCTCTAGCAGGGACAAAATGTCAGAATACAGAAACAGAGTGAATCTGTAATTAAGAAATTTTTTCCAATTCTCTCCTTAATTCAGCAGCAGAATTTTTGTAAGGGACAACCATGAGTGCCCTCTCCTGTACAGCACTATATCCCCATAACCAGATTTACTCCAGTCACTAGAGCAACGTCCTTGGGCTGCCCCTGAGCCTTTTTAGTAAAGCTTTCTCTTTTCAAGTTTCTTGCAGAATATTAGTCCCACTGGGACCAATTCACTGCTACACCACCAACCCAGAGACCTGCAGATGTGTGTCTTGCTAGTCCCCTTCATCATTTGGGCACTCAATTCTTATCCCTGTATAAGCCATCAGAGCCACCATTGAAGGAAAGGAATGACCATCTGCTTCAGTCAGCCCTGCAGCTCTGGGCAGATCTCACCCGCGAAGTTTGGAGAGTGCAGGGCAGAAAAAAGTTACCAGGAGACTTACACAATCACACCCGATATCATCAGACTTCTAAGCACTCCATTTTTGCTGACATTGTGCCAATGAAATATTCCGCTTTTAAAAAGGCCCCAAATCTGCAGTGATGCAGTTGACTCTTACTTCTCAGAAAAGTAAATTGATGCACAGACCACATTTTCTTCAGCCACCCACATAACACAACACCTTTATAAACAGTGTCAGAAAGTGTCACGTTATTAACAGTCCCCTCAAGCTTTTGCAGAGGGAATTCATTCTAGTAATCACCTTCACCTAGGTTAATGACATGACTGACCACAGAATAACGTCATTGACAGTCCAAGATTATCTAGCCACACGTACACGTACATCTCAAATTACCATAATATTGCGCACACGAATAAAATGCAACAGTTGAAACTATATTTTTATTATTTTCCTATAGCAGTTGGGATAACAGTTCAAAAACCTGAAGTAACTCCAAACCTTCAAGACAAACATGTCATGAACAAAGCACTAATACTGAAGTCCAAGTAAAGCAAGGAGCCTTGGAATCTTGAAATATCTAACAACATGAACTCTATGCCTCATTTTACAAAACTGAATTTTGACCGTCTTGGGTCTGTGTTTCCAAGATACACAACACAGTGGAAAGAGTACAACATCAATACCAAGCAAGTTAGATGGGATGTGTTACTGGTATTTCCTTGCTTAATATGAATCACTTTCTGTTGAGAAAACAAAGATCAGAATGTGCCCGAATACCAATAGCATACAACAGGCATTCGGCTAATATGTAGCAACAGTTTAATTTTTATCAGCCTTCTGACATTTGTTTGTTTTCAACAAGAACTATACAAAAATGCCTTTCATAACAAGAGGTCAGGCTAAACAAACAAATTTCCTCAGTGGCTTAGGCACAAATATGCTTTCTTTTTACCATCAATTTAATTTTCTCTACCCAGTTAAGGCTTATAAAATAAAATACACCAAGAAAAGTACTAAAATTTCAGCCCCCAAAACTCTCTTATATCACTCTCTAAAATTAAGTATGCAATTATTAAATATATAATTACAATGGATAACATAACCCAAGAGATTAAATAAAGGAAGGCTAAAATAGCTTACTGTAGCTCCTCCCATTTTCCCCACATGGAGAACAGGGACATGAACATCCCAGTCTTCATTTCCACGAAGGTGATATTTCTGAAGACACACCATGAAAAATCCTTACTTCACAAATTCTAACATACTGACTGGATCTTCCCTTGGATGTTTTACTTCTGTTGGAGATCCTTCAAGGTAGATCTGCCCTTCAGATATTTCAGTTTTAGCCTCAGAGACTTTAAGAACTATTGTCTGAAGTTTATTTTTCGTGCGCATATTACTGAAAGCCTGCTGGCTGCCAACAAATTAACAGAAATATAGGAAAGGAATAATTCGAAGTATTAGGTTGATTAGACTAATTAAATTCTTATAGGAAGTTTAAATTTTAAATAAGAAATTAATGAAATGCAAGCATGACTTCTTCTGGAAAAGAGCATACAAGAGAAGAGACGGATATTATAAAACGTAAAGAGCAGAAGCAACTAGAATTTGGGGTCTTTGGCCTCTTGGTTATGGGTACCAAACTCTTCATGCAGCACTCGTGACAAGAAGTCACACAGCAGCAGAGCAAGCAGCAAGTCTACCATCATGGAGCATATTCTGCAGGCAGAGGGAGTTAAATGAAGGCCCCTACGAACAACACAAAGAAAAAACATCTCTTTTATTCTAAATCTATTCACTATTACCTCTAACACTACCAGCTCAAAATGGTGGTTTAAGCCATCTGCCTGTGAGGTCTGCTGCTGTTCTCCACTAGTGACTGGTTCTTCTGTCTCTTTCACTGCATTTTGAGGGCCGTTTCTTCTAATTGCTTCCTTGGCAGCTTTTCAATACTAGCTAGATTTCGGCAATTAAGACCTGTACAGATCCTCCCTCTTCCTTCCCTGGGTCAAGGCCTCTAGGAAGGTGTTGCTTCTACTCATTACAAACATTTCAATTAAAGCTGAAAAATTGCTTCTCTGGAGTACTTAATTAACAACTCAACTTCCCCTTCCAGACTCCAAGTAATTTTAATCTAAATTTATTTTTCTTAAATGGGAAAGAAAAAATAACTATTACAGAAAAAAAATAGAGAAATTTGATATTCCTCAGATTTTTGTGCATCACCTTTCCACCATGCAAAGCATATATATGAGTCATTGCAAGAATTGCAGCATATATAGAAGAGTAAAAAAAAAATACATCCAACTCAGACAAACGAGTAAGTGACCCTTTGCAAATGGATGGAACAAGATCCTTTCAAAAGTGAATTAGCAGCAAAACAAGACAGGGTAACAACAAGAGCAGGTGCTGACCTAGACGCTGCCGAGTAGATCACTTCTTCTGTTACAAGACACAGAGAAAGCAAAAGCATTGTAAACACTGACTGAATGGAGTCACTTTTCTCAGGAGGATGTTAGGAGGAAATTCTTCACCCTCTGGTTGGTGAGGCACCGGAACAGGTTGCCCAGAGAGGTTGTGGATGCCCCATCCCTGGAGGTGTTCAAGGCCAGGTTGGATGAGGCCCTGGGTAACCTGATCTAGTGGGTGGCATCCCTGCCCATGGCGGGGGACTAGATCATTTTTAAGGTCCCTTCCAACCCAAGCCATTCTATGATTCCATGATTAAAGTCCAAATATGTTGTTCCAGATGATCATAACTAAGTGGGACAGACAACTTGGATAGAAGAGGAACCTTCTCCTCCCAGAACAGCAATCACACAAGCACGTTTCTGTGTGACCAAGAAAAGTAGAAAACACACTGTTATGGGTGCTCTTGGTTTGGGAACACGCTGTCCAGCAGAGCCACAGGTTCTCAGACTAACAACTTTCAGTTTTCCACCAAAAGGGAAAAAGATGTTATATCTTAATCAGGGGGAGAGGGGCCAGGTTTTTGTTGTATTTTGTTTTTAAATATTAATGCTATTTAGGTTAGGTTTTGAAGCTCCTTTTCACATATCGGTCACTTCAAGAAATGCAATCTTATCAGAAGAAGTTACACAAGATTTGACTGTATGCAATGTATGCAAAATATCCCATAATTTCAAAAGTGTATTATATTTGAAAACGAGTAGCCATTCCATTCAATTAAAACATGGCTTTAGAAAAATCATTAAATGTATGTATGCCCAACCATGAGCCCTGAGGCATAACAAATAAGCAGGTGCATGAAGTATCAGCTAAGGAGTCTACAGTGAATCAAAACTGTTTTAAGTATTAAAAGAAGAAATACTACAGGGAGCTCAGATAAAACTCAATACCTTGAACTCTCTTAGACTCTCAACCCTGATTTAGACCTTTGCATTTTAGAGCTGCTATTATTCTGCACTCCATGTTATGCTTATAAGAATTTAAAATGCTCCAAACAGAACAGTTGAGTATTATGGACACCCTGAGCACAAACTGCTAAAGAACATTTTCAAGCATATGTGACAAGAAATCTGATGCAGTAATCATGCAATATAGCCTACTATGACAACGGCACAGATTAACAGCTACAGATGCTACAAATTTTCATTCTGTTTTCACTTAGACTAATAGTTGACAACACCACAGAAAATGCATCAAACCTAGATCAGCCAAAGTTATTAACTGCCATCAGAAGTTATTTACAGAAGGACTCAGCCTAAGTTAAAATTCCTACTTAGTTGCTCAAATGACCAACTTTCAAAGTTTTATACACCTTAGAAGTTAGCCATGTCAACTGGATGCATCTTAGAAAACTTTAGAAAATTTAGTAAGCCAATAAATATGGCAGATGTTAGCCACTTTTTCCAAGTGTTTTAATTTCTATCCATGTTATTTTTTATGAATCAGAAAACCATGTATGTTACTGTCAAAGACGACAAACAGCTTTCAGCAAAACCTATGAACAATTTCATGAAAAGTTCCTGCTCTGTCATGCAGACTTCCCTAAGAATCACATTGCCCACAAACAGCAGAGCCATTTTACATATCCTCTCTTTCCACATGAAACTTGGTGGCTGAGCTATTATCACCATTTCAACTGACCACTTCATACAACATGCTAGCATCTAACAGAAAGGCACCTGTGTAATCAAGTAACCAAGCAAAAGGGCAGGGACACAAATACAAATAAATCATCTGGGTATTTACAAGGATTTTATAATTAACTGTAAAAAGATGAAAAGAGGAAATAGTGTTCTTAAAGGGTATTCTCACTAGAGGTGGGTGATGCCTTTTTCCAAAGGATGATTTTCAGCTTCTTTTCCACCTTCTCTCCTCAAGCAGCAACACTGATTACTTACAGCTAATTTATTTTCCCTGTTCCAGATAGGCTGTTATATTTCAGAACCATCTTTGAAAAAGATATTTACTGAATTAATCAATCAATCAATCCTCCATATGTTAATACTCAGACATTCTGGTTTGTCACATCAAAGAGTCTCCATCAAGAATACATGTTATATAATTATATTAACCATATCACAAGTAAATTGTGCTTTTGATCAAGAACGCACAACTTCTAAGACTTTGCTAGGAAATTTACTTATTTGATCATATGATGAGTAGCTTTTCTGAGATCAAAGAAATCATCATGTTAACTTTTTAGAACTGTAATGCATTGTTTCAAACAAGATAATGGCTCTCCTTTGTCCTTATCAGCTTCTTCCCTGAAAAGTATGGGAGATGGACTGCTTCGAGCTAATCTATTCTCATTATAAGGTGTATGGACACCACCACCTGATACGAACAAAGCTCTGTCACACTTGACTATTTGTAATCAAAAGAGTAAGTACTTCATATACTTTAAATATTCACTGGCTGAGTCTTACAAGAGCATTATGTAAATTTGGATTTGTAAACTTTAGCTGCTCACTGTGATAAACATCAGATGTTCTATCACAGATTCACGTTTAATGAATATAAGTGTCTGTTTTGGTGTAGAAAATGTAAAACTACAGGCTGTATAGGACCACAAATCTGTGAATTGCAGGACAAACACCTAAATCTGCTAAGTAGGCAAAAAGGATAGCATGGGTTTGCAGGGAGGAACTAGGACATTTGTTCACATGGTCGAAGTATCAGGACAAAATCAGCATTACATGTTTAGAGACTGAAAAAAAAATAACACCTTACACAAAAGCAGTATTTAGACAGTGGTACTTAAGTCTTATGATGTGGTATCACTGCAGTCTTAACTCATGCTGATATTCAAGTTTATGAAATGCTTACTAATTTTCATAGTAGTATAACTCACATGTTATAAGGTAATTTGTGGAAACATAAGGACAGGAAAATCTATTTTTGTGAACCAGAAGATACAGTATCAAAGTATATTTATCTCCAAGTGTTTACACACTGTTTTCATAAATTGTTTTGCTTTCACATTCTGTGCTATCCTTACACTGCACTCTTAATCATATGCAGAATCTTCACACGGTTTTTGCTGTGCCCGGAATAATCTAAACAAATCACATAGCTATAAATATATTGTGAATGGTTGCTTGTAACCCTGAAAAACACTTGATCACAAACAACTGGAATCTAAGCAAAGAACAGGCAGCCATTCTTCTTTGGCAGACAAGAACTTCGTAATCATTTTTGCAGTACTGAAATATTTATACTGATGGAGAAGAATGGCAAATGTTTGTTTATTGCTTTGGTAACCACCTATTCGAGGTTAGTATAAGAGAAACACCTTTCCAGGCTATTTGAAAAACGCAACTGGTATCTAAGGTTTTTGAAGTACCCTGATAAGAAAGCTTTAATTTGTCAGTGTTCAATATGTCAGAGCTCAAATATTCTCTCAGAAGGAGTCTTAATGCATATGCATTATTAATGCTCTATCTGAGGGAACAGATCTATTTGAGCTGAATCTGACCAATGTCATTAGTCACAGAGTGCAAAGCAAATTTGGAAATAATAGGTAAGAGAACAATTTTCACCTACTCTGTGGTTTATATTAGTTTTCTATAAAATCTAGAAAACCAATGAGCTCTATCTACAATTTATGTAGCTTGCCTAATCTAAAATGTTGTACACACACCTATCAAGTCTGAGAACCACTGAATCTCAGGATTATTTCCTTTCAATCAGATGATTTGTTCTGCTTCCCTTGAGTTAAACAGTGTGAACAGATGTCTAATTGAAACAATTTTTCAAGAATGTATTAGATGGTACCTGACCCGCTGCACAAACTCTAAGTGATGTAAAAATTTAATATTAAATAGTTAAGATTAAAAACCACTTTTTTTGTGGAGGTTTTGTGTTTTCTGTTTGTTGGGTTTTTTTTAGGACTATATAGCTTTCAAATGTGAAAAAGCTCTATGAATGTAAAACTAAAAAAAAATCAGATTCATTAACTCCACGCAATTAATGTGTACACTAATCACTATAATGATGTTGGGTTTCCCACTGATGTTTCAGGGATGATGTTAATATTAAGATTTCACTAACAATGTCAAAGCAGAAACTACAATCATAGTACTTCTGAAGGTGAAATTTTAACTAGTTACTTTTTAAAAGGCCTGTTTGTCCGCAAGATGTTTCACACACTTTTTAGTTTGTGAAAGATGTTGAGTAAAGCCTAATTAAAAGGCATGTTACAACACTGTTGCATGAGGCTTTGCAATATTGGTTCAGCGCATCTTGAAATTCAGCAGTACTAAGCTCAAGCAGAGAAGGCCCCAAGCAACCTAAGCCCTGCTATGGGCTAGAGACTGAAGTAGACAATCTCCACACACCCCTTCCAACCTAAATTCTTCTTTGGTTTCATTTTAAAGTGCATTTCTGCATAACACGTTCCTATCTAGTAAAATATACTCAAGCCAAATTTGCTGATGGCCATTTTTAGAGCAGATTACAAAGCACAATGAGAAACCAGAGAAAGACTTAATTCAATTAGCAAACTAGACGTCATGATTACAAACTGAATTCAGTACAAACCAGCATAAGATACGGCATACTGTATTACACTAATGGATTCAGATATTAAGTCAGTGTGAAAATTTAATACATGGCCTTTCAAGAAAAAGGTCTCTAATGCCATTGTGAGGACAACCTCATACACCTGGCTCCATGCTCTATGGTGATCAAGAAGCGTTAACCAACTAGGCACAAAGAAATTTTAGTAGGCTGAAGAAAAGGTTCAGTGTCCCCATGAGACATAATAATTCACATCTTTTATATCAGTATTTGTTCGTTCATCTTATAATGAAATAAAAAAGAATGAATCTCATCACAGCAATGACAAGAAAAGCAGTTGCCATGTAAGGAATTAACCCTGATAATTAGCGCAGTAAGTAGTTCCAAAGACAAAGCAGTACAGCTGAGGAACGTATGCTCATACAATACAGGAAGAGAACTTCAACTTTCAAATATTTCTTTTAATAAAGAACAATTAGCATGAAATTCATTAATAAAGATATTAGTCTCTTTTTAAAAAAGAAAAAAGCATCTGTAGGAGAACTTTCCAGGAAAAAGCAATACCAACCAGTGCTGCTATCTTTTACTATCAGCTGAGTAACACTGAAATGTCAAATATCGTATGTAATTTTTATTTATGAGACAAATTCGTTCTGATTCTTCTGGGTTTTGTGTGTGTTTTTTTTTTTTGTTTGTTTGTTTGTTTACATGCAGGAGAAAAGAACAGATTAGATGGGACACGTTACTAGAAAAATCTATCAAAGTTGTGTCTGACAGTTGCAACCTGTTTTTGAGGTTTCAATGGCTTGGCTACAGCAAATAAACCATGCACTATCACACTGCTAACAAACTTTCTCTTAACACGTCATCTCTAGTATGGCTCAGTAATTTGGTGCAGTAATTTAGCTCTACACTCCTCCTATTATCATCATCTTGAATATGGAATGACTGCATTTAAACCAATGCTATTTGACATTCTAGATTAAACAAAGGTTCTACATCTAGTGCAACAAGTCTTTGCAGTACTATCTATAAAAAGGTGCTTATTTACCCATACAGCTATAAGCTCATCTATTATTACTAATAGAGTTCCAAGAACAAAGTAGCAACTGCTTGAATTAACCACTACTGCTGCTAAGCAGCTCCTCTGAGGCAATTAGCAGTTACGCTCTCGCTGCGTGTGCCATACTTCCACTCACACAAATCAGAGGGAACGGACACACCAAGAGCGAGCTAATCCATTCGCAATACCCAGGCTACTGCTAAAACTCACTCCACTGGTCTCTGCTAACTTCATGAAAACCTCTCAAATTCACAGTCCAAAGCTTTAGCTTCAGGAGCTTGACTACAATGTTGACTGTGCTGCCTCAATATCCTGCTTCACTTTACGATGATCTAGTGCTTCCAGCTAACTGGCAATTTTGAAGTTTGTACAAATTATATATACATCCAAAAAAAAAAAGGGGGGGGGGGGAGGGGCAGGAGAAGACCCAGCCTCACCTTCGGTCAACAGCACCAGTGCTGCTGTGTTACAGTGCCACTGCTGCTGAGAATGTAGTGTAAGTAGTGGCCCCATTAATCATCTTTATGAAAGTCTTAGGAAAAATAATAATTATGGGTTTGTGGTATTATGTATTTTCTAAATAAAGCAATAAAGTCTCAGGAAAACAGCAAATAGATGTATATAGTAGAACTGCCATAGTAATACAAACTTACTCAGTTTCTTACAAGCAGTAACCAACTGTAGACCCAACCTCCCTCATGAGGAACACCTCACCACATACTACAGTAACAACGAAGCAAGCCAAGTGGTAGAGTATTTTTCATAGATTTGTGAAAATAGTTTTCTTACAAAGTTACTAGTTAGCTTGTCTGAAAAATAGCACTCAAAAATTGCACTGGGATTTCATCTTTCCTTCAAAAGATTTTCCATATCAAATGTGCCTAATGTATTCCTGCCCTCCAAGCTGAAACTAAGCCCAGCCTGCAAAGCAGTGTTCTCCTCTATTTCATACTTCATCAATAACAGAAGCCTTCCATACCCAGAGACGAATTCTCATCTCAGTTACACCAGAGCAGCAAAAGAATAATTCAACACATTTCACTGGATTTAGGGCTTGTCTACACTGAAAAGATTTTTAAACAGTGCTTTTCTTGAAATACATTCACAGGTTCAGGAACTGAAGTAAGGTATCTGTACAGTAAGTGCCTTTTCAGCAATATAACTATAATCACAGTTGCTCGTACACTGATACAAACATCTAACCTACAAAAACGTAAAATTGCATACTATTTAACAGTTATGCAAAAAAAAAAAAATTCTAGTGGAAACAAGGCTCATTCTTAATTTAAAAATGAGATCCCAATTTGTTCTCTTGTTATGTTCTTGGATTAACACTTGCAGAGACCTGATTTCATACAGAATGCTATCAATAAGGCAACAAAACTGCATTGAAATTTCTGTCTGGAACTCAGTAAACAACATCATTTTTAATAATCAAGCAAGTATCTTAATAATCCATCCACTCTCAACTGTGCTATTTCTGCAGTCTCAGTAAAATTTTCAAGTAACAAGAAGTATCTTGCCCATAAAAGTACCAATGCTAAGTGAGTATGATGAATAATAGCATAATTCTAATCATGGCTACTTTTCAGAATAGATTCACATTAGAATAGTTATCCTACACAGTAGGCCATGAGACCCCTGAAAACAACAAATCAAAGAAACCTGCAGAACAAAATACGTCATGTTGTTTATTCCCAAATACAAACTCCTGTGCCTCAGTACATATCAGAATATAATTATTGCTATGTACACCCACATACGTTTTGGGAGAGCTGCAGTGGGAAATATGCTATCAAGTCAAAAAAAAACATAACAGACTGGGGGAATGTATAAAATCTTCAGGAAGCACCAAAGCTCCAGATTCTTTTTAATCCAAGTGGTTATAAAATAAAATGGAGCAAAAGAATTGGCTAATGCAAATCACACCCCTATATCACGTTACACCTCAGCCCTGACCCACAACAACCCTGCTGCTCCAGTTCCCTTGCCTCTGTGTTACAGCCTTGAATCACGCAGGAAGACGCTAACCCAGAGGTATGGGGTTTACGAGAGGGACATACATCCACGCAAGACAAGGCTGGCACCACAATGCTCATTTTCAGTGAGAAACTCCACCTGCCCAAGAAGAAAGAGTAGCACATCAACTTGTCAGCCCTGCAGGTCCCAAACCACCGGCTGCAAACAGTACTGAAGGAAGGTGGATGAGGCACATGAGAGGGAGACTCAGACTCTCAAACCAGGAGTCGTGGAGGAGCTGCACATCCCCTGCATGCAGAGTGATGGACAGAACCTGAGGGCACTGGAGACCAGAGAGCAAAGAGCAGAGGGCATGAAAATGGGTGCACAACCTGCACACAACCGTAATGATATTTGGGAATATCTGAGGACATACTCATGGGGAAAAAACATAATTCTTACTGCTCTCCGTAACTGACTTTTGTTGCTGTATTGGGTGGGATTTTTTGCGCACAGGTCAGAAACAGGAAGCCTGAAGAGTGATCGATAGCTGCAATGCTAAAGCTGCTAAATCTAAGTTCCCCATGCCTTTCATACATGTTCTATCTATGTTTAAGTAAATATCAATAATGACATTTTAAAAAGTGCAGCAGAGAGAGCAGTCAGAAAGATAGGAAAAGGTGAAGCACTTGGCTTTCTGCACACATACAAATAAAGCCTCTTCCCATTCCCCACTCTGCTATCCAGTTTTTTTTTTTGTTTTTTTTTTTTTTTTTTTTTTTTTTTGCCAAAATATGCCATTTTGTCTTTGCTAAAATCAGCAAGATGTGAACTTTGGTTAGAGGGCCTCATAATATCTGTCCAGCTTGGGCTCTCCCCCCTTCCATTCACATTTACATCATTAACAGTCATCCCACTAAGGTTTTAAATAAATACATTTAGCTTGTAAGCAAGTTTCAGTTGTATCAGCTCATAGCAGCCTTTTTTCCCCACTCCACGTACCTTTGCAATCACATCCAAAACAGTCTTGATTAATTCTGTTGTTTTTACTCGGTATATCTCACTCCCCCTCACACTTTTTTTTTTAAGTAAGGCAATCATCACCTTATCATCTGATTCCCTTGTTTACATGTTTTAAATTTAATCAGAATACCTGAGGTGTCAACAATCATGTTTGTCTTTCCAACAAGAATCAGAAATGGAAATAAAGCTCATGCTGCATAACAATAATGTAATCTGCAGTGCTACATGTGAACAACTTTTCAAGAAGTCTAAAGCAGACTGCTTCTTTCAGTTCAAAATATACAAAGAAAATCAGCCTTTTGAAACAAGATGTAATAAGCTGAGCAACTTATTCCAAATACTAAAGAATAGATTAGTTAAAAGCCACTAGGAAAAATGGCAGAATCCTCTCCCTTAAATCATCAGCATCACTTCTCAAAAATATATTTCAATTAATCAAAACACTAACATAAGGGGAAAAGAGTCACCACTACGTTAGATATTTATTGCTAAAATAATTGATGTTTTCCCCTTGTTGCTTAAGACAATATTCCTGAAACTGTCTTTGCAGCAAATTTGTGAAGTAATACATAGCCTAGAGTGCCCTCTTTCTTTTCCAAGAGGAGTTTCAGGGAAATACTCTGTTCATGAAGATGTCAGTCAGCAAGCACTATTGATTTTGAGAAAGTCAAATAAAACAGGTAACTAGTCTGTATAAAAAAGTAAAATATGTGAGTAGCTCAGCTTAAATTAAGTGACATCCTTAGACTTGAGAAGAACGTGATTTTACTTAAAAATATATATATATATATACTTACAGAGCCATCTGAAATTGTTCAAGCCATTTTTTCTTCAAATCTTTAGTTTTGCAATAAACTTCTAAACCATTTTGACCTTGAATATGAATGAGGTAGAAGCCATAAGACCACTGCATGAAAACAATAGCAATAAACAGGTCAATTACGCAAAAAAAAATCATCTCTACATTTTGTAATAAAAATCCTGATTTTGGAAACACTATACTGTTCTGTTCACTTGAGAATGGCTTACTCAAATGTTTTAGTAACATCAGAACAAGCAAAGTTAAAATCCTTAAATATTCATTTTTGCTTGCGGTTAATACATAAAAGTTTGGAAATTAATTGTATATATACATTCTTAACTCTTATTAAAAGGTTTGAACTCTTGCTAAAGATATACATTTCGCATGAATTACTATCAAATATTTACCTTTTTATTTTCTTTATCAGTAGTGGGATTATTTGTAATTTTGTATTTCTGAAGATCTATTATTTCCTTCATTTCATAATTATCACCTCTCCGTTTGCAAACGATTACAGCTAGATCAAACAAAAAGATATGCCTACAAAAATACAACATGAAAAGGGTTAAAAACACTATGGATGGACAACACCCTAAGTCTTATCTTATAAACGTTTTCCTGTTGCATTTACAATTTTCAAGGTGAACAATTAAACTACTGAATAACAGAAGAAGAAACACTAGAAGTACTCTTGCTAGAGACTTACTACTTGTAAGGGACTCAGATGATCTTACACGATAACGTAATAGCTAGCTTCCCATGAATCACCTTGCAAATTCACTTGCTAAACTGTGATGAGCTCTAAGATTGCACACTGAAATGAGAGTGCTCTCAGGAATCACTAAGCTGACCTCAAGTCTGAAAAGAGAGTGTCACTTTACAGGTATTTTAATAACAAACACCAGAAGCCATGCCATCACCTGTCTTGCCTTGCACGTTTGTCTAATGTAGTGATCCTTATTTCCCCATCACCTTGAGGCCTTCCATACTGTAAGAGGGAGTGATTCTGAAACAAAGAGTACGTATGATTCAGTAGAGCAACAGCAGTAAGATAGCACATTCAAATCTTAGACCACTCCCTCCTTTCACCCCACAAAAGGGCTTTTCAGGTCCATTTAAAAAAAAAAAAAAAGGCATCTTTTCCTCATTATCATCTAAACTAATTACTGTGAGGCATCAGTCCATTCCATATTTGTCTTCAAACAGATACATTTTCTGCATTACAAAAACACCTGAATCACTGTACAAATACAAACATTTAACTACACAAATACATTTAACTACATATAGGCCCCCAGCTCGGATTTACTGGAATTTTACAGAATCCCTGCAGGTATTTCTGTGAATATTTATATCATTCTAGGCCAAGGAAATCATACTTGCATTTGAATTTCACCAAGAGTACTATAATCTCACATGAAACTGGAAAAAAAATTAAGTACTTCATCGTATTTGATCAGAAGTTATTAAAAATTGTATAAATGCAAACTATCACATACCAAATTCTCTATTGATAGTTGAAATTGTCTAATTTCACGGAGCGTTTCGTTATCTCTCTTCACTTCATTTACATATTGAGCCAAGTCCTAGAGCATCAACAGGAAAAGGGAAGAAAAAATCCAAAACAGTCCACTTAAGCCAAAGGCAGAATTAAAAATAAATTTGCCAAAGCATATTAATATGCACATTTAGTTATTTAAAAAAGTATACATCTTCCATGTTCAAGAGTTACCCATCTGTATGCCTAAATATAGAAGGAAAAAAGCCTCTGCTTATCTTAAATCATATTTACAACTTTCTTCATTGTATCTGTTCAAACCCAAATCCAGTAGCAAGAAAGAGGAAAACATACTGAATATTAGAAAAGGGCCAACTTTCTGAATTTTGTTAACGTCCTATTTTCAAAACTAAAGATAGAAATGTAATTTACACAGCAAAATTATGGTCTGAAAAAGCAATCAACAACATCCAATACCTGAGAATAAGACAGAAGGTAAAAAATAGCATATAGTAGAAAACATATGCAATGCTGCTCAAAAGCAGCATGTAAGGTATAAACATGTGTCTGTGTGCTTATTAGGAGGGAGAGAAGAAGCTACTGTACAGTAGTAGTGTTGTACAGCAGAGAGAAGGTATTACACAGATTTTAGGAGGCTTTTAATCGGATATACTACCTAAAGTCACAGGTTGAGATCGTTATGGTCCCCCTTACCAGAACATACGTTGTACACATTTCACTGAAGCCTTTAAAAAGCTCTGAACGTGCTTGAGTAATAGTGACAATTTACTGGGGTTTCTCTGTTTATGGCTAGAGATAAGGAACAAGCAGCAGTGGTAATTGGTGAGGTCAGGGATGCCGAGAGCAGCGGTTAGAAAAGGTATTCTGATCTTCACAACTTGCTTTTACAGTATCCTTCAATATGATCACAAATTTGGAAGGTGGAAAAATGATGCATCTTGCTAAGACATTTTTAATCAGAATCCAAGAATAGCTGCAATCATTATGCTAGTTTCCCAGATGAAACCAGACAGGATACATCACATCAGTCTTAAAAGAGTTGGTACAGAAATTAAGTAACTTTTTCTTGCTGCTAAAAAGAAACCGACAGCCAGATTTCCTCCCAGAATTTTCTTTCCAGGGTGGCAGTACCACCTTGTTAGCAGGATATTTTTTCCAAAGATTACTTTCAAGCAGACACACCAGGGCGTTTAGAAGCAACATACCTACACTGCACAGTTACTGCTCTGGCAGTTTACTAAGAGACAATACAGTAAAATGAGAAGGGAAACAATGTTGTGACTTTAATGAGAGATGCTAATTCCTGTAGTGTTATTTACTATTATTGGCTGGTTATGTTCTGCCAGCCAGGACACAACTGCCACAATCACTCTGAAATGAGATTTTTTAATCTTATTCTGAGTCCAATCACCAAAAACAATGACACACACAAAGGGGAAAGAAAAGAGAGGAAAAAAACTTTTTTTTTTCCTAACCAATTACCAGTAATCAAGATGCATGCATGGATCGCCACTAGATGGAAGCAATGTTATACCACCCTCATTTCAGGCATCTACCTGGGAGATTATCATGGTGGCTCTCTGCATTCACTCCACAGAACTGAATGACACAAAGGGGAGCCAAAAACACCTTTTGTGAGCTACTTCATATTCCGGGGCATTCAGACAGTGACATAATGAGACCCAAAAATGTGTGACCCAAAACTAACTTATTCTGACTTCAGCATCTTCTATGAACCTTACAGATTACAACAGGAGGCGTAACCTTTGCTGTGTTAGCTTCCCTCTCCAAGGGAGGGAATTAAAACTCAATTTCACCACATGAATTGCACAATGTCGTAAAGTTAAATGAAGCAGAAATTACACTGTGCAGAGGAACACAACGTAATATTAAGGCAGTACTGCTATTCTAGAAACCATTTGTTTGTGCCACTTGTAGAGGGGCAGGTACTACTACCATACCTCCAGAAAGATACAAATGTTTTCAAAGATAAAGACAGAGATCATACTAAGACAACAGGAAAAGTCTTGTGATTCTTGTAAAGGAAGAGAATATCTACACCTCACTGGGAAACCACTGACCCTGATTAGAATTGGCTTACCATGGTAGAAGTATTTCTACATTTTCGAAGTCAGACCAGCATCATTGAAACACCTGCTTTTTATCTCAATACATGACATCAAATTGATTTTTAAAAGTAAACTGAAATGAGGAAGCTCCATTCATAAACACTCCACTTCAGAAAGTTACTGAATTTGTTTAAAGACTTCAGCAAAGCTTTCAACTATATACTTGCCCTAATGTACTCACAAAGTTCACAGTGACTTGAGAAAACATCTATTTGACCTGCTGTGAAGATCATCTCTTCCAGGAAATATAGTTGCAAACTACCATTTTAACTGCCAACATGGATATAAATACTTCATTGACATGAATGCTTACCTTCATTGCATCAAGTGCCAGTTTTAGATTTGCCTTCTCCATGGTATCAGTAGTGTGCTTTACCAGCTCCTGTTGACAAGAGTAATTACAACTTTTCACCTGCTGTCTGACAGTTTGAACAACAACTGAAGCTATTATTGCTTGCCCAATCCCTCCTAACCCCCCAAAGAAACCTAGAAACAGGAAACACAACCCAAGAATTCACATTTTCTTCTCTATACTGACCACCTATAATTGAGTGGAGACTGCTGCAGAGATAACTAGCAAGATTTAAGAACGGCATAGCCTAAACACTGATTGTGGTGTTAACGAACAATCTTTCAAAGTTAATTTGGTCTGTGTGTCACTTAAAACTTGCCAATCGGATCATTAAAGCATGTGCATGCTGAAAGCACATGTAAACATGCAAGTTCATTTGCTGATTGCCATACAGCATATGATCCCTTTCCAATGTACACACCTGTCTGCAGACAGGGATGTATGCTGGCATTAAGATCTCAGCAAAACTGTGCAGCTACTTAAAAGAAGTTACTGTTTCATTGTAACACAGATAAAGCTGACTCAACGACTCAAAAGACACATTTACATCACATGTAAATGTTTAAAGATTTTTTTTAGCTACCTTCCATTTGGAAAAAAGTGGTTTTTTTTTTGTTGTTTTTGTTTTTTTCCTGAAGTGAAAAAGTAACCTCTTAGGGAAACAGATTTTTTCCTTATAATTTAAGGAAATTATACATTCTAGGTAACAAAATAACTTGCTAAAATCCTAGAAAAAAAGGAGTAAGTGTTTGTACTTCACATTACATTTCCAACAGAATTACTGGATTTTTTTCTTTCAAAGTCTATAAAATATTTCTTGTACAATGCAAACTTATTTCATGTTATCTCAAACATTAGGACATAGTGACACATTGTTTATCATCTTTTCATAATATACAGGCTGATAAATTTATGACACAGAGCTAAGTTTTTTAAAAAGCAGTTTTACCATTCATTTTGTTCCAACTTGCTGTTGATCTAAACATTGATGACTTAGAAATATTTCAAAAATTTAATATACAAAATGTATGTTGCTCCACAGAATCAAAATTATGCTTCACATGCAAGTAGTAGATCTTTTTAAAAGGACATTTTACAAGCATCAGCAGGGTTGACAGTCTAATAGAGTAATACATTTCTTTGCAGCTGAACTAATGAGTCTCCTGGCACAGCTACCAAATTAAATTTATAAGACTCTCCACCCTTATTACAGGACTAACTGTGAAAGCTAACGCTTTGTGGGTTATAACAAGAAGCATTTCAAAATAAATATGGCTTTATTGTAATTTATGACAGCAAAGAAGCATCTTAAAAGTATGCTGTCAGTATGGTTTCAGCTTCCTTTTTAGGGATAATGGTCCACATTTAAAAGCACAATGATTATAGTTTGGTGCTACTAACCATTTTAAACATACCAAGAATGAAAGGTTCAGATACTAGGGAAACAATTCTGGTGTACTCATCTTCCCCAGACGTGCTTCAGCTCCAAAGAACAATCTCCATAAGGAAATCTGCACTTGACTGGATTTTATTTCAGAGCAAATAAGCCTCAAATCTATAAAAACGTCAGTCACCTTCCCTTGATAAAGGCTTTTAGCTCTCATTCTTATAAACAACTGATGATAAACAAACCACTGTTTAGTTCTCAGCCCCTAAAAACTAAATAAATATATATATATATACATATGTATACACACACATACCTGGAGCAGTAGGTGATATTTCAGCACTCTTTGCATTGGAACCACTAAAAGATCCCGCAATGTGAATTTCCCATTATTGGCCCTCTTGGAACATTCCTAGTTCAAAGCACATTAATAGATTAAAGATTAGAGTTATATAAACTCTATATACATATAAATAAATGTATATAGATGATAAATAACATTTATGTATTATAACATGTATTCAAATGACATATATGGTAATTCCAAATAATACACTGGCCAACCAACTGTAGTAAACTTGAAATAAAGAACATCAACAAACTGGAAGAAAATAGTTGATACGGCAATAAAAGCTAAACTAAGAAATACTGTATCTATGCATTTGTTCTTACGTATTTCAAGAACATGAGAAAGACTATGGAATAAACATCATGACAGAAATTAAGCATTCAGTTGAACTAAAGAAAGACATTGCTTATCAGCACAGCAAAGAAGGCAAGCATTGCATCCATCTTCAAAAAAGCAAAAGAGAATTTTAGAAGCTACAGGCTAATCAGCCTCCCTTCAGACCTCTCAAGAAACTACAGATCAAGTGCTCACCATCAACCTGCTACAGGTAAGTCAACGCTTGACCTACCTCACAGCTTTCTGTGATGAAATGGCTACATCTGTGAACGGATGGGGAGAGTCTACCTCAACTTTTCCAAGGCTTTTAGCATCATCTCCCAAAGCACCCTAATATATCCAAGTTGGTATGTTATGGTTCAGATGAATGAACTACTACATACATGGAAAAACTAGCTAGATTATGAGGCTCAAAGAGCCCACACAACCTGGGGGACAGCTGCAAGTACAGCTCCTTGAGGGTCTGTCCTGGAATCCCTCCCAGTTAATATCTTTAGCAATGATGTGAAAGAGGACAGGGAGGATATCCTCAACAAGTCCACAGATAACACCAGATTGGAGGTGCAGGTGATGCTCATCAGGACACATTCAACAGGAATCTCATGACGCCAACAAGAAAAAAGCAGAATCCTGCACCTGGGACACACCAGCCAAGGACACATCAAGGGGTGATGATGCTGAGGGCTGGCCAGTAGCCCTGCTGGAAAGGACGTGATGTTCTTGGTAGTTAGCAAGCCCTGCGAGGCTGTGGGACTGAGGCTTATTTGGCCTTGAGGTCCCTCCCACCCTGGGCCTTTCTGTGATTCTATGTTCTCAGCTGAGATATCACAAACAGAAGGGTATCGTTTCTTGAAAAGCATCCTAACCCTACTGCTGTCAGTGGCAAAACATGTTCACTTCTTCTCTTCAGGATGCCAGACTCTGCATAGCTAACGCATTCATTTGATCAGAGACTCCAGGAAATGAAAAGAGGAGAGAAAAACACACACTCACATATCAGTCTAGCCAGTTTTAATTAACAAGGTTTTTGACTTGGATGAAACCAGAGCATATTCATCAAAGCACACGTAATACATACACACAAGAAAATACTGATACCTCTAACTTCAGTTTAACATCTTCTTTTGTCTTAGAGATGTTGTCTAAGCATGATATGGCTATCTCCACTTGACTGCAGTACTGTCCATAAATAACCAATCTAAACCAAAAGATAAAGAATAAAGGGAACATTTGTTATTTAAGTACAAGTCTTCACCATTTTTCACAAATTGGTAACAATCCTCCTTTCAACGGGAACAGTGCCTAAATATGCAAGGATCAGATTTAGCTAGATTTCAATGGGCAATGTGAACATAAGGAAAAATATGCAGAAAAATAAAATTTTAAGCTAACCTCAAAATACTGTAAAATCGTTGCAATTTCCTTTAACTTTCACACGTGTATGTTGTGATAAATGCAGGACTCATTAAAAGACCAACAGTCTATATGTACAACACTGTAGATTTCCAAGACTGTAGTGAACAAATTCTGTTAGAGGCTCAACAGGATTAATTGCATCTACCCTTTAAAGAACCTAAAGGTTACTCAAACTGAACCATCTCCAACAGTTTCTATCAGGTTACACATCCTGTGAGCTTTCTGATTCAAGTAACAGTTCACATAAGTTCAAGAAATATTCAGTAGTTGTCAACAGCACTTGAACTTCTCAAAAGAGCCTGCTTTTAAAACAGAAGTTTCTTGCCCCTGCTTGAAGTGCTTCTGCTAGTCTCCCTGCAGACTGCTGTTTCAGACACAGACACAGACACAGACACACAGACACAGACACAGACACAGATTTCTAGGTTGGAAGAGACCTCAAGATCATCGAGTCCAACCTCCGACCTAACACTAAGTACTCCACTAAACCATATCACTAAGCTCTACATCTAAACGTCTTTTAAAGACCTCCAGGGATGGCGACTCCACCACCTCCCTGGGCAGCCCGTTCCAATGCTTAATAACCCTTTCGGTAAAGAAGTTCTTCCTAACATCCAACCTAAAACTCCCCTGGCGCAACTTTCGCCCATTCCCCCTCGTCCTGTCACCAGGCACGTGGGAGAACAGACCAACCCCCACCTCACTACAGCTTCCTTTAAGGTAACTGTAGAGAGCGATAAGGTCGCCCCTGAGCCTCCTCTTCTCCAGGCTGAACAAGCCCAGCTCCCTCAGCCGCTCCTCATAAGACTTGTTCTCCAGACCCCTCACCAGCTTGGTCGCCCTTCTCTGGACTCGCTCAAGCACGTCCATGTCCTTCCTGTAGCGAGGGGCCCAAAACTGAACACAGTACTCGAGGTGCGGCCTCACCAGAGCCGAGTACAGGGGCACAATCACCTCCCTAGACCTGCTGGCCACACTGCTTCTTATACAGGCCAGGATGCTGTTGGCCTTCTTGGCCACCTGAGCACACTGCTGGCTCATATTCAGCCGACTATCAACCAATACTCCCAGGTCCTTCTCGGCCAGGCAGCTTTCCAACCACTCATCTCCCAGCCTGTAGCGCTGCTTGGGGTTGTTGCGCCCCAGGTGCAGGACCCGGCACTTGGCCTTGTTGAACTTCATACAGTTGACCTCAGCCCATCGCTCCAGCCTATCCAGATCCTCCTGCAGAGCCTTCCTGCCCTCGAGCAGATCGACACACGCACTTAGCTTGGTGTCATCTGCAAACTTACTGAGGGTGCACTGGACGCCCTCATCCAGGTCATCGATAAAGATATTAAAGAGGACCGGCCCCAGTACTGAGCCCTGGGGGACACCACTTGTGACCAGCCTCCAACCAGATTTGACTCCATTCACCACAACTCTCTGGGCCCGGCTATCCAGCCAGTTTCTAACCCAGCGAAGCGTACGCCAGTCCAAGCCCCGAGCAGCCAGTTTCTTGAGGAGAATGTTGTGGGGAACAGTGTCAAAAGCCTTACTGAGGTCAAGGTAAACCACATCCACAGCCCTTCCCTCATCCACCAAGCGCGTCACTTTGTCATAGAAGGAGATCAGGTTCGTCAAACAGGACCTGCCTTTCATAAACCCATGCTGACTGGGCCTGATCGCCTGCTCGCCCTGCAAGTGCCACGTGATGACCCTCAAGATAATCTGCTCCATGAGCTTTCCTGGCACTGAGGTCAAACTGACAGGCCTATAGTTACCCGGGTCTGCCCTCCGGCCCTTCTTATAGATGGGCGTCACATTGGCTAGCCGCCAGTCAACTGGGACCTCCCCCGATAGCCAGGACTGCCGATAAATGATGGAAAGCGGCTCGGCCAGCTCCTCCGCCAGTTCTTTCAGTACCCTCGGGTGCATCCCATCCGGCCCCATCGACTTGCGCACATCCAAGCTTCTTAGCAGGTCGCCAACCATTTCCTCATGAATAGCAAAGGCCACATCCTGCTCCCCATCCCCTTCCGCCAGCTCAGGGCACTGGGTATCCAGAGAACAACCGGTATTGCCGCTAAAGACTGAGGCAAAGGCGGCATTAAGCACCTCAGCCTTTTCTTCATCCTTAGTAACTAGGTTTCCCCTCGCATCCAGTAAAGGATGGAGATTCTCCTTAGTCCTCCGTTTCGCATTGATATATTTGTAAAAGGATTTTTTGTTGTCTTTAACGGCAGTAGCCAGGTTGAGCTCCAGATGAGCTTTGGCCTTTCTAATTTTCTCCCTGCACAGCCTCGCTACATCCTTGTAGTCCTCCTCAGCGGCCCGCCCTTTTTTCCAAAGATTATAAACCCTCTTTTTTCTGCTAAGCACAAGCCGCAACTCTCTGTTCAGCCAGGCCGGTCTTCTTCCACGCCGGCTCGTCTTTGGGCACGTGGGGACGGACCGCTCCTGTGCCGTTAAGATTTCCTTCTTGAGGAGCGCCCAGCCTTCCTGGACTCCTCTGCCCTTCAGAACCGCCTCCCAAGGGACTCGGCCAACCAGCGTCCTGAGCAGCTCAAAGTCAGCCCTCCGGAAGTCCAATACAGCAGTTTTACTGGTCCCCTTCCTGGCCTCGCCAAGAATAGAGAACTTTACCATTTCGTGGTCACTCTGTCCAAGACAGTTTCCGACCACTACATCTCCCACCAGTCCTTCTCTGTTTGTGAAGAGAAGGTCTAGCGGGGCACCACCCCTGGTGGGTTCACTGACCAGCTGCGTCAGGAAGCTATCTCCCACGCTCTCCAGAAACCTCCTAGACTGCTTTCTCCGTGCCGTGTTGTGTTTCCAGGATATATCCGGGAAGTTGAAGTCCCCCACGAGGACAAGCGCCGACGATTTTGCAACTTCTGTCAGTTGCCTATAAAACTCCTCATCCGTCTCCTCATCCTGGTTCGGCGGTCTATAACAGACCCCGACCAGGACGCTAGCCTTGCCGGCCTTCCCGCGGATCCTAACCCACAGGGATTCAACCTTATCATTCCCAGCCTGGAGTTCCACAACATCAAAAGATTCTCTAATGTAGAGAGCCACGCCACCACCCCCTCTGTGCTGCCTGTCCCTCCTGAAGAGCCGATAGCCAGGCATTGCAGCACTCCAGTCATGGGAGCGGTCCCACCACGTCTCCGTGATGGCAACCAAGTCGTAGCCTTCCTGCTGGACGATGGCTTCCAGCTCCTCCTGTTTGTTACCCATGCTGCGTGCATTAGTGTAGATGCACTTCAGCTGGGCCATCGCCTTCTTCCCCAGCCTAGCCATTGTTTCCCCCGGCACGGCTCCAACAAGCCTTGTTTGAGCCCCGTCCCCCTTCTCGCCTAGTTTAAAGCTCTCTCTATGAGCCCCGCCAGCTCCTGGCCTAGGATCCGTTTTCCCCTTGGAGATAGGGACCCATCTGAGGCCATCAGGCCGGGTGCCGAGTAAAGCTCCCCATGGTGAAAAAACCCAAAATTTCTGTGCTGGCACCAGCCTCTGAGCCACCTATTAACCACGTGAGCTTTCCATGTCCTCTCCGTGCCTCTCCCTCCCCCCGTAGGGATAGACGAAAACACCACCTGCACTCCCGCTCCCTCCACCAATCGTCCCAGCCCCCTATAGTCCTGTTTGATAGCCTTGAGGCTTCTCTTTTCAAGATCATCACTGCCAGCCTGGACTATCAAAAGCGGGTAATAGTCAGAGGGGCGAACCAGGTTTGGAAGCTTCCTGGTAACGTCTCTGACCCTGGCCCCAGGGAGGCAGCAGACTTCCCTATGCGTGGTGTCAGGCCGACAAATAGGGCCCTCCGTTCCCCTGAGGAGGGAGTCGCCCACAACAATCACCCTTCTTTCTTTCTTGGTGGAGGCAGTCCTGAGGCATGGAGTCAACTTCCTCACCTCAGGCATCCTCCTGGGCAGGCTTCCTACATCGTCCTCACCCACTGGTCTCTCAAGCTCCAGGGCCTCAAACCTATTGTTCAAGGGCACCTGGGAAGGCACCGCCGGAAGGGGAGGGCATCTCCTGCGAGGTCGAGAGGGGACCCGTCTCCATTCCTCCTCAACTCGCAGGTCCCCTCCCTCAGCCCGATGGCAACAGGGCAGGGGGTCCACCCCCCTTTGGGGCGTCTCACCCCGGTCCCTCTCCCTCCGGTCCTGCAGGGAGTCACTCCACCAGTCTATGACTTCCTTTCACTTTATCCCTGTTTCTTCAGGTGGTTGCTCCTGTATGCTTCAAATTCATTTTTGGGGTATTCCCATGACTTTCCACTGACGCCTCCTAAATTTCGTTTTCCCCTGATCTAACCTTTACCATTCATCTTTTGTTCTTGTTACACAATCAAAACAATGATACTGATTTAACACCACTTCTGATTACTTTTAGTAACTATGTGGTAAGACACCAGGCCTACCTCCAACTGTTTCCCTTTTGCAAAATAAATATAAGCTTGAGGTTTCTTCTTGGTGTCCTTTGTTCCGCTTTTAGCGCACATCTCAGAGTTGCTTTTCAAAAATAAGCATTTTCCAGAACAACTTCTTGTCCCCTAATACCCTCCTACAGCAGCTGAAAGTCTAACAGCCTGGGAAATAACTATGTCCTGCTCTGACACAAAAGCTGAGATAGAGGGCCTCCAAAGGCAAGTTTGTTTATGGGCAGCCTGGGACACCCTCCTTCCTCAAAAAACAACTCTCCTGTCTAACGTTTTCCAGATGATGCTGCCCAGTTCTTCGCAAGCTCATTATTACTCCAACAGCTCTTCTTCCCCGTCACCCTCAAGCAAGTCCAATTAGCTCCCACTGGTCTTTTGCACTCTGGTCCCAGAAGAAACTCATTTTTAACCATGACCCAATGGTTACTTCACAGTAAACCAGCACTACAGCCCACAGTACAGCTTTTCAGCTAAGTATTACGGGCATACCACTTCATCATACAGCACAAGAGCTGTTCGGTGCTGGCAAAAAAAAATTTGAAAAAGTGGGTAAAAAAATGGTTACTACCCTACAGGGCATGGCACGCTCCCATGGCTATCTTGTTATCAGTCTGACTGTTTTTCACAGTTTTAAGGTAAAGCATGTCTACTTCACCATCACACATTTGACTGCAGGTCACACTAAGATCTTAGTTTCTTCTCTCCTTTCACATCTGCCTTCTCTTCTTTCAAGTTACCACCTCTCCTGTTTTCTTTAACCTGGAATGGCCTTAATACACATTTTTGTCTTATTTTGCCCCTTTTATAACATTTTACCTGTTAAACAATACAGGTGCATGCTATAAAATATCTAGGGTTATTTGCATGGGGAAAAGAAAAAAAACACTGTGCAACAAGTCCAACCATCAACTTGACCTACCAAGTCCCACCACTAAACCATATCATTTAGTGCCACATCCACACATCTCTAATATCTTCAAGGATGGGAACTCCCCCACTTCCCTGGGCAGCCCATTCCAATGCCTGACCACCCTTCTCCATCAATAAATTCTTCATGCCCAATCTAAACCTCCGCTGGCACAACTTGAGAGGGTTAGTATGTCATTTGACATAATTGTCAAAACTGTGTGTAAAAAGAAAAAAAGGAAAGCTCATTCAGCAGGAAGTTACATTTTTGACTTCAGGGCTCCTAACACAAAATACTAGCTTTGTAAGTATTCCAGATATTGAACTCTATTCTGTTTTAGAAATATTCAACTAAAAATATAATAAAATGCTTTAATAGATTAGACACAGATTATCACAGTTAGTAAAATTAGTGCATAATTCTTACCTTTCCTTGTAGTTAATAAAAATTTGATACAGGTTCTGGTCATTTTTGTTAACAATGGAATCATTGATGTCCTGTGTTAGACTCCTGTGAATTTTCACCAAATCCTTAAAAACAACAATGAGGAGGAAAAAATATTTTTAAAAACAGAACAACTAAAGCTTCGAATACAAAAATAAATGCCTTTGTGTTAGATCCATTAATTGAATAAATTGGTAAACAGATCATTTGAGATTAGAACCTAATTTAAAGGTTTGCCACATCTTCCATATAGGGAAACAAGAAAAACTCAACTCCAAGAACTACCTATTAAAGACTAATTTATTCTAGCTTGGAACGTGCACTGTTAATTCATCTTCATTTTATAATGATAATTTTAAAATTAAGCAAGTCAAGTACATGCTTTAGTGACGAGATAAAGTAATGATTTATGTCCCTGAGCTGTGAAAAATTAGTTTTGTACATTACATTGGTCAATTAGTGATGTTCTAACGCTAAGTTAACTGCAACCATAATGAGTTTCCCAATACAACAAGTAACTAATGGCTAAGAGAAAGGCAAGAATACCGCAGAAAGATTTTCTCCCTGAGCACAGTAGAAGAGTTCACTATCATAAAAATCTGTATGCTACTGTAGATTACATCATCCTTAATACTATGTGGATACTGTCAGAGAAGTCGCAAGAAATAAAGTCAAAACAGGTTAAAAAGTTCTGAAATCATAATAATTAAGTGTCATGAAAACCACTGCAATTAAAAATAAAGGAGTATTTAAAAAAACACTAAAATGGTTTAATGCAGTAAATGATACATTACAAAAACACACAACAGTGAGTTCTGAATAAAGTGAAAGCATTTCACTTGACACTGATGTCAACTGTGAGTACATATAAGGTCAATCACAACATCACAGTTGAGGTAGCAGAAACTAAAAACCAATCAAATTCAGTTGCTAGCAATTGTACAGCCATATCCCTCATAACCTTAAGTTGCAGCATATAAAAATGTTATCACAGAAATGCTTCCAGATGAATATATTACAACAGTACCTTTTTTTCAGGAGTGCACAGGGACTCAGCTAAGCAATGGCCATGAAATGTAGATGTTAGAAGCTCAAAGACATTTTGTTCCTATATCTACACTGAAAATATTTAACTTTTTAAATTAAACCAATGTTAACATCATTAGAAGTTAACGAAAGCATCAATACTTCAGTATGTTGTAAATATTTCCATCTCTCTCCCTCAGTATGTCTGCATATATGTCTCAATTCAAATTCATGCAGACACATAACATATAAATGCTTCTATTATAGAGAGACGGATATGCACAGGTAACGCACAAGTACAGAGCCGTATATACATTTTATAGGACAAATCTTCAAATTCTGAGCCCTGATGAAAGGCACTCACTTTACAGCAGTGAGTTTTGGTGGGTTTGTTTTTATCCTTAAAAATAAAACACCTTTTGACACCAGCAGATAATTTTATCCAGCAAGCATCTTTCACAGTCTATATAAGGAACACAGCACCACCCTAAAGTACCAATCCTTAATTTAAAGGTTGTAAAGTACAACCTTTAAACAGAAGAAAATCCGTCCTGTTCTGAGACCACCACCTCTGCTCTCCACATCACAGTTTGCTGTAGAGCTCTGTAACAGCTATTTTTAGTCTAAAACAAGCTTCCACTGCCCTCCAGCCTTCCTGCAGAGGAACTGCTGCAGAGACAAGGTCTGAGCACAGAAAGCATTTGCACGTGGTTTTGGCTTAGGCAAGCCCTACATTTCTTTTAAGGTTGTTAGATGCCTACGAAATGTTACTGGAGTTAGAAATAACCACGGTCTTGTAAGAGCAGAATACTTAATCATGATAACGAAAAGAAAAGTAAAACAACCTGAACGCAACCATTTATATCTTCCTAATTTCAAATGAACAGCTTTTGACATTTTTACTCCTCTCATCTGATTCCCTGACACTTCTTTAAGGAGTAGTGAGTAGGCTGACCTTTCGGTTTGTGTGTGCAATGCATAAGCCCCTTTTACATCGCGGTGCGGTGCAGCATGTCACATTGGCTAGCTTTGTGGCTTTCAGTGCCCTTAAGTCACTGAGCCTTAGGAAAGAGATTTACAGGAGGTTAGGTAGGCTGCATCAGGGCTTCATTTACAATAAATAGGAAAAAACGTTAGTGTAGGATGGAATGTCAATTTGATTTTGAAAGCAAAGGGTTCTCTAAAGGCAGCTGACTGACATACTCGAAGAAAACAAGTAGGTTACTGATAGCCGTGGCAGTATTTTGGACTAGCATTAAAAGAGGAAGAAATTTTAGCAGTTCAGGTTTGTGGCGAAAACTTTAACACAGGAACAAATATAGCAAGATGTCAGGTACCATCCTGTAATTCATCAGTTTAACAACTGTCATAATTTAGCTGCTGTCAGGCTGATGTTAGCACAGCAATTAAAAACATTTTTGCAGTCCAGATTCCACTGAATAAAAATCCCCACCACCTCCTCCCACATCCCAAAGAGGCTGCAGGATATGCCAGAGACAGCCAACACAAAGATGATCTTTTACAGGCGATAAAGGTTTGATGTGGTCTGTGGGCCTCACTTTGGGGATCCTTACTTTACAGTCTGCCTCATAAAAGAACAGTCCTTTCATTTGTCTGTGTTAACAGAAGCTTCAGACCGTGTCTGATGTCTTCCTTTCAAGTCAGATAAAGGAAAGACGTCTGCTGTAAATGTAAAAATTGTCACACTATTGTGAGTAGGCCAGGAATAAGTGGGACAAAGTAATAATCACAGGAAACCTTTCAGATTTCAGTCGAGATATCTCCTATATACTTCACAGAGGATTTGCTTATCCTGTCCAGTTCCAGATTCAGAATCTAGAATTAAATTATCTTAACTTTAAAACAACTTCAATGATGACAGATCCAGGCTAGATACAAGGATTTGCAGAGTACCTACAGAAATCCTATTGAAAATGCTCTGCAACGTCCAGTGGTAGGCAATCTAATAGTCAAAACTTCATACAGTCACAAAAATACTGGCATGTTTTAGAAGTCAACCCATCTTCTATAAGTTATTATCTTCTGCAAGACAAGAATACTGCAACTTCTAACCATCTGCTATCTGGTACTGTATTACTATTCTCTTGGCCTATTCTGTGAAACGGGGAAAAAATATTTTGTATATGCTTTTTTAAGTAACCTAATAGCTACATAAATGTATTTTGCACTGTTTCAAATAATCAGTTTATGCCATAACATATAACACTAATATAATCAGACAAGCATCTTATAACTCTTCTTGAAATATGTAATTACTCACAGGAATGTTGATGAAAACAGTATCAAACTCTGATGCTGACAGAAACCTTTTCAATGGCACCATGAAAAACTGCAGGGGAAAAACATATGTGCATACATTGACTATGTTGTTACATATTCTAGAATGCTATAGAAACACATATGTAACAATTCTGTAAGTTAGTAGTATCTTACTTTCTCTATTGATTCCAGAGTTTCCGTGTATTTCTCTTCAGTTTGTTTTATTTCAGCGAGACAACAGCTTCTTATATCATTTTCAGTGTATTTCTGCAATTACAATGAAGTCAAATACATGTCATTAACAGGCACCTAATGGATAACAAATGTATTTATTTGTTTAAAATTAAGCAATTAGGATAACTGCTTCCTGAAATTTTCTGAGTACTGCAGCCTCCAAAGATGATAGTAATAACCAAGAATATTTTAATGTTCAATTAGCTGATGACTTGAAGAGTTTTACTAAAATTCCACATCAAAGGAATATTATGAAAAGTTAATGTTTAGACAGAGAGCTCAGCTGTCTGCATATACTTCAGAAATTGAAATATAAGGTCGCATTTAACTTACATCCAGACTAAGAAATCTTATTTAAAATACTGAGCAGTTAGTAGTTCTATTAAACTTAATGGGACTAACTCATGTAAGTAACTTTACATTATATAAATGTTCAAGCTAATCCCTACATTCATTTACAGTTTTTCCCTTTTAGTTTTCAAGGGAAGCTTTCTCTTCAGACACAATGTGAGCATGCCTTTGAACCAGGAAATAGAGTGACCTCTAAGTCCAGCTCTTGCATGTCTATGTGCTTGTCTTGAATGAGACTCTGGGATTTTTCTGTGTAAATCAGACTCATAGGAAATTCAAGTAATTACCAGCACAGGATACCATAAAAATACTCTTACTGAAGTTCAGATTTACAGCAATACAGCTTCAATAACTTGTAAATCTCATTTCCAGTAAAAAAATTAGATACCTTGAAGCAGGTATGGAAGCATTCATGTCACGCAAGTCTTAAAAATACCTGGAGACAAACAGGTCTGCCTCAAGACCTGACACAGTACAGACCTGACCTGTCTCAGAAGTAGTAATTGAACCAAAATGTTTTCTCAAAAAAAAAAAAAAAAAAAAAAGCAATGGCATAACAAGTAATAGCAATGTCACATCCTTCCTGAAGCCTAACTACCAGTTGCAACATCCTTCCAAGCTATCCTTTGGTGTCTTTCTTACCTTTCTTTTCTCACCCTGTGTAAGGAGGCAATCCACGCTCTACATAGAACAGACCTGACGACCAGATATTACTCATGCACAGAGGAAGTCAGAAAGAATTTAACGATTTAATATTACAGTCCTTTCCACTCCAAAAAAAGACTTTCAACATTTGAGCAAATGACTTTCTCTTCCAGCAATGGCAAAACTTCTAGACTATGAAATTTTAAAAATTCTCTCTTAATATGGTCAAGAGCTATAGTCCTTCCACTCCCTTTCTGCACTATCAGCCAATTTGAGCATATCATGGCAAACAGCTAAACGCTATTAAACTGTCCATGAGCCCCACACAGCTCTCCTGATATTGTTTGGCTACCAATGAAGAGAAGGAAATATATGTAAACTCCATACCAATTATCAAGTCACATAGGCACATGAAGTTTCATCTGGTAAATCTTACTATTCTGTTTGCTATTTTGATTTGTCTCCTTTCACCTTCTGGGTTTCTCTCGATGACTCTACAAGTAACTCCTGCAACTTGAACGTGCTCCTCACTCTCATCTACCAGGTGCTGTGTTCTCTCTCAAATTAATCTTTAAAACTTAACTGTTGCAGTTATCAGTTTTTCCACATCAAAAAAATGCTGTCCTTATCGGATGGATGTAGAAATAACCATTTTGTACAAAATAAAAAAGCAGTCCATCATTACTACCAGAAACACACTTTGCGAGCATTCTCTGATCAACCACATCTCAAAACCTATCATTTATTCCCAAATTCTTTGGTAAAGCGAGGGGGTTTTTGTCAGAGTTAAACAATGTCAATCAAGTTTTAGAACTTGACATTACTGAGGTTTCTAGTTATTTCTCACCTTTACTCTTGCACTATTTGCATCAATACACTTTTTTTTTGTATCCAATAGGAGCATATATGCACTTGCAAAATGTGGTTATTTGTTGTTCAACAACTCATATGAGAAATGCAAACAACATCCTAGGATTCCACTTAAAAGGACTGACTTGGGTTCAGACCTCACCTGAACAGGTCATTCCCATAGGCACTTGTGGCAGAAATTAATACACCAATTTTCTATTCATACCACAAACTTCTGGAATTTGAATGTAGGTGAATTTTTTCCTTTCAAAGGTGAAAGTAAAAAATTGTGCTAACAACAGTACAAGTGAAAGGCAAAAAATGCCTTTGAAGGTCATTTACTGCTGAAGAAAATATAGGGAATAGTTTGCTTTGCAAGATAACAATGATAAATCAAGGATGAGGGAGATGCAAAGCATTTTGGCTGCTATTAGGGACTTGTAAAAGTTTGGGGTTCTTCTAAAGATATACTTGAAGATTGGCCAGTGCTAATCTTTTTCATATTCAAGAAATTCTTGCATAGGATTCAAATGAAAGAACTGCTCTAAATCACGTTAGCATGCAGTACATTTATAAACCTGAGATGAAGTTATCACAGACTGGAAATAATTACCACACTCAAGAAAGCTGCCAGAGCAAAGCAATTGTAATGTCTCCATTCCTCATATGTTGTGGAAAAATATTTAGCTGTACCATGTTTTCATTTCTCATCTACTTTCTATTAGAAACAAATACAAGTCTGTTCAATCTGAAGTATCTAGGCTAAGATGCAACCCAATTAGAGCATGAAAGTTCTGATTTCTATATTAATCATTTGCTAGAAACACAGATAGGCAAGAGTAATATTTGTAACGGGAGAAAGAATCAGAGTGTACAAACTGCCAACTGTCAGACATGACCAACTGTTGAAAAAACCCACACCCATTACATGAAATGTGAACCTTACTGCCATTGAGCTTCAGTATAAAATAAAAACAACATCATTAAAAACATTTCCTACAATTCAAACAGTTCTCTAGCACATCATACTTGCAAGTGAATACGACTTCATTAAATAAAAAACAGTTTTTTCAGCTCAATTTTTATTTGGCTTTCATTGAAAAGCCTCAGATTTTGCAATTAAACAGAATTCAGCAAAACGTGAAAAACTAACAAGTTTCTCTTATCCTTGATTTATGTGCAGTAGCCACAGGATACTGTATTAGCAGAAAAACAGGCTTGAAAACATTTTATACTCAAAACTATCCTGTTATTACAGCAGAGATGAACACAAGCTAGTGCTCTTCCCAGACTTGTTTTTGTTTTGTTTTTAGAACAGATAGCAGTAACCGTAAAAGCAGAAAATCCAAATCACATGAGCAATCTTCTATACTGTACTGGAAGGATACACAAAGAGAAAAAAAAAAAGAGTAAGATCTTGAGAATTTTTCACTTCTTCACGTAACTGTATTAATAAAAAGCAATTTGGAAAACTAGAGGCAAGTTTCCAACATAAGAAAACATGAAACAGAGTATGAAGGAGAAAGAAAAAGATCTGAAGTATTATAAAAAACATATATTGCCATGGACACAGACTAACATTTCCCAGATCAGAAAGCACATCTCTCTGAGGAAGGGCAGACAAGAGCATTACAGCTTCCCTCAATTAGGGAGTACATTTTATTGCTCAAGTTTAGATTATTTATTTTTTTATGACAGTCTGGAAAACAAACAAGCTACCATTCCCAGTAAGGCCAACCTCATGATCAACAACAGCACATGGTTGAATAAACATGATTTTCATTGGTATGAAACAATTACCAGTTGTCATTTTTTAAGATTAGTTGTCCAAATTATGGCTGAAACAACAGTGTTTCACAGCATCATATCTTAATTTTTTTAAGTAGGACACTTAGAAGCAAGCATAAGCAGTTAATGTAACCGGTCTTAATTAAACTATCTGGTAAATCTTACTATTCATAACTGGCAATCTTACAATAAGTTACTTCCAGTAAGAAGTTACATTTCTTTCAAAAAATTGCCATAGTTAATGTTCAGGCCTTTGCAAAAAGAGACTGCAATATAGGAGATAATGCACTGCACATTACAGCTCCACATACAACTAAGCATGAGCAAAGTTTCAGTAAAACTAGCTATAAAGAGGTAATTTCACACGTCAAACTTAAAAAAACTACTGTTGTTCAAAATAACTAGGAATTAGAAAACATACAGGTTGTTGTGCTGCTTCATCTTTCATTAGGTCTTCATAAACCTCTCCGCCTTCATCTTCTCCATAGACACAGTCGTACAGCTCCTCATCTTCATCAACACCAGTTTCACTGAAAAAGGAAAATAATTTGTAAAAGAAAAAGCAGCTGTGCAGCACAGGCTAATTACCATGTCAGCTCTGCAAGGGAACATTTCTTACAGGAAAATTTCTACAGTAAACAGATTAATTAATAAAATTATCTAATGAAAAGAATCCATTACAAGAAATTAAGTCCATTAATTGTCTTTCCTCAACGCATTTAAAATATGATTGTATGAAATCAACACAACACTGAAGGCTGAATCATTTTATAACTACACAGAAACTAAACCAGGCATGAAAAGAAGCTTGTCAGGACAGTTTTGTCAGGAGGTACTATACAACTACTCTTCACTTCATCCCTTTTCCCACCACAACCAGAAGCATGGAGCTGCCTCTCTTGACTGCCTGGCATCCTGCTGCAATGCGGGACAGTGGCACAGTATCCTTCCTGCCTAAAGAAAAAATTACCTGGGCTAAAATGCACTGAACACTTTGGAGCAAGCAGCTGAGAGTCTGCACATCCATGCCATAACTTAGTGCCTTTTATCATCACATAGCAGCCCTCAGCTACCCAAAATTAAAAACAATCTTTCAAATTGAAAAATCAGTTTAACAAAATAGGGTAAGCAAAAGTAGTGTTCTTCTATTACACAGACTACAGAAATATCTCAGCATAAAAATCAATTTTCAACTCTACCCTCAGCTAATTCAGCTTCATTACAGTCAGTCCTGTAGGAGTTTTGCCTACTTCACACTAAGACTGTACCTAGTCCATAAGATGTCTTGCCCCCATATTTCTTACAGTATGTCTATAAAAAACCTGAAAAGATATTGAAAGTAGTCTGGTCATAGTAATACAGAAACTTGATCAGATGTGCTGCTAATTTGGGCATTTTTTGTTGCTTGAAAAGAACGGTGAAATCCTTCAGAGCGAAAAAAAACTCAGGATTGGACCACTCAGATGCAAGACTAGAATTAGGAATGATGACCATTTCTGTTGGCGGACTGTCAGTGCTCAAGTACATCAGAAGCTCTACTGGCAGAGACCCATGATTTCGAACAAGGCAACATAAAACGGGATTGGTACCAACGCAGCTTCCACTCAGACAACTTAGAAATTCTAGACCAAATCGTCATGTCTGTGGTCAGGGTAACATACACAAACTAAGCAAATTCCTTATTTCTCATCAAATACACCATGAATATTTTTTTCCATAAAGGACATCTGGAGGATAAAGAAATAGCATTGGAAGCGCCAATAAACAGAATGATAAAAAAATATTTATAGGATCCAACAGACAGATTTAGAGATACAGCACACACCCCTTCCTTTTCCAAGGGACACCATGCCCTTGACACTCAGGTGCTCCAGGTTAGTCTGGCATTTCAGCTTACAGCAGTGATGAAGGTGGACTAGCATTTCACATTAAGCATTAGCAGCTGTTTTAGATGCAGCACAGACATACTCCATTTTACCATATATGCTCTGGAGAACAAAAGCTGGTAAAAAGGTCAAAAGGGGATAGAAACATTTAACCATTACAGCTCTGACGGAAGGCCTTAGATCCATTCTAAATTCCTTAGACACCATTTAGACTCAGAGATGACTATTTCAGTCCAACACACTTCACTAATTAAGAGAAACTCAAAAACGCAGGCCATTTGCATCATTCACTGGCACTTATTTCTTTTTATGAAGAGGGTACCTCTTAAATTGCCTCCTCCACAATTGTGACAGCCTGTAAGTATCAGACTTCAGCAAGTAATACTTGTTATTGATGCAAAAGACCATCTACCAATCTCAATTTCTTTGGTATTCTGTTGACCTTTTTTGTTTTTTTTTTTTAAATGAAAGACCACCTCAGTAGTGAATTTGTATACCTATTTAAGAACTGTTAAAAATATTTACTGATAGCACTAACACCACCACATCTAAGAATTGAAGACATCACTGCTAACCCACCTGGGACTCAGAGGAATCTGTAGCATCTACCTTCCACATTTTTAGCTACACCAAGTGAAAAGCAGCTGAGATAGCCAGTCAGCTGCAAGAGAGGAGAACGTTTTGTAGAGAAGGTGGTAGGTCAACTAATGCAAAGTGTGCTGGTGTTTTCCCTTTCCCAGTAAAGAAAGGAAAGTAGCTGCTGGTATGACCAGCAGCTACTTCACGACATCACAGCAAGCGACATACTGTGTGGAAAGAGATGGAGACCAGTGATTTGAGTACTGGTGAAGTTTGAGTTTTGGGACAGCATGCACTGACTATGCTTATCTATCATGATTCCTAACAGATCTTGAAAGGTGCTAGCTAATGCTATACAGGATGTTCATGTCTATCTCACGTGTGCCTCAAAACCAATACAAAAATGGGCAATTAATAATCTTTCAAACACTTACCCAGAAAGTCAAATGCACTTATACAATTTTTTTTTTTATTTTTTTTTTTTTTGCAAGATCAAGACCTTCTCCTTGGGTTCCTTATAACTGAGAATTCCATGAAAGCTTTCTCATAGTTCAGACAAATTATTCAAAAATGAATTCACAATTCACTTTGTTACCAGAACCCTTCATAAAATATGCTTCTTTATATATACAAATTTATCACAATCATTTGGATAAGCTTTCATCATTAATTCTTCCTGGTCATCA